>NW_009646937.1:530658-639091 GCF_000708025.1 Charadrius vociferus | reverse complement strand
CCTGCGGAGGGGCACGCCGTGTTCGCTGCACCACCCCCCCCCCCCTCCCCGAGTGGCAAAGCAACCCCTTCCCCTCGCATAATTTATTTAAAAAAAAATAAAATAAAAAAAAAAAAAGTTTAGGCCTCCTGACTTCCACACGCGTAAAAAAAAACAAAAAAAAAACCCAAAAAAAACCCCAACCCACAAACGCACACGCCCCACGCGTGCCTTTCCTGCCGGCAGGGCAGTCCCGCAAAACTTGGCGGGAGCCCAGAGGTGATGGCGGCGGGAGGCTCACCCCGCACTGGTGAAGGCTTCGCGCTGCTCCGTCGGGGTCCGGTGGCATCCCGGAGTTGTTGGGTTTTGGTGCTTTGGGTTTTGTTGTTTTTTTGTTGTTGGTTTTGTGGGTTGTTTGTTTTTTTTTTTTTAGCTGAATCATAGAAAGCAATTGTTATTTTCCCTAGGATGACATAATTTCTAGGTTTTGTGGACAGAATTTGGCAGCATCCAGGCACCGGATCTAAGGGGGGGTGGTGGTTTTTTTTGGTGAAGTGGTGCCAGGACGTATCAAGCTCAGACTTTCTGAGGACTTCTCAAAGAAAGTAAGCTTTCTTTTCTCTGTATAGAGTGGCTGTTGGAGGACCGTGTCCAAAAACTCTGCTTTTTCTGAACTGCCAAAATGCACCAAAGCAGATTGTGTGGTTTCATATAGCAGCTATATTTGGCCTCTCTTTGAGCATTTAATTCCAGGTATCGCAGGAATCAGGTGGCAAATTTAGGTATTCATAATGCTGTTTTGCTGCAAGCTACAAACTTTCAGATTTTCATGCCCTGATGTAGTTCAGCAATTAAGAGGCAAAGCCCCAAGCTAACAAGTCCAACTTTGCCCTCAGCCCTTTCTGAGGGCTTTCTTTATAGCGAAGGGTGTGAAGGCAACTAAAGAAACCTGCTTTTGCATAAATTGCCTGCAGTGGTATTAACAATATTCAGCTTACTTCTTCTACATTATTTGGTTTTGAAGATTACAGTTGTTTCGCTACACTATATTCTGGACCATATTACTTTCCTCCATGACCTTTTTGGGTTGTTTTTTTTTTTCCTCCCTTTCTCCTCCTTTCTGATCTCACTATTCATACTCACTCGCCATTTGTCCTGTCCACCAAGGAAGAGAGAAGCACCATGTTCCCACCACTTCTGTCCTTCCCATACCACTTTGTCAGGGAAAACGTCCACCACCAACAGCTTGTCTTCTGTGTTCTTACTGCTTCTGTTTCCACAGACGCACCCCGGCCCACCTGGAATTACAAGAAAGTACTTGATAATATTCTAAGCGTTGTATAAACCTACAATCATTTTATTGTGTTCTTGGCCAAGTCTCTGAGTTGCTGCTCTGGTAAGACATTTCTGTGATATAATAGGGGAATAAAACTCTACCAAATGCTCCAGATATAAATGAAATTTCCTGCATAATGATTCCATCATTTTTGTACTTATGCCCATACCCAGACTAGAGCAGCTGCTAAGCCAGGGGTGATGGACCTGTGTGAAGGCTGTGGCTAGAGATCTGTCCCTGGGAAGCACACAGTCACTTTAACCTGTAGACCACAGAGCTGATGAAGCTACCGTCTCCAGTTGTCCATCTCACCCTGCTCAGTGGACATCTGAGCCACCCATCAACCAGCTCCCAAAGCACTACACTTTACCACGTACTCTTCTAAACCAAAATCAGTGATGGATTGTCTTTGTCTTTAAAGAGCGCACTAAAAATTGATGGAGTGTCAGTTGGACAAGCTAATGAAACCAGCCCCAGCTGAAGTTTCTGAGGGACCTCAGACCCATCAGGCATTAGGTACCACCTGTGCCATTTGCGCCACTGGATCCCATTTTGCGCTTCCCTGTACTGTGGCCGGCACCTCACAGGCTGCTGGCACACCATTGTGGCCACCTTCCAGCACACACACCCCCATGGCCACCATTTTGGCACCCCAGTTTACAGAGCTTGAGGAGGCTGGAGCTCTGCAACAGCCGAGCTCTCAGTGCTCCTGGTCAGGCTGTAACTCCAAAAGAAGCCATACATTAAAGGTGTCCTGGCAGGAGACACGCTGTAGTGCTTGCTGATACTCCTCACACCACATGTCTCTTCCTTCCCTCCTCCCCCTCACTGGCCCTGTCACACCTGCTGGGGAGGAAAGGAAGAGTAAAGCTATTTTGAAGCCCTCTTTATCCTCCTCTCTGCTCATCCACTGTGCTGAGTGGTACTCAGGGAAACTTCATTAACTATTAAGAGGTAGATGCTTATATAGGGAAGAAAAAAAAAAAGAAAAGAAAAGAAAAACCCAACCTACATATCTACTGGCAACCCACTCCGAGGCCTGTGTGCAGAAATGCAGCCTCATACCATCACCCGTCATACCTGTCTTACATGTAAACTGACGTGGCCACAGTAATTGTTTTGTAATTTTGCATGTTTGTCCGACATTCTTACAACCTTGTTTTGTTTTTTTTTTTTTTTTAATAAAAAGTTTTTGTGTTTTAAATACTATTTTCAGAAAACAGTCCCCTTTTTTTTTTTTAAATAATCCTTTTAGAAAAGTAAGAAGTAACCTAAAAATATATTTTTTTTAATTTAAAAGACTACACAGCTTTTACCAAATTGAAAATATTCTTTAAAAATGTGCCGAATTTATTTTACCAGAAAAAATTGTGTTAAAAATTCAGCCTTTCTAGTGGTACTGCTTTAGAAGCAAGATATTTGTTTTCTTTTAGAAACAGACATGTTCAATTACAATATACAGCTTCACTATGTATTGAAAATTATATATTATTTCAGTTTCATAACGGCAATATATACTTCACACACTTATCTAAAAGAGGACAGTGACATATATATGTCTTACTTGATTTGACACACTATGGAGCTACAAATAATTGCTGTAACATAAAAAATAGAAGTAAATCCAGACAGACAGAGCAAAGACAAGATTTGATAAATTGGTTTCTCCTGCAAAATGTGAGAAGAATTTAACCACATTTTCAAATAAAGAATTAAACCATCATAATTCAGTACGATAAAACCCAAATTCAATACGGAAACAAAAATAATAATATGAACTGACTTGATAACAACACCGAGAATTACACTCAAAAATGCTTTATGCTGAAAAAATAAACCTTTTGGACATCTTCAGAAAGGTATGTTGACACCAAAGGAAGTCCTTCAGAAAAAGGATAGTCACAATTGAAATAATAGCCAAGTAAATGTCAAACCAATATTAAGTTAAAAAAATCCCACTCATTTTTCAGAAATTGTTTAGCCTAACAATTCCTTCCAGAGATTTCCCCAGTAAATGTGATGTACTTAGGGGCCTGATAGACAACAACAGGGATGCTGTCTGTCCAAACAACTGTTAAGCAGCAACTTTTAAAACATAGTCTACTGCAGACTCCATAAAATAACAACTAAGCCTGGGACTGACTACGGCAAAACTATGAAAACCTAATGAGATTTCTGTCTGGTAAATTAACCCTTGACCACATTTTAACCTCCTGGTGCTGACTCTTTCTTCAGGTTAACAGTGCTTATTTTATTGTGATGCTACTGGAGTACAACAAAGTAGTATATAATAGCAAAATTAAAAAGAAAAAAAGCAGAGAAACAAATAGGACAGATACTTGCCCAACAGCATGGCTTTTTGTAAAGCCTTTGACTCAAATGAAGCATTCAGGATTAACCTTAAGTTAGAAAAAAGGAAAGTACCAGTAGGAAGAAAACATATAATGATTATATCCATATGCTAAACTATCAGATGTGGTATTAAAAGTACATGCAAGCAAGTATCTTCAAAGAAAGAAAGAAAGAAAACAAAGAAGTAATCCCAGTTTGACTGTTTTTAAGGTATGCATTAATAACACATTGCATACATCACTGTAATTTAGAACTAGCATTGCGCAAACCTAGAGGCCTACATAAGTAACTGCATTTAAATGCCCATTTACCTCATAACGCAATGCAAGGCAATTTTCAGCAAACATTAATGTATTAGAAAATTATGCTAGCCAGGAAAACTAAAATTAAAATATTCTACAAACGGTGTAAGAAACCAAAAGCCCAAACAAATCTTTTATTGCAGAAGGATGAAAAGTAAATTCAGTTTCATATTTTCAGCCTTTGTCATAACTAAGACTTCAAACAGGGTTGACTATAAAAGCTTTAGCAAGGAGAAGGCCCGGCAGCTCTCGTAGAGCACTGGCTTGTTTGTTGGAGCAACGTAACCTCAGTATTGTTCTGGCTCTTCTAATAGTCTGCTGGGGAATCCCTACATGGGCAACTCCTGTCACCCCACTGGGTATTTTGTGCCTATACAGCGAGACAATGATACTTTCTTCACTTGAGAAGTACTGTTGAAAATAACGGAAAGACTACTGCTATTGATTGTGGAGATCCTTGCTGCACCAATTTCCTTGGATTGTCCTAATCTAACTCCCTCTGAATCGGTGAAGGGCAAAAATTGTGCTACACGTATGTAGCAACTTCAATAACAGTTGCTGCAGAACAGGAGTGGATCATGTAGACCTGTGGGTTGATGCTCAAGAAAGAACGCTCAGCTCTGCATACCGTCACAAGCAAAGGAGTCCTTTACCACGAACTACCAGAGAACAAGTTAAATGACGGTTTGATTGACTCATGTAAATCATCACTATCCCATCTCAACAATGCTCATTTCCTGACCATCTGAGCAAATAAAAAAAAAAAAAAAAAGAAAAAAAGACTAGCCTAGGACCTAATGCAGCAATATATGAGTCACTGGAAGGAAAAGCCAAGTAAAAACACGTAAATGTTAAGTGTAATAGGTTCTTGCAGGGTCAGTGAAGTTCCCAGCTTGCTCTCCTTGCAATTACACTCACGAAATGGCCAGCTATGATTAAGTGATAATAAAGTAGCCTAGAAGTCATTTGGATCTCAGGCCAGTCAAAGAATTTGTGCGCAACCCCTAATCTCACAGATGGCTTTAATTTACATGTCTTCCCTTATGAATACCAAGAGAAAATCATGCAAACACTTCAGAATCCTTCACATACTTTATGTGAGATTTCTGCCCCACTATAGTTCATAGGGGTTGTAGAAAACCTCAAATCTCCTGATTCAGTTATAGCCTAAGACAAACATGAAGGAAGGAAAAGGAAGAGAAATGCTTAAAGATTGTGTTTACTAAGTTTACCGGAAAATCTGTTGTTTAGAAGTTGTTCAGTACCCATTAAATGGCTTTGGTCATGATTTAAGCCTTCAACTTACAGCCTGAAATCCAGAGGACACAAAGATGATAAAAAGTGCCCTTTCAGAATTAGAGACTCTCACTCAAGATCACTATTGGACATGCTCAGAGCTTGAGCACAAGTATTAACATAGCAGCAAGAGGTCTGTAGGAAAAAGCAATGGCATTTATTAAACGAGTGGCTATAACGACAGGAAACCAGACAAGATTTTGGACCCAAAGAAGGGCCTTAAGTTTGTTTGCTCTTTTTTTTTTTTTACTACACATCAAATGGTGTAGTAAAAAACACAACCTTTCTCTACAAATGTTCATTTATGAATTTTAGCAGTTACAGCAATGATCAAAACTACTACTCTTAGCAGGCGATGGCTGTATTGATACTCCATCATATTATTGGCATTATCATACGTGCACTATTAATATGTTAACTGTGACTCTCTCCTCTTTATATCCTGGTCTTCCCATCTGGAGCTACGTATACACATGTGAAATCATAAACACCTATAACCGTTAAGACCTAACCATCCGTTTTCACATGCCTGCCGTCCTTAAACCCAGATGTCTGAATACAGTGTCTGCGTATTCCAAGAGAGACAACACTGGAGACAAAGAAAGAGGACAAATATCTAAGCCCAGCTCCAAGCACATAAAATAACAAGACACTGAAAAGCATATATAGATTACTTATAGAAATAAAAAAAATAAAAGACAGTGAAGAGTATTTCTTAATGCTTTACTAAATAGGAAAGACCTGTCTTAATAGCAGAAAGAAGTAATAAAGGCCTAGGTAAACCATGACATTAGCTGAAGAGCACATTTGTTGAAAATGGGGTTTCAGGGACAAACCCTGCCCCAATCTCCAGTTAATTAGGAAGCTGCTTTGCTGGTGAGAGGGTGAGAGGTATGTGGTGTTGCCATTTGCATTCAGGTGAGGAGTTAATTTTTTGTGTCCACTGGCAGTAGGGAGCATGTATGTGTTACAGAGTGGCTAATGTAGGGGAAAAGGACTATGTTAACTTCTGTGAGGATAATCAGATCAGTTACATTTTGTCTCAATTTTGCCATGTATAATATGGTCTGTAATTTTCAGCTGCTGAGAATGCCAGCCTTGCAGCAGGGCTCTATGGTGCCTGTGAAGGTGCTGAATGCAGAAGCCAGTCTCTGCCCTAGACACTGTAGGTGTTTGTTCATCAAACAGAAATTAAAATGTGGCCTCCCTCCTCCCCCCGAAACTGGTAGCCTTGAGAGGCCAAGGTAATGAAATAGGCAGTAGCAAGTTATGGTTTCTATCTGTACCAGGCAGGAGTGTTTTGAATCAGAGGTTTTAAGGCAGCCTTTGAAAGAACACAACATATGAGGTTCCTGAGCTTTCCCTGGGAACTTTTCCCATACAAAGCAAAAAGTAAGCAGCAAGTGCGGGGCATTGTAGGGTCTCGTTATTGCTTGAGTGGCTATTACAGCTATTAGACAGCTACCTAGAGCAGACAATATCACAGTTAGGGTAAACTACATTGCAAAGAGCTAAAGACAGAGTGCTTCTATGAAAGATGGTTGAGGAGAGCATGGAAACCAGGGGGAGGATGGCAATGCAGATGAGGAGCTAGTCCTTGGTAGCACTACGTGGTGTGTGCAGGTAGAGGTACCAAAAGAGAAAGTGAAGTTCAGAGATAAGAAAATTGCAGGTAGGCAGTGACTGGGAAAAGCTAGTATTTTCTTGAAAGCAAGGTGTAGATCGAGGACTAAACAACGATTTTAGCCCTATGGTAAATTCCTCATTGGAAAGAAATGCCAGGTGGGAAGAAATCACCTAAAAATGCAGCCTACAATTGTATGTGTGGATAGGAGTAGGAGGTACAGGAACTACAGGCAAGAGTCCCCCAAAATGAGTTGTGCAAATCTTCACAGAAATAATAAATGTCACAGAGGATATACCAACACAATAACATTTGAACCTTTAGAATTATAAACCATAACAGGCACAGAACACTTAGAAGCAGGAAGCAATCTTTTCATTCAGGGAATTTAATGTGCTTAAAAACTTTCATTTGCACCTCCCAAAATCTGTTAGCAAGATAGGGAAGTGTAATTACCCCTGTTTTTCTAAAAAGGAAAATTAGGCTTTTGCGAGTATACCAAGGATCAATAAGAGGGACAAATGTTGCATGCTGGGAGGTTTTCAGTCATATTCAAGGACTTCATTGCTTCTCTGACCTAGCTATATTGGGTCACCAAACTCAGCTCTGATTTTAGAGGCTTCTTCCACATAGAGTGCACAAGGTTACCATCATTCGCAACTTTGCAATTCATTAGTTTTCAGTATTTGAAAAAGAGGGGAGAAGGGAAGAACATGCAATCTTTGAATGTTAGGATTTTCATTTATAAAGTATCATGTTTTAATAAGGCATTCTTTTCTTTAAATTGCTGGTTTGTATTGGATTTTATTTTGCCCTAAATTTTTTTTTGTCTGTTTTGAAGAATAAATTACGTTTTAAAATCTCCTGCATTCAAAAAACAAAAAAATGGAACTGGAAAGCAGGAGGTGGAATTGAAGCCCCATTATATGTGATGAGGGCCAAACAGGGCAACTATGGTCTAACCCCACCTGCTGCTGCTGCTATTAAAGCTTACAGGTTCACCAGAGGGAAGTAAACAAGATGAGATAACTGCAGCGTAAAGGAAGCTGCCCAGAAAAGGATCATCTTGCTCTGAAATATCTTGCTATGGATCCACACAGTTTTAGGCTTTGCAGAGGTCTGCATAACCATAGAAGAATTCACTGGTGACTTTCCATTATTTTACATTAAAAAAAAATGAAAAATTCTACAACTAAAATAGCACATCTTCAGAGACTGTTTGCTGCCTTAATAAGCAAACAGCGTGTGTACTGTCCACAAAGAGCGAGAAGGATTCTTGTAGCATAGTGACATTTCATGGTCTTACGTTTGTTTCTAACACATTACAGGCTGGAGAAATTACTCTACTGTAAATGTGAAAAGCCTTTTTTTTTTTTTTTTTTTACACAAGGAATTCCTCATAAGCCATTCTGCTGCATCTATTTTCTTGTGCATATTATTCATTTTTATAATAAAAAAAAGTGTAACTGCGTAGTAGAGCAGAGATTTTGAAGCTAAAGTCTGTACAATCTCCTGTTTTGTTTTAAAGGGGGAGGAGGGAGTGGAGATTTTAACAAATTTTCCACTGATCTTATTTACTCTTTACTGTAGCTTTTTATTTGGCCTATTTCTTAGGTTGGCACGGTGTTAAATTGGGTGGTACCTGCTCTACATACAAGTTTGGAAATACCATAGACCAAGACTTACAAGTAACTGAAGTTTTTTTGTGAGGGGTTTTCAGAGCGTCTGCAGGAAAAAATGTACTATTGTGAAAAAGATCCGCAGAAGCAGCTGCTCTTAAAATGTCATGCACAGACACAGCAAGGGTTGCACAAAGTTTCCACTACTTTTGAAAAAGAGTGTTAAAATAAAATAATCATAATAAGGAAAAAAAAAAAATCAGTTCAACAAATGCCAGTCAGTCTGAATGGAAATTTTCAGTTTGGCAGAATTTCAGAAATGGAATGGCAGAACAGAGGCAGAGGGATTTGACATTTATTTGCTTGTGTTTCGAAATCACATCTTGGTTGTGAAAGAGGGAAGGAGAAGAAATAAACAACCCTAAGAAAACCAGCAGTATAAAAGGTACAGTTTATGTTTGATAGGACTCAGATTATGTAATTACATTATACCATTCATATCATGATCCATTTTATTGCTTAGCCTAAGATTTAAAATACAGTAATCATATTTGGCTTTTGAACCTAATAGGCTTAACTGGCATTCATTTTTTTAATTTTGGTTTGGGTTCATCTTTATTTGTTGTAATTTGAGTTTCAAGTGCTAAGTTTAGCTCTCTTTCAATGTTAATTGCTATGTTTATTTTTCTTTTTAATTTTAGAGGCCTGAAGTACAGTTTGAACTGGAGATTAATTAAATTCCTGGTAAATCACATTCTAACAGGAAATGTTGGAATCCCATTGTGAGTGGGGCCAGGCTATATTTAAAAAAAAAAAAAAAAAAAAAAAAGTCTTCTCATTCAGTTAGAATCCAGTGCAAATAAGAACAGAAGCTCAGAATGACATAAAAGTCCTCAGATTGTAGATTTGCCTCAGGAAAACCTTAAGAATGCAAGACTTCTTATATCTACAGTTACGATCTCTGAAATCTGGTACTTTATTCAGAATGTTCCTGTTACAAACTCTGTTGACTCTTTCTATTATCATCACTATGCTTTCGATGATGGCCTAAGGAAGAAAGCTGCCTTCTATTCACATCTTGCAAAGGAAAGCTCAAATTTACTCAGCACAGTCCCCTGAATCACTGTGGTATTTTTCCCTCCTGCTTCGCCCCCCACTGCCACTACTGCACAGGGAAGATACAAGGAAAACATCCTGAATTACGGAACTTTCTTGGTTGCTTTCTTTTAATGTTGGGCTATTTTATCAACTCTGATTACAGAATTACATTTTATAAATGTAATTCATGGCAAAAACATGTACCAAGTGTTAGAGGCCTAGCACTCACTACACGTCAAAGAAAAAGCTTTCAAGGAGGACTTTCAATCTTCTAAGCTGAAACTATGATTTTGTGGCCTCATTCTCTGGACTGGATGCCATTCTTTGCTGTCAAGTTCTCTTCATAGGGTGTCAGAATGTTAATTTCAAAAACTAAAAGATACAGGATTAAAATTATCCTTGCCTCCTAGGGAGGTTCATTTCATCATCATAAAGATGCCATCTTTGGTACAAGTTCCTTGGATGACACAGAAACAAAGGAGCAGTAATATACACAAAGAAGCACATATATACACAGACACACATAAAATTATTCAAAATAAATATTCCATTCACAAGCCTACCCTAAGGATAGTAAAAATGGTGTACTTGACAGATACTGGACAGTTTGTTAGGACATTCTTGGACAATGCTCAAAAGCTTAAGCAGAGTAAATTGCTAGAGCCATGCATAATGCAACTCTTCTCAAACTATTGACAACAAGGATGCCACAGTTATATATATAAAGTCAAATTAGTTCAAAAAGCCATCAACAAATTATAATGCTAAAATGACAAAATATCTAAGTATTTTGGCTGAATCACGCAGTAAAAATATGGATGTCCATAAAGTACATATCCATATCCCAGAGTTAAATATTGAATCCAGAGCAGCAAAAGCAGAAAAAGAGTAAACTAAGCCTTGAAACTGAGAGCTTGAAAAATTAAAGAAAGCGAATTTTTAAATTATTTCTCTAAAATAGAAGGTGGCATGTCTTAAAAACAACCAATGTCAGATAAATGATTGTTGCAAAAGCAGGGGAAAATGTCGTCCTGTCCCCTCCCCCGCCCCGATTTAACATCTTCCCACATTTAACCATACAAGAATGTATTAACACCTTTTTATTACTAAATGGAGCTGAAAGTTTCCCATAGAGAAATAGAATAAATATATCTACAATTGAGATGTCCTGATTTGTACTCTATATATCTTTATAGAAGAAAAGAGGGAAAAGAAGACAGACCAACCTTAAAAAACAGGGAAGCAAATGTTTGGAAATTCTGGATGTTCAAAACTGGTGAACAATTTAAGAGCATTTCTATTTCAAACGTACCATGGAAATTAAAAAAAAAAGAAAAAGGGAAAACGAGACACATCAATCTGTTGTTTAGGCTCAAAAAAATATCTTCCATAGATCCTGTCATGTCAGGCATAAAAATACTTTGTTCCCTCAAAGATATCAGTCAGCAACCTTATAATACATACCATGAGATTTATTTATTTTGTCAGATTCTGTAAAAGCAATTTTCCAACTTTTCTAATGTCTGTTTATAAAAACCATAATTAAAAGGACTCTCTTCTCCTTTTTTCCCCAATCCCACAAACCTGTGGCAGAATGTTAGTAACAGTCATCATGATTCATTATGAGGTCATTCAAATTTCATATTTATCACGTCATTTATTCTGATCAAAGCATCTTCTCTTACCTTGATCAAAAGCAAGATGAATCCAGTCTCTGCCAAAAGCCTGCATTTGAGGAAGTAAAAAATGCCTTCCTCATCCAGAGAGTAATTATTCCCAAGCCAGTTATATTGCTAACTAAACACCAGCTCAGTGTCGTCTTTAAAGAAACTTCCACTACACAAACTTTTTACACATACACACATGAAATGTTTTCTATTCACCTACTTGGTATCTCCTAGGCACTTGAGATGTCCATGTGATTGTGCTTATTTTCACTGGCATATAAAAATTGATACTTAAAGCCCTTTGCACTAGCTGGTTGAAAACGTATTTCCTCGCACAGTCTAAAGAGAGTCATGAGAGAATCTGTTGGTCTATAGGAGCAATCATTCTATGCATATAGTCTCTTTCATAGGGAACTTTACCTAGATTTGCTTTCTGAACTATGATTTCTGACTCAGATCCAAGACTTAACCGAACCTTTGCTTCTCCAAAGAAATCAGAGAATTAAAATTGAATTTCAAAATAGGCATTCATAAATAAAGTTATTACTTAAAAGGGCTATATCAAAATTCTAAAAGATAATTCTGAGTTTAAAAATGGGATTAGAAATCCTCCCCCTTCCTTCTTTTGTCTTGCACCAGCACATAGAAGCCAAAGACTTACAGGTTGGCCAAGGCATTCTCTTTCCACCATTCCTTTATTAGGATTATGCATATACAGTCTTATTTCCTCCAGACAAAATAAGAAAAGTATGAAAAAAAATATGGCAAGTTGAGAAATCAATATGGCTTTCTTTTATTTTCTTCCCTTTTCATATTAAAAAAAAACATTTGGAAGTTCACATAAAGCAGAGAACTTCCCAGATGTTTAAAGATATTTTGATAATAAACGTTGAAAATTTCCCCAAGCTTTATTTTTGTGGTGCTGGCTAGTTTTTCCAGATCTGTTCTCCTTATCTCTAGCCTTTGGCTTCTCTAATAGATCATGGAAAGAGGAGTGCTTGGTTTCTTACTGTGGGCACCTCCATGATCAGAACTTGTTAGAAGCTGTTGTGAATTGCTTGCAGACCATTTACTTGGTGCGGAAGTTTGCCAGTTACTAAAGAAAATTGTATAGATATCTAAGTGTGGTCCTAAACATTGAGAAATGTGTCTCTATCTCATTTGCTTGAATAGTTTAACCAGGACTGTTTGGTATTGCTAATCCTGAATTGTTTTATCTGTTGGTTGTGGGGCAGCTCCACAGCATAAACTTGAAATGTATTTGGGAACTTGACTCATACATATCACTTTTTCTGCTTTAATCTAGTTTTTTTGGGTTGTTTTTTTTTTTTTTTTAATCAGTTCAATTAATTCTGTACATCACTGTATATTGTATACTGTGGAGAGCTTGGGGGGATTAAAGCTACTCAGTCCATGAGCTCTAAATACAACCCTCTCTCGTCTCTTACAGTAATTCATCTGTGAAATTCTCATAGTTACCATCATGACTTTAAAACCATTCCACAGCTGTTAAATAGATATATTTGTTGTTTTTAAATCATCCCTCTCAAAATTGTATGTTTCCTGTGTGCTGTTGCATATTAGATAATAAGTAAACCAATGGAAAACGTTGGATGGATGGTTGAGCTGCAGCTCTACTTTTAAAGCTGGTAGATCGGATACCCCATGTAGCAGACATTCTGGTGCTTTCCACATCAAATTTTTCTAGTTTCACCAGAAGTATTTTGCTATACTGGTTCTCAGTTAAATTCAGTAATTGTGATTTATTTTTTGGGGGGGGGGCATAGCAAAATGTATCACTAATTTTTTTTTCAAGTATTCCTCATTTTGTCTTGTGAAAAAAGCCACTGAACAGAAAAGCCCACCATCCAAGTCTGAACAAATCAAAACTTTTTTTTTGACACTTAAAAAATACTAGGTTTCTTTTAGAAATGTCCTTAACACTTCTTAAAAATGTTTGAAAATAGTAGATAGAAAAATTCAAATTACCCTAAATGATAGGTTTTAAGTTTATAGATATTTTTGATAACTGAATCTAAAAAAATATTTTAGCTGTTCTAGAATATAGAAATTCACCTTTCTAGTTTTTGGAACTGCCACAAGAAAAGTAAATTATTCACATAGTTTTAATCTGGAATGACCAGCGACTACAAAGAGGGATGCTGGCCTAATTTCCAGTGTATGGTACAGTAACGAAGGATGATTGAACTAGTGCTTCTGTAATTGTTTTAGCTTTCCTCCTTACTAGAAAGGAGCAACTGTAGACTGCACTGATTTCTTCAGAGCTGAAGAAAGGACTTGATCTCAGGTCACAAGAGCCTGAGCCAGTGTTTGTAAAATTCCTTCGACAGCTTTAGAAAAGGGATGTGATTTCACCATTTTCTGACTAATGGTTGCTTCTTAGTGGCTTTTGATTCTCCAGAAGGGACCTGATGATACAGAAGTAGTTTCTGCATAAAGTAGCTTAGGCTCTTCAGTAGTCTTTCCACGCCACTTTGCTGCAACAGCATAGTAAGTCAAGACTATTAGAGATAATTTATTATAACTTCTAAATATTTCTCATTTATTCTGTGGCTCTTTTTAGCAATAGGTCTTTTATTGCATGTGAGGCAGTCAGCTAAACGTAGCTTACAGGGTTGTGCAGCCTATGAAATTTTGCAAGCTCACTCAGAGAGCCCTTATCAGAGCTTAAATTCAGAGTTTTCTCCTGAAAGCACGAACATCTCCCTGCTCCGAGCTAAGAGAGACTAAATACTTCTGGCATTTACTTAAAAAAACAACAACAAAAGCACATCATCTTGTAGGGAACTGAGTGCTTTGGGAAAATGCTAGAATGGCAACTCAAAGAAGTATTCATGTTGCGCATTTAAAAAGTAGCAGTTTTATATTAGGTTTAATATAGCAGAGAAATCTGTGCTGCCAGTACTGTCTGACAAACATCCCTCAGCTTTTCCAAGGGGAACACTTCTGAGGCAAGAGTGCAGTTGAGTCTTGATGAGCATTTAGGCTTAGGCTTCTGAGCAAAGACTGTCAACAAGAACAGTATTCTTGCCAACTGTAGTGGTGCTTTTGCAAGACCACTAAACACAATTTATTTTATCTGTCTGAATATAGCATTTCTTATATTTGTCATGCTTTCCATATGGATATCATCTGCTGTTCTGAATGTTTAATGGTGCAATATAAGTATATAGAAACATGTTCAGAAGCCCTCTCTTATCTGTACAAACATCTCCAGAATCAACTATTACAAAAATACTACACATCATAGCTTTAGAGTGAAACACTAAACATAAGTCACCTTAGCACAAAACCACGTTCATCCTATTTATCATGTTAAGATAAATTTGTAAATATCGGAATGACAAGTACAAAAAAAAAAAAGTTACTTGCTTACTGAGACTGAAGATGATAGTGTCATATGCTGTTTATTAATAGCAGTATTTTTTTTTAAACAGTGGTATAGTAACTGTCATAGTAAAAGAGAAAGAGCTATCAAAAATGTTAAATATCAAAAGAGCCACATCTAGCAACCCTAAAGAAGAGATTTGGAAAACTGCAAGAGCTGACCAATTCACTCCATAGTCACCAGGTGCATGACTTTTGGCATGACCTGAAAGGATCGTCTCAGTTTCCTTTATTTTTATTTTTTTTAAAGAAAATAAAAAAGACTGAAAATGTTGTTGTTTTAATTGGTCAAATTTTGTGCATCATCCTTGGAGCAGAGCACATTTCACTAATTCTAAACCAAAATTAAGCCGGTACAAATTGGATACAACAGCTTTTATTTTCATTTTAATTATTTCATTTTAATTATTTTCATTTTAATTATTTCATTTTAATTATCGCTACTAGTCTGATTTTCTAGCCTAACTCTTATTAATTTTCTTGTTCTGATTAAACTTCTGCAATTATGCAGAATGAACTCAGGACTTTTTTGTCTAGTATGAAAACTAGGGGGCTGTCCTTGGTAATGCCCAGTGTAACAAATGCTAGTGAGGCCTAGAGGTCTTGAGATGTGACTAGGAAAGCACATACTTGTCACATGCAATTATTTAGCTTTTTACCAAAGGACAGAAGGCAGATTTTTGAATTTTCTATAGCCTTCGTGTTCACTGAAACCACAAAGTGAAAGAACATTATCCTAAAAGGGAGGTGAAGGATGTGTGACATCACCTGAGGAGTCCGATTTACAAGAATTACATATTTTTTTCCCCCAGGGAGATGGGCAAAACAAAGAGCACATACAGTAAAAAATGCCACCTGATCAACACTAGACAGTCAGATGGAATGGGTATAGCCAAAATAACAGGTACTCAACATTTTTACAGTCAGAAATTTTGCTTAAGACTTTCATATATACTTCAGTGTTTCAGTGAAATGTTTTGAAAAATGTTGATGGAGATGACAGGAAAAACTTATTCTCACATTTCAAGTCAAAATGAATTTTGATGTTAGATCTCAGCTCACATACACCACACACTACTGACAAGGTGATAGCAATGGCCATATTTAGAATTAAGCTCGGTTCGGCTTGGCAAGCTGTGTTAATTGTATGTTCCAGTTCACCTAATTTGCCTAGCATTTGGAGTGAACTAATTACTTAAAATGAAAAGAGAATGCAATTCAAATGTTTGTGAGGTTTTTATGCAAGATAGTATATTTTCCTTTTACTGTCTTTGAACAAAACGAGTGTGTGGGAAGAAATAAGGATACAAAAAGCAGCAGAGTGCATTGGATTTCTCTTGACCATGTCAAACCAAAGAGACTCCCAGAACTTTCCCATGCTTCCTAGAAACATCATCCCCACAAGGAACACAGCCCAGCGTGCCGAGGGACTGGAGCCGGGACCTCATCCCTTCAAGTAAGAGTCCTCATAGATTCCCAGTTTAAGTGCTTCTGAGAACATAGCTTTGCTCTTTGGTGTACCACAAGTATGCAGCCGTTTTGTTAAAAAGTCCCAGCTGTATAGTAATCAGCACACATTTTAATCCATCCATTCTCTGCTATGAAACTGCAATAGAGTGGAATAGATAATTTTAACAAGCATCCACTGCATTCAGTTATAATCTTCACTGGAGCCACTACTTCGTTACTGTAGGTGATATACCAGTATACCACACAGAGATTCAACAAGACTGTAAGTCTTGGATCTCTAATACAGATTAAGGATGGTTTTATTGGAAACAGACGACATAAAAGTAGGAGGGTGATAAGGATGTCAACAGTACTATTCAGAATTACGTGTTTTCCTTGGTGTATAACAAGACAACAGTTAGGGTGCTACACAGCACACGTCCCTCTGCCCTCCAACACAGCCATGTCCGTCCCTAAGAACGGACATCAGCCCTTGGCAGCATCATACAAACATACAATCTGTGCTGTTTGCAACTGAATTGGGCGGGGGGGGGCGGGGTTGGGGTGGTGGTGATAGTGGTGTTTTTTTGGTTTGGTTTTTGTTTTTTTAAGTCAATAGGAAAACCTGAGAAAAGGTTTTAGTAACATCTACTTTTTAAAATACAATTTTAGAGCACAGCCAACTGTATAATGGTGTCTGACAAAGTGGTCTGTTATTTATCTGCACAATGACATCCCAAGTTTGCCAATACCTTAAGGGGAGCTTCCTGCAACTTCTCATTGAAGCGAGTGCTTTCCATTTCTCCTCTTTGAAAACGAAAAGCTTTACATTTCTAAAGGATTTTCTTGGAATAAGTTATATTCTTTAAGTGAGCACCTCAACTACTCCATGCTGCACCCCAGAATGTTCTGCCAACTGTGCATGATCACTTACTGCTGGGAAAAGTCTAATCTCCCCTTTCTTCTGGAAAGTTTCCCCACCCAGTATGCAGCAGCCATGCCAAAGCACACAAGCATCACTTTTCCAAACTACATGGCTTTTAACAGACTGCAACATAGAGGCTGCAAAGAAACAAGGCAGATAAAGAGCCTACAAGGGAGAGTTCTGTCATGAAATCACACATGTGGCTGTTTTTTCCTCCTGAAATCTCCGAAGAACCATTCCGTTTTACACACATATGGACTTGAAATGGACCATTCTGTCTGCACACATAAAACCAGATTGTCTGTCCTTGAGCTATCCTCTTTATTCACCTGGATATATTGTGCAACCCATCCTCTGCTGAAAAGAAGCAATGCGAAAATAATTACGTATGGAAATATTTATAAAAATATAATATAAAAGTATAATTCATTGATGAAAACTAACAATTATGACTTTAAAAATATTCTAAAAGAAGTAGCAGATTTTATAATAATAATAAAGGTAGCCTGTGATTTGGGTTTTAGAGTAATCTGCAAAACCATTGGAATAATTTTTAAATTCTCATTGATCAGAAAAATTGGTGAGTAAAAGATTTCACCTCTGTCCCGTCTGTGAAAAAAATGTCTTTCTCACATCAAAAATTACAGTTAACTATTTAAAATTCTATTACAGACTAGAATGTTAACCAAGAAATAGAAAATTATTAAAGTATTTCTGATAACATACTACAAACAGGAATTGAAAATAGCATTTATAAGTACACCTCATATATATTTGCATATAAATTATAGTTTTTTAAAATTTTGTCACAAAATATAAATGAATAAAAGTTTATCTTTCTATACTTTCTAAATTTCAGCCATTTCAATGAAGCTGAAAAGTACTTTAAATTTTTTTGAGAAAATTATTTAGAAATATATTTACTTATGAAAAATAAGTTTTTGGTTTAGAGCGTTCATTCTTACAACTCATGAACATATTGATTTAATCTCTGTTTTTTAAAGGAAATACTTTGTATTCAGAGAGTTAAAACTACGGCTTTGGCAGATATAAAGGTGTCTATATACAGATGGATATGTAGCTCCTAAATCATACTGAAATCAATAGGGGCTATGCATTACCTACATATTCAGAAGCCTAAAGACCGATAAAAATATAGTCCTAAATGTCAGCAATTTGGAAGAAAACAGTATTATCAATGTATGTGTATGAGATTGTGTTCCCTATTTGGGGAATTTAATCCACATCTGCTCAAGCAAGTAAAAAAGACGTTCCTTCCTATGGATTTTCCAATAGACCACATGCAAACTTCAGCTTGTCTTGAACTGCAGCATTACTACCTACTTGAAAAAGTGCTGTATATTAAGTTCCTTAATGCAAGAAAAAAAAAAAACAACCACCCCCCAAAACCCATAGCAACAACCACAAAACCCCTGCACACTACACTACACTACAGACTAAACACCTTTTTCTGGTTTGTTATCTGCCTACATGGATAAGTTAAAGGGAAGTGTCTGCCGCAATTTCTAAGGATTTTGAGAAACATTTTAGGAAAGAATTTACATGGAAAGAAAAATGCCATTTGTGCTTCATGTTGTCATGTCTATTGGGTTTTAGAGACTGACGTTTTTAGATACTGCTGATTATTGCTAAAGCATTTCACTCTTTTCTATTCTTTTGATTTGACTGCACTTCAACTATAGGAGTACTTCCTTGGGAGGTCATGTGTGACATACAACCACAAATATCTGGCATCTTTTCCAAAGCATGAGCTCTGGTGCATCTTCTGAACTATACAAGCATATAAACTGCATCTTGAGAATCTTAAAAGTGCTTAAAAAATCAATAATTGAGTGTTTTGTATGAGCATCATCAACTCTCTAGTGATGGCTTAAGAGGACTTTAAAAAAAGGTCATTGTGTAATACTTCAGAAAGTGTAACTCCTCTCACCTTCAGCATTAAAACACCTCTTCATCTTAAAAATAATTGCATAATAATTGCATATGAAGCAAATAGTTTACTTCCACATATAGATAGTGCATATCAAAATAGCGTTCCTTGTAGGATGACTAACATTTCACTGTAGCTATTAGATATAGAGACACATGGAAATTTTGGGGATATTGCTTTTGGAAACAATATAATCCCTATGCATTTCAAGTCTAATTCTATAACAGACTAAGGTGCTCAAAAATTAGTGTAATTCATTACACTAGTCAACGCATGGCCTCCAAATACATGGAAACTTGTCCACTTCACACCATTGTAACTTATTTTAATCGCTCAAAAATTAGTGTAATTCATTACACTGTAGTCAATGCATGGCCTCCAAATACATGGAAACTTATCCACACCATTGTAACTTATTTTAATCTTAGTGCCACAGCTTTTTAGACACATGCAGGTGAAGTCATGTGATGGGTTTGTTTGTGCCAACACATGGGGCATAACTAGCAGTAACAAGCAGTCGTGTGGACGCAACTCCTACCTCTCTGAAGGATACTTTAAGAAAGTTTACTGGACTGATCACATGCTGCTACTTCAGTAGAAAAACATTAAGCTTTGTTGCACAGTAACTCTTCAGCTGCTCTGTCTTTTCAGTTCTACACATTCACTGATACCTGAATTCTGGGGAACTTCAAAATAAGAAAGAAGATGCCTATTGTGTTGACTTCCTCTAGAGAAACAGAGCAGAGAAGCAGGAATTTGTGATTTTCAGTTTCGGCAACAAATCTACCTACACCCACTTTAAGTCACCAAGTTGTTTAATTGATCCGTCCCTTAGATAGCCCTATTAAGTTGATGGAAACATTTCTGTTAATTTCAGAAGAGTTTTATCACAATGAAAAGAAACCTTCATACATTCAGGGTTTTTTTTCACCCTTCCAGTACATTTTTTCTAAGGAATATTTACCCTGATGCCACATATAAAATGTTTATATGTATGTCCTGCACTTTACTGCTACATTATTTTTTTGCAAAGGAATTAAAGTAAAACTTGCCTTCGTAAGTGAATTTTAAATTTATAGCTTTGTGTAGGTGAAGGTGGGGAACTGCTTGTTTTAAACTTAGTTGGAATGGAAGATATATTCCCTGAGAATATTTAGCTCTGGTAGATTAGCGATTTGGCATAAAGGATCATTCACTTAAGTTTCACACTGTGCTTGATTTGTCTTCCCCCCCCCAATTGTAAGCCAAAGAGGACAGCATAAGCATTAGCTTTGAATATTCAACTACCTACTTTGTCGTATCATAAACATGCTTCCAGTAATTGTTAACACTCAGCATAAACTAGTCACCATAAGAAGCTTGTTACTATCTGACTGAGGATGTACATGTGACAGAGAGGCATTTTCATACCAAGAATCCAGTTTAGTACTGTTTCTCTGGAGGACAGGACTAAAATAAGGGGATGCCAGGCAATTTTATGAAGTTTTTTGCTCTGAAGGTGTTCTCCCTCAGACTGGCCTCAAAGCCCTATGGCCCTCTGCTTCCCTGGGCATGTCCAGAGTAAATTATTGGGCATATGCAGAGGAAAATGGATTGGATGCCATTGCAAAAATACTGTGGGGTCCTGAAACTGGCATAGATGTGTTAGACATATATATTCCTACCTCAGGGGTGTCTCATCATGTTGCAAATTAATAATCACTACAGATTATACCATGTCAGTACTCTCCAATGCAAATTTTAATACCTCTACCCTCAGTGTTCCATTTTTCTGCTTTGAATCAGTTATTGCAAAGGAAAGCCTTTAGGAAATACGCAATATAGTGCCACACAAGTAAACAAAATAGAGTTGATTTCTGTATAGATATAACATGTGCTAATGAATAGCTCTATAGAAATGTGCCATAGTAATTTTTAAAGTAAAGCTGCTTCATTAGTTAACATTTGAGCCTTCAGTAATTCAATTCATAATAACAAGTTTTCCTGGAAGGTTATGCTGCATGAGAACAATCAAATGCCTGTAAAATACTGGTTTGGGGTAATAGGACTTGCTAATTGTAAATTACAAATCCACAGAAATTTCTTCAATTCTTTACAGGGTCCTTAACAAGGTGCACTCAGTTTTCAGGTGCATGACTGGTTGGCTGATGGTAACGTTGGGTTTCTACAGTCTCCACACCTTGCAAAAATAAAATCCCATGCACTGAAAATTTATTGCTAATGCAAATATTACTAGTGTGATTACACACTGCTATTGTAAACATATGACGCAAGTTGTGCCTAGTTTGGGCAAAAACCGAAAACACATCTGACTTTCTAGTGGGAGGAACACATAACTCTTTGTGCTTGAATTTGATTTCAGGACTGAAGGTGCCAATCTTAGAGAACAGATACTCAAACTGTAAGAGACAAGACAGACAAGGAGCGTCAAAGTAAAATAATGTAATAAAATTCTTATAAGTTTTTATTCAGTTGTCTATTAAGTTAATGTTTCTCCTTTCAAAACAGAATTTGCTTCCATCATTTTTAGTGTAAAATGCTTATCACAGCCTCCTTGTAAGAAAAAAAAAAAAAGCTGATATGAGGGATCCTTCAGAAATGCTCTTCAAATCACTGATTTATAAAATGTAAAGCATATTTCAATTGAGATTTTTCTTCTGTCCAGCTGAGACAAGTTGTTCTTGGCTTTTCTCCTTTTCCAGTTTTCATAGGGCTACTGTACAATATTCTGTTCTGTTTTTAAGAAATTCACATTAACATTACAGATAGCAAATGCCTGTGTGATTAAAAGGACTAAAACTTCTGATGTTGTGAGGACCTCAAGTGTAGCTAAATTGAAGCACTTCCTCTCGGGGGTGATGAAGGTTACGTAAGTCCTGTCAAGGGTATCTAATGTCAGCTGCATGACACAAGTCCTCTCTACTGTGAGATTTGAGGGGTTACTCAGGCCAGCGAAGAAGCACCGACTAAACCACTGAAAATGCTGAATGGATCCATCAACATAAAAACACGACAGGAATGGAAAGGCATGCTACAGATGTCTGTTGCCTTCTTTTTTTTGCTGCTCTGTGGACTAAAGGTGACTACTTTTTCTTCTTACTGGGTCAAAGTTAAATAACAAAGGAATCAATATGTAAACACTTAGGAGAGAAATAGATGGTGAATGATAAGTGACAAGGATCAATTTAATAAAACCTGTCAGGCCACGAAAAACATACGCCATCTCTGAAAAAAATTAAAAGAGACGGTTTGCTGGGTAAAGTGATTGTAACTGTTTTAATAGATTTTAGTAACGGTATTCATGCAATCTGTTCTGGAAGCTTTATAGAAGAAATGGAAAAGCAGGGCTGGAATACAGCTCAGGAGGCCATCTAGTCCATCCCCAGACGCAAGCCATGCATGGCACAAAACCCACTCCTAACACGTTTGTCTAACCAGTTCCTAAAAACCTCCGGCAACAGAGACTCCATAATCTCCCTAAGCAAACTACTCCCGTGCATAACTGCCCTTTACACTAAGATTGTCCTTCTTAACGGTCAGACTAATCACATCACTTCTTGCCGTATCCACAGACAAAGAGCTTATTCTTTCCCTCTTACCAACTTTTCTACATATTGAAGCCCTAGCACTTCTTTGGAATCTTCTGTTTTCTATACTAAACAACCTCGATTCTTCCATCTTTGCACACAACTCATCCTCTAGGCCTCAGAGTAAAGGTCACTGGGTAAAACACAAGGGAAGATACTGCAGATAGAAATATAAAATAGTACTTATTCCAATATTACCAATAGTCTACAGTCAGGTATTGACAATAATGAAAGGAAACCATAATTATGTAGGCATAGGTTCTTCCATGAGGGCAAATGCAAACTTATCTCATAGTCTTATAATTTTCACCATATTTTCTTACTGTTTATGCAGGTATCACCTCCTTACTACATAAATGGATGTTAAGAATAAGGTATAATAGGAGTAGCTTTTTTCACATATAGGCATTTATAGCTACCTGCATTCAAATCATAGAATGGTTTAGGTTGGAAGGGACCTTGAAGATCATCGAGTTCCAACCCTTCTGCCATAGGCAGGGACACCTCCCACTAGACCAGGTTGCCCAAGGCCACGTCCAGCCTGGCCTTGAACACCTCCAGGGATGGGGCCTCAACAACCTCTCTGGGCAACCTGTTCCAGTGCCTCACCCCCCTCAAAGTGAAAAATTTCTTCCTAATGTTTAATCTAAGCCTGTCCTCTTCCAGTTTATATCCATTCCCCCTCGTCCTATCTACCCTTGTAAAAAGTCCTTCCCCAGCTCTCCTGTAGGCTCCCTTTAGGTACTGGAAGGCCGCAATAAGATCTCCCCCAAGCCTTCTCTTCTCCAGGCTGAGAAGAGAAGATCAGCACTAGGTGCATATGGGATTTTTAAAATAAAGTAGCACATAGATAAAATCTACATTCTAAACCGTTTCTAAGAATAAAATATATGAGATGTAATAATGTAAATGAATCAAAGAGGTTATTGCAGCTGTGAACTATATAAAAGAATCTATGACTTGAAGTCAGAAATTAGTATTTACTAGAAGAACCTCTATAAGGATACATGTAATTAGACATTCCATGGGATTTTTGTGTTATTAGCCTTACCCTCATCACCTTCTACAGAGATTTTCTTTTTCATATGGCCATTGCTTTAAGTTCCAAGAAGCCAAAATCTGACATGGAAATTGTTAGCCAAAAATAGAATATTCTTCTAACTACAGTTGTTTTCTACTGACATCTTTCCAACTGTACAGCAGTCAAATACAGTACTATGTTTACTCTGAGTCAGATTCTTAAAAATATAAAATAAAATAAACACACTTTTTCTTTCCTCACTTCCTTTCTTGATCTTGTAGCCATATAGAAAGAGACAGTTTGTTACTGTCCTCAGGATTTGATCTTGCACCATTGTCAGTATCTTTACTCATGTGAATAGTCTAGTTCAGGTCCACAGCATTCTTCATGCAACCGAACTTATTAAGATAGAGCTCTATTAAAGTTACAAAGTAGTTATGTAAAAAGTAAGTGTTTTAAAGAAAGCTAATATGTTTGCACCATAGCTATTTTTGTGACCTTTTATACATTGTATAACTTAATTGTAGAAGCCATACAGTAATGATTCAGAATGACAGTGGACCAGGTTTATCCATAGATGTATTCCATACTTGTCAATGAATTTATCTTACACTTCTGAAAAGTGACTTAAACTTCCACTGAGGATGCCAATTGTGAGTTGGTATACTTCCATTGATATTACAATAGATCACTGTCTCCTACACTTCCTTTGTCTTCTCATCCATTATGATGTCAATGGAAAAGTCTATACATAATTTGGCTACGGAGAGGAAAGGAAAAAAGACAAAGGACATTTTTAACATCTTCTTTCATACTTAAAATGTAAATATCTGGCATATTTAGATAGGCTATGTTACTATGTTACTATCTAAACCACAGAAACAGAGAAGTTCAGTGTGAAAACTTGCTTTATATTTCCAATGTATTCTGTGAGTTATGAACAGATAGCTGGTGCTGATTTTTTTTTTTCTCTCACAGAAAGAGGGCTTTTTTTTGCCTCTGTAGTAGAAATGCTGAGCAATAGATTGTGATTTGGGTTACACACATACACACAAAAATTACATGAAGAAAAGAAAGAAGGTAACTAAAAACTTCCTCCTGCACTCCAAAGTAGCTTCCTACATCTTTGTTAAGTTTTTCCAAAAGTAAAGAGGGAGAGAGAACTTCACAACTGTTATTTCATCCATCCAAATAGAGAGAGAAAAACAGTGAGCCTGTTTCCCAGATTACACTACACAGTTCAACTCAGCCAACATGGAGCTGATGAACAAACTCTTTGCAAATGGCATAAATTTACTTTGGCCAAAAGAGAAGAAATTCTGCTTAAGGCACAGACCCATTCAAGGCTTTTACAATGTCAAAGACCAAGCTAACCATAACTGATCTTACATAAGAGCTGCAGGTTGCCTTTGAAGTAATGAAACACCATGCTACAAATTTAACTCTGAAACTCTTCACCTTTCTTGGCTTAAGTGAGACCTTTAATTTAATTTTACTTCAGGGTGTTTTGCTAGTTAATTAAATCCAATGTGGTAATGCAGACGCCAATGGAGATCTTTTGAGAGTACTATTTTTCAGATAGAGCACCTGTCTCAGATGCTAATAGCTTCTGCAGTATGCAGCAGCCTCCAGCATTTGGGGGTGGTGTGACAACACACATGGAGACAGAGGTATGACTGTAACCTGAACCTTGGTATAGATCTGTCTGCTTCCTACCTTATCGTTAGTTTTCATGTCTCTTCACTGCATGCTGTATCTCACTTGACTCTTACTTTCTTTATATTGATGGAGACTTTGAAAGCCAAAAACCACTATAAGGGCAGGAAATGCAGAGTGTGGTCACTTTCTGCAACCTATTATAAAATAAAATTGCTCAGTATCCTTTGTGTAACATGAGGTTTCATTTATTGATTCAGAGTAGCATCATCATACCAGAAAATTCTGTAATATATTGCTACCTTTCAACAACACAAAGGAGAAAAAAAAAAAAGAGAGGGAGGAAAAGGAAAGAAAGAGAGAGAAATGTAGCTTTGTTCTCTATTTTCAGTAAAAGTCTTATCTACCCCACACAGGATGATACATCTGCAGCTGCAAATAGCCATGAACTTCTCTTTATTAAGCAGACATCAGCCTTCTGTGGACAGATTCCAAAAGGATACCTCTAGCCGGTTCATAATTTTTATGTGCTGGAATGTGGTCATTCCTGTTTCCTACACTACCCTTACAAGTACAGGTATCTAGTTTAATCTTTAAAAGTAATCCTGCATAGTCAGGAAAATGAGCATGAATATATCTCATTGAACCATATCTAGGCCCAAGTAAAAGAGATGTACAGAAACAACTGGTTTATAATGGTTGATAGGGATGTGCAAAACAGATAAAAGCTACCTCATCATATTCTTAAATGGCCTATTCCAAATGGTAGAAATACATGCCTTTTAGCACAACAGTTATCTCTAAACAGTCTCTCTAAATTGCTTCATCTCTAGGCTTTTCCCCTGCCCCAAGAGACTCTTTATGTCCCCTGAAGATTATCCAAACAGAGAATGGTAATGAATAGGACTCCATTTCTTCATATTTATGAAGACATCAGTAATTAACGACTAAATGATATTTGGATATTCTAATTATGTATGTTCAGGGAACATTCAAATTTTTAAATACACTCCTACTAAAAAAGTGAGTATATTCTTTTTTTCCTCCTTTCCTAGGAATGATCTCTCATACGTTAGGGAACCTGGAGCCTATCAGTCAAGGATCACCATGATTTCTATTGGATAAGGTGTTGTCCCAAAGCACAAAGGTAGTTATAAAGAAATCCACAGCCTGGATTTCAGTTACACATTTTACAGGACTTGAATTCAAGTTTTATCTTGGTGCTGGCATTCAAGCAGGTTTCAGGACCTTTCTACACTTGAAAATACTATTTTACACAAGTCATGCACAACATCCTGATGGAATCATAAAGGGCACCAGTCAAGAAGGCTGCTCAGGCACAAAACAACACTAATTCATATTCTACTCTCCACAACTTGCTGAGAAGGAAGTCAAAACAGGTGAGCAATGAGAAGTTTCTGAAAACATTTCAGAGATGGACAGAAAGGCTGCTCTGCAGTAGATCATTTGTTGTGCTGCGAACTTTCCAGGAAAAACATAGATGAGCTCTAGACAATGTTACATTTGGTACCCATTGCAGACAGAAGATAAATAAGGATTCTCCAATATTCTTGGCAGCTGGATCAAATGGCTGCAAACCCAAAAGGAAGGGGGGGAAAAAAAAAACAACCCACCCAAACAGTATGATAACAAAGCTCACAAGCGTAACCCTGTACTGCAGGAGGACAAATTAGAAATTCTCTTTCTTGCCTAGATATTCAAACATACAAGTTTAGATTTTTTTTTTTTTTTTATTGTCTAACTTGCACTCAGCTCTACAAAGAAATGGATAATCTGCCTGTTAGATGCCATAAAGAAAAAACCCTATCTTTATTGTATGTCCACTTCTATAAATAGAGGAAAAAAGGTTTTAAGTTTAAAGCACAGAATTAGAAACAAGGTTTTCTAACATGGTCTAAACCCACCTCAGAAGGTGACTTCTGCTGTTACCCTACTTCCTCATGTACTAGGTTTGCAATCTGCTAAAGCATGACTTGGCATATACATATAGCTGCAGGTTACCATGTGTAACATTTGGAATTTTTAAAAGAAACTTCCCCTGGTAGAACATGTTTCTCATTATAAACGTCTAGCAAACAAACATCTATCTTGCTTTTCATTGGCACTAACAAGTAAAAATAAAATTATATAGAGAACTAAGCAAGAATCTTTAGGACAAGATAATGCTATTGGCATAACTGTTCTTTAACACTTCTAGGAGTTATGTAGGATTTTAGTATTAGGTCTCCTGGTGGGGTAAGCAACTACCTGATTTCCAGTGAATGACTTGGCTCTAATCTCTACAAAATGCTTAAAACCCTTCTCTTTAGCCTTCAGAGTTTTCTGTTGTCTTTACCACCAACTTATAAGTGTATCAAGACATTCTTTGTAGCCTTACCTAATATTCAACCATTATTGACTGTCTGCCTGAGGTTTTATTGATGAGCAGTATTTATTCACTGAAAAGTATAGTGATGAAGCAATAGTTATGAACCTCTGCAAGTTCTGTTCCTGCCTCTAGAGAGGGAAAACGTACATATGCCTTTCTGGAAAAAAGAAAAAAAAAAAAAAATTTTTTTCTTGCCCACTTCAGTTATAAGGAAAAAAAGCTGCTTTGAAAGCAACTTTTATTTTCAAAGTTGGGTATATTGTCATCATTCACATAGCTCAAATGGTAACTTCAAGATTATGACTTTATTGATTGGAACTGCACACCTAATTTTCCCTACTTCCTTTCCCCAACACACAAAGAATGAGAGAACAAGTACTGTATTACATATATCTGTCCATATTTAAGTATAAATTGTGCATAGATGTGAAATAAAAGTTTCAACTTTGCTCATACAGAACACACAATGAAAGGACCAGTGTTGTGAAGAATGTAAAGGACCAGGAGAAATAAGAGAACATGTATAATACTATAACAAAGACAATAAAAGTTACTGAGCAGCAAGCGCAAGGAGTTATTTCTACTTGGATGGTAATGTGTGTTAGGTTAGTTGTCTTTTTCTAAGCAGAAGGCCTTTGACACTTCCAGTGAATAGAGTTTGCTAAATTGCTTCCTGTTTCAGAATCTGTGAAGCCACAGAGTGAACATCCTCAAGAAACCCATGTAGGTTGAATACGGCCAAAGTGGATACTTCAGGAGCTGCTTGTACTAGAGGAAGCTCGATTTGCAACAGAGTGAATGTTGAAAGATCAAAGATCATGAAATATAGAAAAAAAAAAAAACAACAGTACAGGCAATGACTCTTCTGCTTTATAAGTCACAAAGCCCATAAGAACCAAAAGGTACCTGCATTTATCTTCTGTATCATAGTGAAAGAAAATATGCAAGTAGAAAGTGTTTCTCTTTGAACGAAAAGCATTAAAAGAAATAAATTAAAAAAAAAATCATGCTAACCTGTTGCTAAGTTTCTAAGTCAACAAAAATAATCTTGCACAAGTAGTGAAATAAGATGTACATGCACAAGTGGGAAGGTTTAAAAAATAAGGAAGGAAAAAAAAGAACAGGCCTGTTTGAAACTGAAGTGTCATATATCGTATATATTCTGGGGTTTTGAGGTACCAAATGTGACCCATTAGGTGATAACAATCAAAACATATGGGGAGTTCACAAAAATGGAGTTGAGGTATGGGTCACAGTCTGATGGCAAGTAAATTAAACCTTTGCTTTTAAGGCATGCCTTTTCATGGCTGATAGATAGGCTCTGTTGACCGCATCCCCCAATCCTGTACAAGCATCCCATTGCTGAACAGTGGCCAACTTCACAAAAACACAGACAACATAGGAAAGTGCTGTAGACAGACACACATAGTTTTTGTTAGATATTCTCTTTTAAGTGTTGAAATTTAAATTTCGCTTAGATCTTGTTTAAAAGTTTAGATGCATTGTTAGGCATTTAAAATGTTACATGAAAATGTACTTCTAAACTGGAATACTTGTAGAGGTATTTAGTTCAGTTTTAGGTCAGCAATTGCCTGTAGCAACAGTTATACATATCACATTACATAAGTACTCAATTGTTCTTTACTCATTCACTTTCAAACTAATTTTCTTAGCTTATTACATAGAAGCAAGATCTGTAACAGTTCCCAGTCACTGAGGACAAGCACTTAGAAGAATATCTCAGAGTAAAAAAAGATTTTTTTTTTTCTATTCCTCATCTAGTAAGATAGCATAATTGTAATTTTTTTCTCCAAGAGTTTGGTGGGTTTTTTTGTTAGTATAAAAGCTCCTTTCCTATTACATTTTCATGTCTTCTCTGGCAATATTAACATGGGTCTTGATGTTCTTAGTGTTCAATTATTAGTTGCCAGTTTGTACCCAAGACCAACAATTTGAACTGAAGTAGTACCAATACCTATTTTGCCTGCTCTGGGAGTACAAATTTTGCTAAGTGCTGTCAAAAACTTTAAGGCAGTCACTGTTATGTCTGTGCAGTTTCTGGGTCCATTATGTTCTTGTGCTGTATGAGTAGGAATGACATGTCACATGCATGTGGCACTTATATAATGAGAACAATATAACTTATTTTTAATAGGTACAGTTTTGTAACATAATTAACGTCCTTGGCAATACCATAGCTCAGGCAGAAATCTTGTGGCTCAAATTTTCATTGAAACCTATCTATAGTTCAGCATATTGTGAGAGAAATCTCAGGAAAGCGTATTTCCCTTTCTGAAAGAAATGTCCCTTTCCCTGTGTTGCTGGCAACACAAGCTCTTCAAAATTCTCCACAGACAAACAATGTAATATTCTGCTTTATGGAATAGTTTCCTCAGCCGGTTTATATATTCTATTTAACCAACACTAGCAGCAGATTCACTGTCATAAGAAGTGGAACTGAACTGTGTGAAACGGGTGTTTACTATGCTGAGACAAATACAGACTTCTGTGTACGCAGGGAACTCGCATCCTCACTCGCACTGGTGCTGTTATCTTTTTCCTACTATTAGGTGACCCACTAAGGCAGATACTAGAGTCAACTGTGATGTTCAAGGGCATATTCTTACTCTCTTTCAGGGAGCTGATAAAAGATACAATTACGTAGTACTCTTCTGGTCTCAGCAATATTAGTCTGGTTAGTAAAATTCCTGAACTAAAGCAACCTACAACAGATCTTACTAGGCTATGGTGTAGCCTATACACACCAAGGAGTATATGAACCGTATCTGTGGAGTCTTCTAATTTAATTGCACGTGAGATCTAGATGTCCATTGGAAATTGTTTAGTCTGCAGACTGAGAGAGTGCTCTTCTTTGTGCTTGCTTCAAAACAAGGAATGCCTAGACCTAACTCATCCCCAAGTAAAAATAATGTTTATCTTTCCAGTGACTTCAGGAAATGTTTAACTCCGTGTATTCAGGATACTTGGGATTCAATCACCTGAAATACAAATGCTATTGGTTGGAAGATCTTTCTTCTTTCTGACCAACTAAGCAGCAGTGATCTTCTTAGTATGACTATTGGTCTCAGCAGGACGATATATCTCACCCTAAATGGAGGGAATCTATATTTAAAGTCGGAATCCTTACATTTCAGCAGTTCTCAGTAAGAAGTTCTTTTCCGTGTAGTATTGTGCACATCATCCAAGATAAACAGATGCCACAGAGTCAACCAGGAATCCAAAAGTAAAACTATGTCCTGCTTGGTTATCAATCACCAACAAAGGGACGTAAAAATTAAATTTGGCTAACAGTTCTATTGATGTAAAAAGCAGCAACGAAGCCGGTTGATGCCACTACAAAGTGATAAATACAGTAAAACAGTCCCTACCAATGAAATGGATAGGTACATTTTTAGTAAATAGAAATGTATGGTACACCTGTTGAATGAGAAAAGAGTATTCATACATTGTGCAAAATTGCTTTAGAAGCTTAAGTATGCAGCATGTAGTTATAAATGCTCTAAAATAAGAGAAATGTTAATATAATAGAATATATGAAAAAAATCTGAAAACGTGTATTGGAAATTATCATTAAAGAACATAACCTTATGGAATGGTTTAATTCAAAAAAGACATATAACTGCAGAAGTTCCTCATGCTTATTTTAACCAAGGGTATATGCTCTCAAACTAAAAGTTAAATGGTGATCATTAAGCTGTTTCAAGGAGTAAAAGGCTTTCAGAATAGTTCTAGTCGGCTGCTGCTAGACACCATTTTATTTCTTATTTGTAGACATATCATTTAGGTGGATACAGCAACATACAGCAGAATTTAGGAATGTGAGAGGTTTAGTTAGATTGCAAAGCAATAGGGGGTCTAAAACCAGCCTAATTGGCATTGCATTCTAATTTTGTTTAAAGGTAAACTACTTGGATCTTTTTATCAGTGTTGTCATCAACTTATTATCCACCATTAACTCCAGGTTCTTCTCTATAAAGCTGCTGGCTGCCTTCTCTTACAATTTCTTACCACTTCCTAGTCTCACACAGTAGGTTGCACTATTAGCTCTCTGTGTGCATATATCAGAGTGCAATAAACACACACATATAGACATTACTCTCTTTTTCTCTAGTAAAAGCAGAAAAAGCTAATATATATATATATTTAAAAAGCTAAGCTGCCAGCAATACAGTATTTGTATTAGAACTAGAAATAGCTTCTTGAATACAAAAAAAAAAATGTCAAGGTGGAATCTATTAGAAGTAGCACAACAGGGAATTTTTAAAGAATCAGTAATCAATGATCTTTTCCTGAACTGCTGAATGAAATTAAACCAGATGAATTTAGATCAGTTGGCTGGCATGAAAAAATGCAAATTGCTTTTGACAGGTAAGTCTTTGTTATAAATGAGTCAAGTATGTTAGCTTGCCTCAGTCAAAGTAGCCATCATTTGTATATCTGATGTCCACAAGCAAGATATCAAGGGAAAACCTTAGAAATATCCTGACAGTTAACTTTTAAATGATATGCAATAGAATAAGAGCTCCCGTTTTTGCTTATGACTATCTGCTTTATGGATTGTCAGAAACTGTCACTTTCACAGGCTGGTCTAGCTGTCACTTCTCACAAGCCCTAAACGCACGCAGAGAAGAGGACAGAAAACAAACAGTGTCACAATATGATGTGTTTCAAGTCATGAGAACAAAAAATGCCACTTGCAAACAGATTAGAAAAAAAAAAAAAACATCACCAGAAAGAAAAAAAAAAAAAAGAGAACAAAATGCTCATTTTTCTAAGTCAAGAAAAGGAACAAACCAAGATCAAAAGTACACTGTGTTCTAAATTTAGACAGAGATGAGTGAAAATGTGTTTTTCTTGTGTGCTAAACTCATTGAAGGAAAGTTTTGAGAAAGAATGGAGATCAGATTTGGAAACTGAAAATTCAATAATAGATGTTAGATTAGATTGAGTAACAAAATGTCTAAAGCATTGACGTATTAAAAAACCCAACCAAACAACCAAGGAATCTAATACAAACTTATTTGCTACTCATAACGTAATGCAAGGTGAACAGATAATCCCATTCTGCTGGAATGGCAGCAAACACGTTAGTAAATGCCGAGTTGAGCGTATTCGCCTCTGTTATCACAGCCACACCGTGACAGCGGCAGTCAGTGCTGCTCCCCCACTGTCTGTGTCTGTCCTCTCCCCAAGCCCGTGATGTGACCAGTTAAACTTCTAATAGTTCACCGAGACACGAGCTGCCTTTATTATTCCTCGCTCCCCCGTGCCTCCCAAAACACCCTCACACACCACACAGACTTCAGAGGTAAATTGCATGAGTATTTGAGTATCTCAAGGAACAAATAGTGAACAGAGTACTGTTTTTATCATTCTCCCTATCACAGTACTCCTATTTATGCTCCTGACCTGACAGAAGCTCAGTGCAAAACCCAAGTGTTTTGTTTCCACAGGTCCTTTTCCCATCCTTGCCAGATTCTCACTGACTCCGATTACAAATGCAAGGGAGGATAAATCCACTGTCTCTTAATAACAGAGAGGGAGATTGTCACTGCTTTTATGTTATCCAGGGAAATAATGCATTTGATTTGTGACTCCAATGGCAAAAAACTGGGAAAGGACCAAATGAAGTAAAGAAAAGGAACGGCTTTGGCTTCACTTCTCCTCACTGGCTCGTGTAATGGGCCAAGTACATCAGAGAGAAACCTGTTTGCACAAAGAGGCGATGTAATGTTTTCCTTCCTCCCTGGATGAGGGAGTAGGAAGAAAAAGGATGGGCTGCAGTTTATTGTCTAATTTGCTATGAGCTAAGATGCTCCTTATTCTGGTGAAATTGTAATTTGTGTCTAGAAAAAAGATTAAAAAAAAAAAAAAAAAGAAAAAATCTTTTACTGAATAGAATCAGATCCTTAATCTATTCTGTGCCAGAAGTCCATCAGTTCCCTCAGAGTACTGCTTCTTTTTAGGATTTACCTCCTGTTTGTGGAGCATGTAGCGTACAAAATGGCGAGACAGCAGCTGGACTGCACTACAGGGCTTAGCTCTCTTCCAGTGGCCAAAGAAAACTGCTAAAATTCAGAGCAGAAACAATACTGAGTCATATAATAAACAAGCTAATCAACACAGTTCTTAAAAATTTGCTTGAGAAAAAAAAAATAATCTGCAGCTGATTCAGAAACAAAAGGGATGAAATAAGTAACAGATAATTCTAAGGATGAATGTTCCTATTCAGTAGTGCTAAGGCTCAGTTTAAAAAAGTAGAGAACATACATCCTCCCCAACAGTTTCCAAAATTGTAATACTTTTATTTTAAATGAGTGTTAAATTTCAAAAGAAACGGATATTGGGTCAAAGAGTACCCAAAAAACTTGAGGCAGATTTTTCTTGTTAGATAACAGCTATTTATTCACGTTGCAATTTTTCTAGCTTTATACTCTCAAATAGTTTCAGCTACTTTGAAACTGTAGGGATTCATATATTAATCAACAAAATTAAATAATATTCTAAAGAAACACAAAGCATAACCCATTTTACTGGATCTGTAAGAAGCTTATACTGTTTTGTATGAAGAAAAGAGATATCTGATAAAAAAAAAAAAAAAAAGAATAGTTATACACTACCACCAATAGATTGGGGGGTGAGAGATAAAACAAATATTTTCACATGCGGAAAAAATACAATACACTAACAAAATTGCTGAGGTGCACTTACTCTAGAAAGACATTCTTAGCACGAGCTGTAAAGATTACAACACCTGGAACTCATTTGCAGTGATTAAATATCTGTGTTGTTACACAAAAGTGAAATCCAATTCCATGAACTTTTGCAAAAATTTTCAAAAAGCCTTAGATTTATTCTTGGAAAGACAAGGAAGTAGAGCGCTCAAAGACTTACAGACTGAAAGCGATGAAAACATGAAAGGTAATCTCCAAGTTTTATTGCCAGATGTTTGTGAATTAAAGGGTTCCAGACAGTACACCAGACAAACAGTTATAGAAATATGAACAAGAATAGTGGAGTAGTTTGTTCCCATCCTTACAAAGTCTAAGCCTCAGTTGTCTCTCTGATTTTTGCCTTATTGCTTTGGTAGGTTGCTTGTTAAATTTTTAATTATAAGGGCTTCCAAAAGACTCAGAAATTCCCCCTATTCTTGAAGTTTTGCGTCAGATTTCAGAAAGCTAAAATCACCTTCATTATCTATGCCAAAAGTTGCTGGATGTTGCTTGCATTTCTGATTGATCCAACATGCATTCCAGTTCAAAGTCAGAAATAGGCTGGAATAAGCCATCACTGCCATCAAAGAGCTAGTAAACGAAGACCTAGCATTGAGGTAAGAACACTAAATTAGCCTAATGATTAACTATTTTTTTTCCCCTAGAAGTTATTTATCAACATACAAACATCCAGGATCCCAGCTTCATTTGATTGATGTTAGATGAATTTAACCTGTTTTTCCTATCTGTGTCTTAATGACCACGTTTGATATGCCTTAAAGGAAACCAGCTCCTTTGCTCAGTTGCTTAACATGTATTCCTACTCATGCTGTGTACCTAACCAATGGAGACAAAGACTAGAAGGATTAAAAAAAGGGGATTTTGTCTTGGTTGAAATGCAAGGAAATATCTTTCCAAACAAAGCCCTCGGAGCCCTTTAAATCTGTAAAACAGGAGTTAAAATTAATGTGAGCAACAGTTTACCAATTCATAAATTCCTGGACATCAAAATCTGTCTTGAGATGTTGATAGAGTAGTATCATATGATGATGATGAAGTTCACTTCACTGTCCTGGATGTATCTAACTTCCGCATGGATGGTAACAACTCTCTCATGCATACCAGCAAGCAAATAAAAATAGCTAATTGAGCTATTTCCTCTACAGAAGGGGAAGAAAGAATTATTGCTATTTTTATCTGTAATAGCTGAGTACCTTCTGATTACTTACAAAAATTTGGGTCATGAAATTTGTCTATAAAGAAGAACTCCATTACAGCAAAATACCTGAAAAAAAATACTGAACTTTAAGAATGGTGATAAACCCATTGTCTTCAATGAAAGCATTCACATACTTAAATGCTCTTTTAAATTATCTACCAAGCTACCATCTCCATGGCTAGCAACCAGCTTGCACTAATTTTAGTAAGCTGAGGAAATATTTCACATTTTATTTGAAGTATTTAAGAGAAAAGACAAACCAAATAAAGGATAGTTTGCTCAAAAAGAAGCAGAATTTTCCACTCAGTGCAGACAAGCGACAAGGATACTGTCATGTCAGGACTGTTTCCAGAGTTCAAGAATCCACTGAAAATATCATCTATGAGGTCTGTATATTCAGAGGCTCACAAGTGAATCTTACACTCTAAGATTTGAAGAGTAAACTCTTGCCCTTAGACTGCTGCCAGTCTTTACAGCGTAACTGAATAACTCTACCTTTTTGCTACTCCAAGAGATTGCTCAGGTTTTTCTAGGTGTTCAGCAACTGCTAGGTGAAAGCTTTGAGCAACAGAATAGGTAAGAGGAACATAAGACACAGGAATATGAAACTGCCATTTGTTGGTTTCTTCAAAATTCATTTATTCTGCTTGAACTTGTGTATGAATGTTTTTTGGTTCCTTCAAGACAGAAACAACATTTTGGTCTCATTTTGTTTTGTGAAACATAACCTGGAGTAGGTTGGTGGGTTTTTTTTTGTTTCACTGTGAAGATGAAGAACAAATTCCAGTAAATCCAAAGAATATCTTTACAAGTTATGCTTTCACAACATAAAATAGGGTATTATTTTTCAAGACATAATATAGTCATACCTTATAAAACACAAAAGCTTTACCTGCTTAGTATAATTTGTGGACTGGAACCTGAGATAATACCGGCTAGCCTGGTGCAAGAGCCCAACTGCAATGCCATATCCTGGCTCCTATATTGTTATTGTCCCTATGCTCTCTCATAAACTTGGTGCATCCTGTGGTTCTCTGAGATAAGACATTGTTGTATTCTTTCCCAGTCTCGCATCAATTATGTATATGTCCATTGGAAGAGAACTAGGGAGTCACTGGAGAATTCTGAGCATTCAGAAAATTGCAACTGCATCCTACTACAAACTCAGAGTATTCAGCCATAGGAAACCTAAATCCCAGACAGCAAAGTTTTTAACGCTGAAATGCATAGACTTTAATGTTTAAAGCAAATCCCAACCTGAGTAAGCTGTTTTTCTGAGAGGGTGAGGAAGGTAAACAAACAGGTAAATTAATAAATTATTTGTGCTCTGTGTTTCAGTGACAAAAAAAATTATGGACATAGTCAAAGATTACACTTTGACATGACAGGAGATGACACCGTGACAACTGAAGAAACTGGAAGAAGCCTTGTAATTGGAGGCTCTGTTTGTCAAGCTGGACTTGAACCACACTGGTATCTGCTGAAATGGGGACATCTCAGGACACAAGGAATCCACAGGATTTATGGAGTATGTCCGGGACAATTTTTTGACACAGGCAGTGAAGATGCAGGGTGGGTACGCCCTCCTGGCATAGCTGCTACTCACAAATAAGAACTAGTTGGGAACGAGGCAGTCAAGGGTAACCTTGGCAGAACTGAGCAGGAGAAAGTAGTTGAAGATCCTGAGAGACATGAGGAAGTCAAATAATCAAATAAAACTTTCAGGCATGGGAAACTGCCTTGAAGGACAAAGTGGGCCAGGAAATCTGGTTGACTTTCAACAACAGTCTCCTCAAAGTACAAGAATTGTCCCTTCCACTGTGCCAAAAAGTCAAGCACAGGAAGCCAGCTTGGTTCAATAAGGAATTCCAGACTGAGCTCAACTGCAAAAAGGAAGCATACAGAAAGGCGAAGCAATGTTGGGCTACCCAAAAACGTTACTAAAACATTTCCTGGACATTCAGTAGTAAAATCAGGAAAGCCAAAGCTCAGATGGCAGGAGGTGCAAAAGGTGATAAGAACCTGTTGTTATCTTGGAAGAAAAAGAAAGACTAAGTGTGGGCCTATTGCTGAATGGAGCGGAGAAATTACTGACAGAAGACAAGAAAAAGATGAGGAACATGATGTCTTCTTCGCTTTGCTTTAACTTGTACAGGCTTCTTTCATGTCTGCCTCCTCAGTCCTGGGACCAACATTGGGAGATGTATTATCTGTGTTAAAATGAAGAGCGAAAATCTCAAAACAAATTGGACATACAAATCACAGAATCACAGAATGGTCAGGGTTGGAAGGGACCTCTGGAGATCATCTAGTCCAACCCCCTGCCAGAGCAGGGTCACCTACAGCAGGTTGCACAGGACGGCATCCAGGCAGGTTTTGAATGTCTCCAGAGTGGGAGACTCCACCACCTTTCTGGGCAGCCTGTGCCAGTGCTCTGCCACCCTCAAAGTAAAGAAGTTCCTCCTCATGTTAAGATGGAACTTCCTATGTTCAAGTTTGTGCCCATTACCTCTTGTCCTATCACTGGACATTACTGAAAAAAAGACAGTTCCCACCCCCCTGGCACCCTCCCGTTAAGTATTTATAAGCATTAATAAGATCCCCCCTCAGTCGTCTTTTCTCTAGACTAAAAAGACCCAAGTCCCTCAGCCTTTCCTAGTAAGAATCCATGGAACCAGATTGATTTATCTCAGAAGCTGCTGAGGGAGACAGCAAGTTTCATTGAGACAAACTCTTCTGCAATCTCTGAATGGACTAGCATATGTGGGAGCTCATTGAGGAGCAGAGACAGGCAGATGTCACACCTGTTTTCAGGAAGGGCAGGTACATCTACGGAACTACAGGCTGATCAGTTTAACCCATGGAGCAAAGAAGAGGAAATAGGCATACTTTGCAGGAAGGGAATTTCCAGTTAGACACTAAGAAAAGCTTGTCCCAAAGAAGGCAGTCAGATGCTGCAGAAGAGACATCTGTCCTTGGAGATATTCAAAATTCAACTGGATGAGACCTCAGAGATGTTAGGCCTGCAGATCTGTTTTAAGGAGGAGGCTAAGACCAGGTGGTCTACAGAGATATCTATCTAAATTATTTTGTGATTCTGATTTGTGATTTTGTGCGAGAATATTTCATAAAAATTGGCAAGAACTACATTATTAAAAAAAAATTAGAATAGAAGCTGCTTATGAAAGGTTTGCAATAAGCAATTTCTTTTTGAGAAGATCAGAAGCTCTAAAAGTGTTAAGGGGGGAATCTTTTGAATAAATTTAAAAGAATTTAGGACGGGAAAAGATCAAACTACAGTCCTGCTACCTTTTAAAAAATTGTATGTATTCCCTATGCTGCAGTATAATTCTCATGGTATTCAACGTGTTGGTGAACTAGACAAAAAGACCTGTCAGTTAATAAGAGTAACCCAAATGCCTCAGAAACAGAGGACGCTCTGCTCTTTTCCTTTAACATTTCAGTTATTGATGGCTTTTCCCCCAACAATTTGTGTACCTAAGGAAAAAAAAAAAAAAAAGAAAATTGGAGCTCTCATGTGATGGTAAAAAGGATTTTGAGATATGGATGCCAAGTCATTTGGGTACCTTTGAAAATGTGGCTGTTTTTTCAAGTGGGTTTTTTTTGTTGTTGGGTTGGTTTGGGGTTTTTGTTTGTTTTTTTTTTTTTTGCCAATACCAAAGGGCATTTCATGTTGGGGGAAAAAAGTATCCCAAATTCTGAAGCCAAACTGTTGCAAGTATTGCTTCATCTGTCATATGCTCTATCAGTTGGCATTCCATTCCTGCAGATAAAAGAAGTCTTAGTGCCATAAGATGAGTAAGAAATTGGGTCCAATATAGTATGCTAGCAGACTGATTTTTCTCTCTCACACGCCTTCATATTGAGTGGGATGTGACTGCCAAACCAAATCCAGAAGAAATAGTGGATTTGAATGTTAGCAGAGATGGGGGGCAGGGGGTGAAATTAACATTATCATTAAAGCTGCCTGCAGTTTTAACTACATTTCAGATTATGAATATACAGCTCAAGGATTTCTGGCATTTCACACCCTCCCTCCACACCCCCCCCCCCCCTTTTTTTTTTTTTTTTTTTAAGAGGAATGCTTTTCATTTTTAGTTATGCAAACAATATCAATACATTAAAGATTATTTTAAAGGGAGGAAAAATTTGATTTAAACACCAATCCCATAGTTCTATTCATTGAAACTGCACCTCAATTAGTTGTTACATTTGAACGCATAACTGCTAGATTTATAGCAGTTTTCAATTCATAAATATGCATACATAGCTATCTATATTTCATAAAAATATTATTCCTTTGCTAAATGCCGTCAGCTGAAATAAGGACCAGATTCAATAATCTGCAAGGCTCTTGTGAAATGCTGACAAATAACTACTCATTTAAAAAGAAACTAGATGTTTCACAAGCAACACTTCCTCACTTCACACACTGTGACTTCTGTTATTAAACTAAGGTATTATGAAGGACAACAGTATCCAATACCCTTGAGAAAACTTAGAATTTATCAATATATACGTCAAATATACCACTTAAGAAATTAATTCTATAAACGAAAGTCGTTTAACTACAGTTGAGCACCTGCAACCTTAGTGCCCGATGTGCCACAGCCATTTTGCTCCTCTCCTGCGTCCCTTGCATACTCTTGCCTGACCATCCTGGAGAGAATGGTGGCCCTGGGAGATGAGGCTGCGGGCTTGATACAAAGCACCTTCTTAACCTGACACAAATTAGTATATTCCTCATTTCTTCAGCTGTCAATTACAACTTCTGTGAAACCCATCAATTCAGAGAGAAATCCAAGTCCTTGCCCCAAGGCATTTATTCCCCATGAAACACACACTATTTACTAAAGAACCCCACGCTCCAAAGTATATTTAAAGTGCAAGTTTGAAAGGAAGGGGTACCCTGCACTCCAGTGTATCAGGCCCCAAAGTAGAGAGTTCTTGTAGAAACTGGAGGAGGGCACAAGTCCCTTCAGGCAAACAGGGTTTGAGGCTGACTCTCGCCATAGAAGCACCCTTAGCTCCATCCCACTTGACAGAAGGGTTGCGCAGCCACCCTGTCCTTACAGTTTCATTTACAAAAACAAAACAAAAAAAATCTTGTCTTTTTCTTTCCCCTTCCTCTCCTCTAGTTGAATTCTTTCTCCAAATTTGCAAATCGTTTCAGGCTTCGGAAAAATGGACCACTTGCCAAATCACATAGATGTACAAAACCTCCACTCAGGCCAGTTTAAAAGGCCCACCCCATTTGTATTCACTGAGAATAGTACATGTCCTTTCACGGGGGCTGGGACATTGTCGGTCTAGCGCTAGTCTTTCAGCTGGTAATAAATCAACTCCACTGACTCTGAGGCAACTACTCCTCTTTAGCTCAGCTAAGAACCTGTCCCCAGTGCCGAAATGTCGATCTGATGAGTTAGTATCTATTTCCCTAAAATTCCTTCTGGGCATTGATTGTTTTCCCCTTCCCCCTTCACGCTACTGTGAGAAGTTGTTAGGCACCGTTAAACACTGGAGACTAATTTTAACAGTGAAGGTAGCGATCCTTTGCATCAACTTTGGTGGGCAAAGTAAGCGTCAATCATTCAGAATGAAAAGATAGTGTATAAATAATAACAGATAATAAATAGACCTGATTGATCAAGTTTTTCATCAGTCAGTGTGAGTAAAGCTAAGATTATTTTGTTAGAATAAACTGAATATAGAGAGATCCTTAACAATGTCTTCCCTCTCTTTACAAAAATTCTGCAGATATTTGATTATTTTGTCAATATTTGATACCATAGTATCAAAATTATTTATCACGTCAAATATTATATCATGTGATTTACAGATAAAGCTCGTATCTTATTTCAGCTGAAATGTGATGTCCCTTAGAATGATTTGTTTGGTCTGTGTGTATGGGACAGAATTTATATTTATTTTTTTACCAAAAAATGAGGGGTGGGGTTTGATCTCCTTTAGCAAATCTTCTGATGAAGTCACTTCTTTTGAAATGGGATAATTACTATATAGATATTAAGTTTTTTTGTTTTTGTTTTGTTTTTTTTTTTTTAAAAGTAAGCTCTCTGTGTTCTTTTAGTTTATGTTTTTGCTTTCTGCCCCAAAACGAATGGCTTTTTTTTCCCCTTCCTTCTGCCTCCCTCTATGCTGGTAACATTTAGGATGTTTAGCTTCAAAAAGAAAGATGCATTAAAACGTGAAAGTCTTTATTTTATAGTTAAAGTAGTGGAATTGTTCAACTAGTCACTGCTTCTAGCAGAACCCTTAACTTAGCTTAGACTATGCGATTGTAACAAGAACAGAAAGAGTTTAAAGTCAATGTGCCTAACTGCATATTAGTGACAAAACTTTTCATTTCCATGGCACTTTTCAAGTATTTGCAATTATGATTTCATTTTGGAAGTCATGTGTGCTACTTCTACCTGTTACAAGCAATTCACAATATGTCCAACTAAAATGAAATCATTATTCTGGAGGATTAGCTCACAGAGTTATTCCCACTGTGTGACTCCCCAAAGCAATAAAACAATGCACTTGCGAGATAACAAGTTTTGCATGCTGAAAAGTTAACCCTGGTGTCTTTAGTCAGGTGAAATCCTCTGTGCTTGGAGCTAGAATTTTAACATAGTAGGGACTGCAAGACTGAACAATACCTCTCCTTAACCTGCTGTTATAAGAGTCCTTTTCAGTTTCTGTGCTAATCTAATAGCTCTTTTGTTAAACTATAGAGCAATAAGAGGGTTTTTTTTTATGCTTTGCGTTATATTGTGGAAACATTAGCAAATGAAATAAATGTGAATTTGGCTTTCTAGCACTTAGAAGTATTCACTTTGAACTGTAAATTATTTATGATACTCAAAGAGACACTTTGTAAATAACAGGAAAGCACCAGAAATCAAATGCAGATTGTGGTATTTAGTCTTGTCTTGCCATTGTTAACCATTTCAGTTCCACAACATGGTTCAATAAATCAAGCGTGTCTATTAGACATCTCTCCTAAAGGAATTAGAAATCAGCAGAAATAAATGAAGCTGTCCACAAGTGACAGCTACAAAGGGAAACCCAGAGAAGGAGGGAAAGAAAAAAAAAAATGCTCCTGTGAGCAGGTGATAAAGCAGATGCTGTAAAACAACAGGGGGATTGCACCATTTCTTCTCCAAATTGACGATCGTTTGATAAACAGCTAGTCATGGTCCTGGAAAACCCTGTCCATCAGTGCATATCAGTACAAATTAATGATGACATGTCCTGATTAAACTTGCTGTGCTGTGAAATGCAATGCATTATCTGCATGGCAGTAAATGAACAAATGCTCACAGGGAGAGAAAGAACAAGCAAAGCCACACTTCTCAGGTTAGGTCCCGAGTCCTAGCTGCCTGTGGTGAAGTAGGTGTTTAATTGGCAAAATCAGTCTTGTCTTCTGCGTTTTTTAGGCTGTAGCTTTTTGTTCTGTTCGTTAAATAGAACCCTGTCTGTAAAACTGTAAGTCAAATTTCAAAATCTTTATTCCAGTTTTTGTATCTCTTCCTCAAGCAAACCTTAAATAAGCTTGCACCCTGTATACTTCAACAAGTCCCTCTTCGAAATAAATTGGATACTATAAACGTAGTAGTGGTGAGATCACAACATGACCCAACAGGAACTTTGCCTGAGTAAGAGCTAAGCAACTTCTCCATGAGAATTTGAGAGGTCTCCCAAAAGTTCATTTTCCAGAGTAAAAGGCAAATAATTTTATACTTTTAATGTAATTAAAAAAAAAAAAAGAACAAAAGTTGCCTAAGTTTATTTTAAATACCCTAATAACAGAAGCTTTGTTTGGCTTTTCTCTTCCCCAACATACAGGATGAAAACCCTTTTGTAAGAGCTAGCTATTTTTCTTACTTTAAAAAACACAAGTCATGTATTTATCAGTTTCACTTTACTAAAGCATTTCTGAAATAACTGATAAATAATTCTCTATGGAGTTGAATGAGCAATTCTTCTCAAGGAAGACAGGTCCACTGAACAAAAGATCTCTTCTAAAACAGATAGGTTACCTTAGGAATGGGAGCAAGACTTTGCAACTCCTACTAGTGCTGAAAGGAAGGACCACTCAAAGCAGTAAGAACACCATTGCCAGTACAGCTAGCAGAATATGGAATTTCTTCTCACATCTGCAAAACACATTGATGGCGGTAGACTCAATCCAGATGGCTAGATGCAGTCTGAAATATTTTTCAGAACAATTCTTTATCCTGTTCTTACTTAACTAACATTCCAGGTCGGATTCCAATCTCATGTAAAATCTAGAACAATTTAGCTGTTTGCTGTGGCCTTACATTACAATGAATGAGATTCCAGTCCAAATGTTGCAATTTTTGTAAAGGAAATGCATAAGGCAGCAATAGTGACATTTCCTCTATACTTTAGGTCACAGAAAAGATGGCAACAAATAACAAATTATCTTGGGAGAAATAAAATATTTAACCCTTTCAGTACTTAGCTTCTTCTGTTCATACTACTTGGCCAACAAATGAGTGGAAGGTGAAACAGGTCCATTTCCCTGCCCAAAAGCTTATGGTAAAGAAATATTGTGCAAGAAGTTCTTCTCTGAAGTTTTAGTTCCTGTGTTGAGAGGGTCTAGGAGGAAAATAATTAGCTATACAGGAAAACAATTAGCTCTACAGGAAAATGTAAAGAAGCAAGGACTGCAGCTATGTACAGTGATGCAGAACACCCTGAAAGTCTGTCCACGAAGACATGAAATACCAAAAGCAAGCCTTAAAATATTCTTAAATACTTTTCCTAAGTATTAATAAAGGTATCAGGGCAGAAAAGCACATTAGAGAGGGGGATGGAGTAATCAGTACTATGTAGATTTAAGATGGTGCTTCCTTCATAAAGCAGGTTGAGAAAGTTGCAGAAACCCAGGGTGTTTTGCAAGCAGCCAACTGAGGAGGATACAGCCAGACAGTGTTCCCTTCACCCCAGCTGCAGAGCCTGTGATGTACCAGGCATGGAGAGAGTCTTCAGTTTGTAGGCAGTCTCTAAAACAGAAAAATGCAAGACAATGCAACTTCCCCCCCCCTTTTTTTTTTTTTCCTGTGGACTTCAGCCTACTTCTTTTATTTCTGAAATAAAGGTTTTAATTAAAGCTACCTTCTATACAATGCACTGCACTTCAGCTCTGTTGCAAATAACACATTAATTTCCCCTGACTCCAAGTAATCTTACTTTCTCTCTTTTATCCCTGAACACATCTTGCCTGGGCAAACACCAATGGGAAATAACAGGTGGGGGCAACAAAACTGAGGTAGATTCCTGGAAGATATGACAAACTCCACATTTTGTTACTTCTTGTTATTTTTAAAATATATACTTCTTTATTCTTTCAGACTTCCCTCATGAAAGTTATGGAATGAGCCTTAACAATGTAGCTTCTCACTGGAGGAACAGAAACGAAGCAGTCACAGAAGGGAAAACACCAGATAAAGCATATTGAAAGAGAGAAGTATATGCTATGCTTCCAGAAGCTGCCACTACTGTGCCACCCTGTAGGCCCTCTAAGCCATGAATCCCTCTTTGTGACCTCAGGTAGTCATATTTGGCCTTCAAACTCTAATCTTGCATGCCCAAATCACAGTCAGGGTAAAGGGCCTTGTATTTTTACCTGAAAGCTCAAGTCAAAATCCAGACTGTAAGATTTTTTGCATCTGTCTTTCTGATCATGGATCAGGTCACTGGCAAAAACATTAAATGTCAAAAAAAAAAAAAAAAAAAAAATCACAAGGCCAGCTTCCCTGTGATACACAGGAGAGAAAGGAAAGATGTGATCTTGATCTATTCATGTCTCCCAAAACCTGCAACGCTGCTCAACCTGGGATCGGGGGGTTTTTCTCTACCCCCCTCCCCTCCCCCCCCAATTTTTTTTTGGGGGGTGGGGGTTGGGGAGCAGGGTACGGATTTTAAAGAAGTGCATCCACAGGGCCATCATGAGACAAAGGTCTTATGGATTCTTCTACTATTGGGGAGAATGTTGTAGAAAGACGTGAAATCCCACTGTATGCCACAGTTGCTGTTTTGGCCAACAGAAGAGGGAATGAATGAAAAAGTTTCAGAACAGAAAACTGAAACTGTGACAACGTAAATCCTCTAGCTGGGTTCATGTTCCCTGCAGATCATATGCAGATGGGACCTGCAATGTAATCATCAGCAGGCTATAAATGCATCTGCCAACATAAAATTACATGGATACATCTCTGTTGCCCTAATATTTAAATGATGTAATTGTGAACCAGAACTTCTATTGCGCTAGATGTTCTACCACCATGGTACATGGAGCTCCCTTCCCCCCACTCCTCAGAGAAAGCTTGTAATTTAAAAACAGTTAAGTACAGGTATGTGGGAATGTGAAAGAAAAAAAAAGGTTCTGATTTCTGTGGTAATAGCTGAAACATGGTCTTTTTGTATAGAGTTAAAGGAAAGATTTGAAAGAAGGTAATGGAGTGGCTTTGTAGATCTTTCCCCAGGAATTTTGATCAAATATAAGAACACTACATGCTAAAAACCCCAAAATCTTTGCTTTAAAGTCTAAAACTGCACATTTCAGAATGTCATCATGGCTTGATTAGATATAGATCATATGAATAAGTACTTGTCTTTGTACCGAACAGATTATACACACGGAGAGCTCTAAACATAGAATGATTTTAGGTATAGACATAAAAATACCTTTTATTAAGGTAGGCATAAGCCACTAAAGGCCTCATAAGTGAAGACAAACAGCCTATGCCTAATGTAACCAGAAGAGAAGAAGGAAGGAGGGGAAAAAAAAAAAGAAAAAAAAGAAAAAACATCTGAGGACAGTTCCTGAGAGAAGATTGTGAACTGACAGACCGGGAATCCTTTAGAGGTAGAATCTGAATGGATCTGAATAGGAAAGAAAATTTACAAGCGCTGTGACTGAGATCAAAATAACAAGTACTTTAATTAGAAGTGTATGAACAAAGCAAAGGAAGCAAACTAGCAGAGGGAAAACAAAGTGATGGAAAAAGCAAACAAAAACTTCAAAGATTGAGGAGAATGCAGGCAATGAGTTACTTTATGACTGAAGGTAAAGACACAACAGTGATGAGCCAGAAGTCAGAGAAATACTAAGTAGCAGTCCAGCCTGTTGACACGCATGGGAATAGCTGAATGAAACTAACAGTGATGGAAGGCAAAGAAATGAGGCCAAGAACTTTGTACCATATCTACATTTGGTATGGCCATGCCACAAGTAAAATGGTTACTTTAAATAAGTATTCTCAGTTCTCCTTTACCACTGGATTAGAGCAGTGAGTTAACTTTAAAAAAAAAAAAGTGATTCCACATACAACATTTTTCTACGGAATGACTAGTAGTTTTTAGGAAGGCTTGTTTTTTGGGTTTGGTGTTTTGTTTTGGGTTTTTTTTTATCATGGCAAATAACCACTGTTCTTCCTCAGATTATAGTTGTGGAGAAAAGTAGCAGATGTTTTGTTGTTATGTTTTACTAAGTTGCTTTACGCTAACTGTAAGTTAATAATATAATAACACTGAAACAAATAAACTATGAGATTGGCTTTATACCTTAGGACAGCACAAGCTTGAAGGTGCACAATGGCTGCCAGAAATGGCTGCATAAAACAGCAGAGTATACCGACATTAAAGGATACTGCAAACAAAAAGCTGTATGTAAATGCAAGAGATTGAATATGTACACTCTGTACACAATTTGCATACCTCTGACATTTTACATGCTAATCAAGGTTTGCACACATGCTTGCTTTTTTTTTTTTTTTTAAAATGTTTTTATATAGCACCTAGCACTGGATATTTAAGCACTGGCAAAGGCCTGACTCACTACTGCGTCACTGCTGTTTTAAGCATAAAAGACAAGAAATTCAACAGCAGCAGCTACTCTAGGCAGAAATAATTAGGAGTGGGTTGTGTTATGCTGTACATAGATGTGGTTTTTGCAGCACTGTGTCGGGGCCTCTTAAGGCAACAGTACAAAATTTGATACCAAGTCAATATTCTGTTGAAAACACAAGTCCTAAGAGTTACATTCAAAGCAACTATTTATTTGTACTCAAGTTTGGCATTACATTACCCCAGCAAGGCGATTCAAAGCACTAAGGGTAGTTTTTAAGACTGAATAGTGAGAGCAGAGGGACATTCACACGTAGAAGCCATAAAATTTATCTGTGAATTGGCAATTGCAAAATAAAACAGTCTGTGCGAACTCCACCTAGTTGGAGCTTCAACATTCTCATGCCTTTGAGATCAGAGGGTGTAGTTTAAGGACAGGACCTTAATTGAGCAGGACTCACTTACAACAACAGTGGTTATAGCAGTTACAGACTTTGCCAAAAAGTTGAAGTTTTGTATTTCTTCCTTAATCTGAGAAATTTCAAATTTGCATTTCTCAGCATCATGCCTAACCACCAACCAATGGAACCATATAGGTGAAAACATATTCCAATACAACACACTGAAGAGAGAAAACATATTCCAATACAGCACACTGAAGGCTTTTGGAGACAAAAATATAAGATTGCTAAGGACACAGGAGGAGAGCGTGGCAACTTTGCAGGTGAAAGCATTCAGTAGGTTTTTACAGATGTGTGAACACTCAAAACGCCTCAATCTCTTTCCTGGACTTCTTTGCAGACATTTTACTTGAGGCAGGAAAGATGTTCTGAGACCTACCACAAGACAGCAGGGATAAAATCTTGGCTCTGTGACTGCAGTGGCAAACCAATGATTTCTGTGGAGTTGGGATTTCACTTCCATATCCCTACTTCACTTTAACATTGTCTCAAACAAGGCTATATTTCAATCATAATCTCCATAGCTATGACATAGTGTCACATTCTACATTAGGACTTTAAATGCTCTCAAGGGGACCCACATCAGGGTAGCAGAAGTAGCATGACACACAAATTCTCTATATTGTATGCTGCCACCATACAACACAAGTCGTTCTTCAATGTCGATCATTCTTGCAAAAAAGTATTTGCAGTAGTCATTACAGAGCTGTGCTAACAAAAAAAAAGTTTTAACAGCTTGAAGGAACTAACTAATTAAACAAATAGTGACTACTTCTGTGTTTCTGTACCTTGCAAGTAGGCTGCTTCTAAGCAAGGAAAATTTTAAGAAGAGGTTCTGTATGTAAGGGCAACCAGATCTGGCAAACTATTCTCAGTCCTCCTTTACACAGTTGTGGCTGCATGTTCTGATGATGTTCTGTTCATTTATAAACAAGTTAGAATAAAAGCATAAATGAGGTTGTAATTTGGCCAGAACTCCCCTTTTGTGCAAGCTTTTCCTAAGAAGAGGTGGAAATGGCATTATATGATTTTTCCTGCAAATCCCTTTGCTGTCCTGTAGTGTCGGACCAGAAGGTTTCTCAGGTTCCTTAAAACATTATTTTATTGCACTAGTTAAAATCTGTTTTTGTGTGTTATGCTATTGCACTGTGTTTTGTGGAAGAAGCACACAGCAGAAATACTTAACTGACATTTGTGCTATATCTGAGATAAGAAAATAGCACAAATATTGCACAAATGAGTGTTATCAGTGGTAAGTTACAGATGTATTATTACCTACTTGTACTCTTACATTTTTAGATAGATGTCACTCCAGAAATGAGTAAAGGAAGTTTAACTCTCCTCTGAACTTCTAACAGCTTGTTTCACCTTCTGCCTCTGTGAATTTGACCCCAGCTATTCTGCTCTACTCTCAGTTGTCAACACAACTGTTCTGGTTGTATTTGAATGCTTTGACTAGCTCTCGTGGCAGTATATATTTCTACGCACAGACCAACAGGGAACAATTGGCATCTGCCATAAGATTTATTTTTTTGTCCAAGATTCAGCATGCAAGCCAAGGAAAAACTATAAATCATTTCACACAGACTAATATCTCAACTCTTTGGCAGAGAAAGCCGTTATATCTGATAAAGTGACAGAATTCCCATCAGAACAAGAGAACCTTATCTTGCGCCAAAGGAACATAACATTTTCTTAAAGCCCCATTAACCTCATGCGAGTCCACTCACCTCTTGTCCCAAGACCATAAAAATAAGACTGATGATTGTCACAGCAAGGATTTTAACATGATATCAATTTGGTTAGACATTCTAACATTACTTAGTGATAAAGGCACAGCGACCAAAAGAGGAACAGCAAAACTTCAGACAGCATACATGTTTTAGGCAACTGTGAGGTGAAAAGTGTTCACACATTAGCTATCACACAGTATTAGCTGATAATTTACCCGAAAAAATGAGAGACACATTAAGGACCACAAGATTTTGTGAGTTACAGTGATGCACAAATGCCTTATCAATGGGGTTGAACGAGATGCAATGCATTCAGTACCTTAGAAGAAACACAAGCATTATATCTGTCTTGTCAATAATTTATTTTACAATACCTATTCCAACATATTCTTCTGTTATTCACTTATTTTATAATACTTAGGATATCTTTATGATGGGATTTCCCTTCTTTAACTGTCTGCCCACTCTATTTTTAGTGAAAACCAGTGTCCACTGCTGGTTTGTTTGTTTTGGGGTTTTTTTTTTGAGAAAACTATCAAAATATTTGGTAAATTTTTGGGCTACGTGAAATAATGTTTTGTTTGACATTATTCCATTATCTCTGTTTTTCTTCAGCAACAAGATAGACCTGTATGGACAAATTAACTGAAACAGGATGAACTATGAATCAAAAATCAACTCCTTGAAGATAACTCTCGGGAAGTGTGCAGCTATTGGAATCATAAAAATGCAGAGATGTTACATAAAGACTAGAATTCAACACGCAGCCTTTTAGTCTCATGACAATTACAGCAGGGCAAAGGTGGAAAGTTTCATTTCAGGATCTTGAACAAATACTAAAAAAATTAAAATTCTCCTAAAGGAGATAAGATATTTTATTTCAGTCTGAACAGAATTAAGAGCATCATGTCATTCACTTTTTGCTTTTTAAAGTGAAAAAATCAGCTATACAATATTAATGACTACATTAATGAAATAGAATTAATGAATGAAACAAATTAAAATCTTACATTTCCTTTTGACATTCAAGCACAAAATATTTTGACATTTAAAGAGGTAAACCTGATTGTGCTCTGAAATGGAAATCCAGTGAAAAATAGATCAATCAGGGAAGGTAGGTTTCTCCCCACAGTTTTGTATATTTTGCTGAAAGAGGGGCTGAAGAATTTTTGACCAGTGCTAGTAACAATGTACGAGAGCCTTAATTTGCATCTCAAGGCCATGCTTGATTTTGTAGAACAGAGAAATGGACCAAGTCTTCCAAAACTTCTTGTAAACTAATTATATTGAACTATCAACAGATAAATTAAGCTGGTTTTCAAAAAAATCGGTGTTCAGAAGATAGCCACAGAAAACAGTGATTGATGTAAATGAGGAGAAAATTCCTTAATCTACATGCTTGTAGATTGTTGTTACAAGGTCTCACTACTCCGCAGAAAAACCCAACACACCCATTTTTCCCTAAAATCCTCCCAAGCTACCTAAAATTAACGAGCTGTTATCTTTTCTAACAGGACTGAATTTAAACATATGGATGTAAAGTTCAGGTGAAATGGAATAGATCTTCCTGCATTTGCTTGCTTACTTATGTGTACACCATAAACATATAAAATATGTGTCTGAATCAAAGTTCTAGTTCTTAGAATTCTGGGGTAAAAACGGAGGTTTGTAACTCAGTCATATTTACCACAAAAACTCAACAAAAAAACGATCCACCACACTCAAAAACACTTGCAAGAGCCAACCTCATGGCTAGGCAGGAGTACAGTGCTGATGCTCATTTTGCAAAGTCTGATTGCCTCACTGAGGGGTATAAAAAACCACCACTTTCTACAGAAAGAAACAGTTCAAAGAAGTATTGTTATTATGTGGTGGGGTTTTTTTGGGTTTTTTTTTTTTTTTGGTATTTAATATAAATAGAACGACAGGCCTGAAGATTGACAACTTGTGTTTTCTTATTGGCAGGCTGAGTGTGGCCCATAAGCATAAGTTTCATGAAAAGAGTAAGAAGCGTTCACTTCCCTGTCCAGAAAAGTTACTTATTAATGCAAATTGCTATGTTCCCTCACAACACGTGAATTGACCCTAGGTAAAAGGATCCCCAAAACCAAACCAACTCCAAACAAAAGTTTATTTCAAATAGGCCAATCGGCAGCTAAGTACTTGCAGTCATTATCAACTTTAGAGTAAAAATTGACCTGAAAATTCAAAATCTTGGCTTCTCACTCAGTTAGATCCTGCAAATATTTTTCCACGTTTATTAGAAATGGGGACCTCACTATGAAACTGCTGTTTTACCATCAACACAGCTACCACCTTTCTATAAATAACAAAGCCTGGTGATTATCACTTGGTCTTCTTATGAGTCATATTTAAAGAGAGCCCTGAGGTGCTTCTCAGGTAGACTCTTTGAATCATGAATCAGAAAGGAAAAAAAGCAGCCTTTGAACTACCACCATGCCCAGATTCTAGATGCCTAGAATGTATTGTCTCCTATTTATAGTTTCAAGCTGTCAGGTAGTATCACATAATGGCAGTCAATGGTCATAGAGAAGTTTCTCTGCTTCAGCTATACTTGCAAAATTAAGTGAACCTGATAATGGGAAAGCTCCATCTGTATCCATGCCACAGACACACAAATCAGAACAGGAAAGGTCAAATCTCCTTATTCAAAAATCAACTAAAAATTCATAGTCTGAGAGCAAATGGGGTATAAAAGCCAGGAAGCTCCCCAAGGCACAAGCCCAGGTTGGGCAGACACCAGCAAATCTTGACAAACCTGAAGAGAGTTTTTACCATCAGTCATTGCTGCCCGGCACACCCTCAGAGTATCACACACCACCAAATTTAACCTGTTACTTTATATCGCATTAACAGATTCAGCTTCCAGATCTCGCCTATGTTTTATTTATTTTCCCACCAGGGCTACAGTAAGGCTTTTACTCACCTCAGCAGGACCACAAGAAGTTTCCTTCCTTATGGACAGAGGAGGGAAAACAAAATGCTTTCAGACCTGATGGAGCTAGAGACAAGCAGCAATTATCTGACAAGAGGCCGACACGTTCTTCACCACTCTTGCATAAAACATTGAGCGGTACTTCTCGGGCCCACCTCAGCTTTCTAAATGTATTTCTCTCTTTTCCTGCTAACTGCTTAGCAGTTTGGCAAAACTGCTATTTAGCTGCAAGGGCAAACATCTTCTTTTTTTCTTTTCCAGGGTAAAAAAGCATTCCGAAATAAACAAAGCCCTAGCAAGTCCTATACCTTCCTTTGACCATCCTTCAGTTCTCTCCACTCACAAGTCCTTCTCCCTTTATATGAAGGGCTCAGTTGTTCCTCATTCTCTGGGAACTAACTCCAATCAGACAAGCTTTCTCCCCATGAAGGAAAGAAACATCACCCAAGTCCTTCAGCCCTAAGTGGAATCCTAAATGGTCCATCTAATTAATTCACTTCCTTGGCACACCACTGCTCATTAGCCCTGACTGCCTTCATCTGGCCTCCCTGGCCTCACACCACCATTTCTGTAGGCTGTCTTGGAGCCACCCACCCCTTTCATACATCACTTTGAGCATCTATTTTGTCATTCCTTAGCAGAGTTCTCTGATCTTCTCCTGTTTCCTTGTCTAGAGATAGTTATTTCTGGTTTTTTTTTTTTTTCCAGTTTTGCGGCCATCATCTCTAGTCACTCTTCCAGAGAGGTGAGGGACAAACACTTCTCTGAAGTGACTGCTTCCCAGAAAGCCTTGGTCTCACTATGATCCACTTCAGAATCACAAGCCCCAGAAGCCAGTTGGAGACGAAGGCACTATGTTACAGAATAGCACTAGTACCCTAAATCACTAATAATCACCGACTAGCTATAGTCTCAGCAAACAAATATTAATCTATAGATTAAAAAAAAAAAAAGTATTTTTCTCCCTTTCTTACAATAACTATATCAAACCCACACATTCTTTGACTATATTACTTCTTACACTGGTATTTTGAAATACATTGAACTCTGTGACTTTATTAGCATTAAATAAATTTGGATATTAGGTAATTGTTGTCATTTACACGTGTTACTACAGAGTTGATAAGAGTGAGGAAATGTTATAAAACATCTACTTCTGCTTCAGAAACTAATACCAGGTGTTTCCTAGCTCATCAAAGTCCTAAGCACATCAGTATGTTACCTGATGTAGCATGCACATGCATGTACACACACCAATAAGCCTAAATCACAAGGTCTAACCCCCTAGCTTTAAATAATCATGAAGACATACATACAAATATCTTGCAAGTACTGGAAAGAGTAATTCTGTATTTGTCTCTGCAACAAATTCTGCTTCCACCTCCTTTTAACAGGAACTCATGCGAAATGAGAGTGATGCTAACCAATTTCAGAAGTTAAGGTTTCTTCCTGAGACGTCATGTTCTTTCCTCAGCACATTGCCCAGCTGCAACGCTCTAGCAGAGAGATGAAAAATTTGCAAATCCAGTGTCAGATATAATTTCTACATATTTATAATTTCTATTTATATCGCAAATGTCATTAATGAGGCCTTAAAGAATGCTTTGGTGTAAACGGTGTAAACAGGTACTACTCTTCAGTTGATGTGAGAACAATGCATCTATTTCAGCTATATGAAGATACATGCATATACATGTGAGAACAATGCATCTATTTCAGCTTGAAGATACATGCATATATTCTTTGTTTCACTTCATACACAATATATAATTTCATGATGTTAATTCTGTACATACTAAAGTGGAAAAAAAAGGATAGAACCCCCCTCTGAAGTTCTCTTTCATTAAATCAGGAATTTTGATTTCATACAATGTTTTATGTACTCTGAGATTTTCTCTCCATCATCAATACTTTCAACCCGAGCATGGTTTTAAGTTATTACAGGCCATGCAAAAAAGCCCAACCAAACAAGACGAATAGAAAGACTGTCACTGCTATGATAAGTGCCAATATAGTAAAATGGCTGCTCCATTAGATTTTGCTATGGTGAGAATTCGATATATGCTGACCAACAGAACTGATTTACCTTTTATGTGTCTAGTCAGAATTGTGTGTAATTGTGATTACATGAACGTATCTATTCACCTTTATATGAAAAATTTGCTATCACAGACTGGCACATTTAAAATTGCATACATTATTAAATAATAGCTTATGTATAATTTTATTTATTTTCAGAGTTACAGTATTCATGAGATAATCATAGAGAGCACATTATATAGTATTGTTAAACACATTTTTGCCACAAAAAGTTGAGAGCATTGGTAGAAAATCCTATGTCAAATTATGTGAAAATATTTATCACCTATAACCATAATTCATAAAACCACTGTACACTTTATGTAGTATTATGTCAGCAAGTTCCTTCTTTTTGCAGATATCCATTGCTCTATACTTATGTATGTTTGCAGATAAGTGCATCAAATGCTTCCATGTGTGTGTTTGCAATGCACAGGAAAAATAATAGTTTACTCCTGCAGTAACTGTAATTGTCAACACCACCGGACCCAAGAATGGGGAATTACAAGATCTAAATTTTAGCAAATATTTGCCCTCATGTTTTTCTACCTAATGCTGAACATAACATTAATTGGTATTTACCTCCTAAAGTTTACGGAACACAGACTGTATATTTCAAAGACATAATCCTTACCAACTATATACTGATTTTTATTTCAGTGTCTATTATATAAATTAGGACTCTGTTGAATTCTTATACTGAGGAACAAATGATAGTAACTTTCTTTAGATACATGCACAGTATCGTGCACTACAGAATGATGAAGTACCATTTTTTTAATGGATGAATGATTCAATAGAAAAATAGATTTAATAAATCATTAACAATTTAAAGTCTAGATAAAAATGGGAAATCATGCATTTCAAGCAAAATTTTATTTTTTTCTTGTTTGTTTTTTGATGAAATCTCTGAGAACCTAAGACATGCAGACCTGAGAAGCAGCTCACTCTGAACTAAGAACAATGTTAAGATTGCACAAAAAGTTGTGATTGAGACTGTTTGTATGCAAGACTGAAAAAAAGTTGCCATTCTTGGACTTCCCTTCAACATTAGACAGTGCTGTGCAAACCTCAGACAAATCCCTGTATTATGATTTCTAAGCTGTTAGGAAGTCTCTAGAGGGCTAAGAAAGTAAAAACCTGAACCTCCCCAAAACTTACAACAAGAAATGTTTGATTCCAGACAGCAGACTACAAAAGGGGAATAGATAACAGTTTATCCTTTCCTTCAGAGATTAATTTAGGGGATAAGTGAACTATGAATGGCATAAATTTATAATAATAATGACAATAAAATTAGATATAAGTTTAATTTTCCGATATTTAGAGTACATGTCTATGTCTCAATATTTAGAGTATGTGTCTATGTCTCTCAACTCATGAAACAAATGAAAAGTGAGTATTTACTCGCAATTAATTTAATGTTTTTTCCTGCCCCAACATTTGTCTGGACATTGCCAACATAATCAAAAGAACTGTAAATTTTCAGAAGTGCGTCTGCTCCAGTGAGCTTGATTAATTATGCATTAACCCATTTCTCTGAAGCATCCTTCACTAAATCTTTGGTGGGAAATGCTCTTTATTAGGCATGAGCTTTGGTTATTTGTGTGCATACGCACTATGCTATCGGTCAATATGCAGAATGATTTAAAGTTTGCCACGTTACAGAGATGTATTGCTCATTAAAATAATTCTAGTGTTTGAACAAACAACACTGATAGCTAGTTTTGCAAGCATTATCTTCACTCTTAGCGTGATCTCCTTAGCCTTACAGTTTTTGCTCAAACTTGCTTTGACTTCCAATCTTACGAAAACTTACACAAGAGTAATCATGATCATTTGAATACTGCACATATTGGTAGACGTTTTCAGCAGGTACAGTTACTCACATACATAGGAGTTATCAGAACAAGATATAAGATTTTAATGCTTAGCTGAATAAAAATATTCTCAGGGTAGAAAGAAATGATAAACAAAAGCACAGGCTAATGAGACCTGTAATAAACTTTACTCTGAAACAGGTCTAATTGGCTATTGATGTGAAGAAATTTGAGTCAAGAGATACTATGAACGTACGGCATATGATCACTGCAGTAGAAAAAGTGAAAATGGAAAAAAGAGAAAAATCAAATTACCCATGGCATTTTCTTCCCATATCCCATGGCAGATTTAGCCCATAGATTATTAAATGGTAACGCATGCAACAAAAAATATGCTGTATCACTTTATGTAAACATCTGCTTTCATCATGCAAAATGCCTACAAAACTGTGACAATATTTTTTTCTAGTAGCATAGTTTTACATTAGCTCAGTTACAGAAACTGTTAAACCAAAATCCATGATTTTGCAAGTAGAAGATATTCTAAAATTCTTGAAAGATTTCCAGCATAAATAATCCAAAGCCCAACAAAGCTAATTCGTTTTCTAAAAACTAAACTACATAGGCTTATTCCTTGCTGTGGTTCCTTGTTCTTTTGATGATAGAAGAGAAAAGACCGGTTTTTGGAGGAGGTCCCATCAACATGGGGGCTTGGTTCTTGTGGGTAATTTTTATCTGGGGGAGGAAAGAAGAAAAACAGAGTTATCCCTTGAGCTAGTTCAATTCCAAGTGTCTAAGATACCTGAATTATGATTATATGTGACTTCCAAAACTTCTTCATTTAATCAAAGATGAAAGGAAAATACCTGTATTTTTTATGAATGATGTTACTATGCAGTAAACCAATCTATGTGTAATCATTGTTTCCACAAATACTTTAAATTCTACATATGATCCATATTAAAAATCATATGCCAATAAAATACATGCCAATACGCGATATTACTTTTGAGTGTGGGATTTATTGCTTGCTGTTGATATTTTACATATCTACAAAGACAAATAAGGATTTAAAAGTTGGAAAGGACATACATGCTGACAGACCAAGCTGTTGAATATTATTAAGAAATAAGCTATGTCTTTGTATGCTTTATTTATACATCTAATCAAGCTGTACTTCTCTTTTAACACAGGACACTGCTTAATTTAAAAACAACCATTATGAGCAAAAGACAAAAGTTAATACATAAAAAAGGTCAAAAAACATGAACTAGCATTCTAATTTGTTAATTAATTGTTAATAGAATAGACCCAAATATTGAAAAGCCTATTTAAAACACTTTGTAAGACTGCTCTAAAACCACCCGTTTTGATTTCTTTGATATAAAACTACGAATCACCTTAAATGAGACAACCTTAAAGTAGATTATGTCTGCAATTTTCTCTAATTCAAGTCTAAATTAGAGAAGACATTTTATGAATGTATGCTATGCTCAAAGCTAATTGAAAGCAATTATCAAAGTGGCATTTTGTCTGTGACTTTAAGATACATTGTAAGATAATAAATGATTCTCATTATGTAATAAAAAGGTCACATCTTGCCTTTGGGCTAGTGACGCTAAGAGTTTTTCAAAAGCAATCCGAGACATTTTCTTTAGTGAACTACGACTAATACAAGAACCATCACTTATTAAATATCAGTTGTCACTTGCATAGTACCCACATCAGAGATGGGTATTTCTTTCAAAAAGAAACACCACCTCATTAAAAACTGGAAAAATATATCTCTTAAAGTGCATACCTGACATTTTCAAGCTAAAATGAATATCCTTCACTTGTCATTCACTAATAGTAATGAAACAAAAAATGTATGTCACGTGGAGAGGCTCATTAAAATATAGATCAGGACATTTCTTGGGGTGGAAATTTACTTTACAATATAAGGAGACAGAAACATAAAAATCTCAACAGAATGAGTGGGTTGGTTTAACTCCATTAGAGCCTTTACTTTACTCTCCAAATGCTCACTTTTATGCCACCTTAGTTCATTAGTCTCAAATTTCATACATAACCTCTTTTTGTCAACACTGTTCATTAGTATCAAATTTAGCATACGGGCTCTTTTGGCAACCTAGACTAATTTCACGCAGATAATAACTCTCGCTTTCAAAGACTGGCATCAATATATTTTCTCACAAGAAATTCTGCTTCAGGCACCACTTTGGAAGCCAAAGCTGTAGTTGGGGTAAATTGGCATCATTCCGTTGATGTCACTTTATACCAGCTGATGATCTGGTCCTGGAAAATTGCCTCAAGGATTTTAGTAAGTTTCACATGCTTCAGAAGACATATTTTGGGGCTCAGGAACAGTGATGACATCAACCAGATCTTGAAGATCAATACATGACATAATCTGCAGCTGCTGCAAGTCAATTCTTGGAGTTATAAGGGTTCAGCTTATTGCAAGATTTGGCCATGATGCGGGATTTCTCTTAGAGGTAAATCATAGTAATTCCATCTTAAAATGAATAAAAGAGCAAAGCTCAAAAGATGGCTTTAGTATGAAGGGGTGAGGTAATCCTGAGACCCCATACAGATTGCATGTTGGATTGGGGCTGTTCAATAATGCTGCGGATGAATGCAATTACATATTGAGAAAATGTTTATCATTTGTAATGTTCTTTTTTGGCTTGAGCCATCTGTTTCAGAGACCGTGACCTCTTCAGTATGTTGTATCCTATCAGCTGAGATCAGCTAAGATGCCTGAACATGATTAACCACTCATGCACATGGGGATGGAGTCCTAGATGCATTTCTCCAAGATATATTTTCAACTGTTATAAATTGGCATGATTCCAGCAGTGTAAGATATATTTTACATTCTGAAAATACAAAAATAAAGTGTAAACTTAAAGTATAATTTTTATTTATACATGGTAGTGTATCTTAACATTGCATTGGTTAACAATGATAATCATTGATTCCTTATTTTCCTGCTGTGCTGAAAAAATAAAAAGATTGAAGATTTTATTTTTGGGTGATAAAAAGAGGTCAGTATGCTTGTAAGACAGGCTGGACTGTCGCACTACCTTGCCTGAAACAGGCTGATTTTGTCTTTCTGAAGCCTTTCAGGCACTGTATTTCTGCCATGGACTCACTTCTGCTCCTGTTTTCATACTGGCAGCTCTGCCAGAGTTGGTGCTGTGAGTTTGGGTGACAAGTGACAGTACACACTTTGAGATGGGAAGAAGCACTAAGGGTCTCAGAATGAGAAATAATGTTGTAGGCCAAAGTAGGACTAAACACTGAAAGTGCTGCATGAGAGACTAAAATAGACAAAAAAAAAAAAAAAAAAAAGAAAAGACAAAAATCTTTAATTACAAGAAACCAAGGTTTAGTTTAGTTAAAAATAAAGAACTCTACTTAGGTATAGACGGGTATACAGATTCTGTGTGCATGCACATGGAGTATCTAAAGACTAAATTTTATCATTCAGTTGCTCTTTCATTCAGCAAGCAACCTCATATCTTTTTTAGTAGAAGCACAATTATAAAAACTTCAAATAAGACCCACTATTTTTTTGTTTTACGTTTTTCCTAGGTGAATCTGTGATTTACACAAACACACACATGCATGAGAAAAAGAGATTGCTCAGACAAATATCCCAAAAGCTCAAACCCTAATCTAAAATATTTGTAGGAACTGATGATACCCTGACAAACGTACTCATATGAATTACTACGGAATTCTGGAAAATCATTTTTGAGATTGCTTACTCAGTTTTATCGAAAATATATAATAACTTACAGAAAATATGGAGGAAATTTTAAACATAGAATCATAGAATGGTTTAGGTTGGAAGGGACCTTGAAGATCATCAAGTTCCAACCCCCCTGCCATAGGTAGGGACACCTCCCACTAGACCAGGTTGCTCAAAGCCCCGTCCAGCCTGGCCTTGAACACCTCCAGGGATGGGGCCTCAACATCCTCTCTGGGCAACCTGTGCCAGTGCCATAACATAAATTAAGGGAGTGCTGAAATGCTGCTGGGAAAAAAAAAAGCCTTCTGTGTGTCACATTTGGTGCAAATTTGTATTTAAAAATAGGTAAAATGAGGAAACAACAAAATTCCATTTGGGGGGAAAGTATATAGTCACAAGAATTGCTAACCTATCATGGACATTTGTTGTAAGCCTGATACACAATATTATAGATAAACTCGAACTGTTGAAGCCAATGGGAAAACTCTCATTCACTAACCGTGGGCAAGATTTTGTCCTGTGAGTTCGTGATCACAGAAATTTAAAGGGCTGGTATATCTAGTAAACAGATTTAGCAGAAAAATACCGCATTTGCAATTTCAAAATCACCTTTCCAGTATTAGAAAGTGTGTCCAATGATGTATTCATGGGAAGGAACACCAGATCTAATTAAAAATAGCATAATTTTTAAAAGAAGATATGGTAATTGTTCAATATTTGTCGACAGCAAATTTTCTGATAAAGGAGAAGCCTGAATTGGTGCTACTGAGGATATTTATAAATGCATAAACCAGACATTTATTTGTTTCAGGAGCAGGTCAAAGTTTCAAAATATGCCTTGAAGCTACACTAATACAATGCATCCACCAAATGAAATGCAGTGAGTGAGCATCAATAATTTTAGTGTGATAACAGTATCTTTTAGGTCAGTCAATTTTGCTTTCTTGTGGTCTGCCCCAAAGCATCACGGTTACCTCCCTGTTCCTGACTTCACAGAATGCCTGAATATTTACTATTAATACAGAACATGGTGCTATAAAATACAGGTACTAACGACATTGCTAAATGACAACAGAAAACTGGAAACAGATAATCAGTTCTGCTTATAATATTTCATAGAATCATAGAATGGTTTAGGTTGGAAAGGACCTTAAAGATCATCGAGTTCCAACCCCCCCGCCATAGGTAGGGACACCTCCGACTAGACCAGGCTGCCCAAAGTCACGTCCAGCCTGGCCTTGAACACCTCCAGGGATGGGGCCTCAACAACCTCTCTGGGCAACCTGTTCCAGTGCCTTACAACTCTTAAAGTAAAAAACTTCGTCCTAATGTTTAATCTAAACCTGCCTTCTTCCAGTTTGTATCCATTCCCCCTCATCCTATCACTAGAAAACCTGTATTATAAGGTCAGAGGTAAAAAAACTGTCTGAAAAAGACTTATCAAGTTGGATCTGTCACTCTACGGTCACTTTTTTCCATGCTATCAGCAGGGTTTGGATGTTGGTAGTTTTGAGGTTATGAGGGTTTTCCCACAGTCTAGATGCCCATATGCTGCTCCCCAACAGGAAATGGAGGGATATGACACCGCTATATCACAGGAGTACCAAATATTTTTGTCTTCCCACAGGTGATCGAGAGCTGTACTGGGTATCATGATATGGATAAGACCTATAGAACGTAGGCAGTGCCAAACAAAATTAACTTGTGACTTGCATTATGTGGCATTTTGGTCAAAATCTCTTCAGATCTAGACCGGTTGTTTTAAATATAGCATTATGCAACATATCTTTTAAATAAATTTCTTAACAATATTATTGTGCAAAGTGCAATCAAATCTAATCAGTTTGGCATTAATTAAGCTCTAATAATATACTCTAGTCTCTCTCCTAAGTAGTGTGATCCGTTTCCCCTTCACACAGGTAGATTGGAAAACATTACAGTGTCATCATAATTTTTAAACATACCGAGAAAATGACAGAGCTGCAAAATTAAAATAAATGATTAATGGCATTTTTTTCATGTTTTGTACTAATAGGTATCACCGAGGTTTTAAATTAATAGAGCTGTCAAGCTCAGGGTTGTTACAGATCCAGTGCAGAACTAAAATGGAAATTACATATTCCACAGACACCTAAAGATGACACTTTGGAATATTTTAAATTTTAATTAGTAGGTGCAATTGTTTTCCCCCCTCCTCCCTAAAACCACTGCAAATTAATTGGCAATTAGTCACAACTAATTCTTTTCTTAACAATCTGAACTGGCAAGAAAGGTGCATTACATGTTAGAGTATTTGTCTGGGGTGCAGAAAGCACACATGCAGTAAATTGCTTTGTCAATTACAAAAACTACTGTTGTGAAATTAAGAAAAAATATGCATAGGTAAACAAAACTAATTAACGTGCAGTGTACCTGTGAGCACAAAAAATAATGCCCAGCTGCAAAATAAAGTGTTAGAAACTCAGTGAATCGCTCTGGCCTCGAAACAGAAATGTGCGTACATTGTTGCCCAAAAGGGCAAAAAATGCAGCAATTTAGTATAACACCAAAAACTTTTTCTAGCAATGAACTTCGATTTATGGTTTAACTATGTAATAATTGTCTAATATTCTACTAAAATCAGCCACCTTATCTAGGACCCAGTTCCTCTTTGCTCTACAGAAGCCAACACAAAAGTTTAAATTCTCCCATTATAAACAACTGATAAGAAAATATTTCTATATTTAGTGACACGGAAAACAGATACTTTACAGAGTCCAGAATACAGCTGCAGCTTCTTCATGAGATCTGTGGGCTGTTGGAGCCAATGGATCTACATGAAAGCAAATCTGGGACTCTTACTTTTCTCACCCAGCTCTGGTATATAGTGAATATTAGTAAAAGTTTTTTTTTTTTTTTTCCTCTTTTTTTTTTCTCTATTCTTGTTTCTCTCTGGGTTTAACCGCAAAGGTAGGACTTCAATAGGACCTCTGTGCTCAGGCTCATCGCATATCTAGGAACTAAAGGAAAGGCTAGAAAGAAATCATTCATTCATTCAAAACTTCTTTTTAAGGTGCATTCAAATTATAATTTTCAAAATATTATTTCTGAGTTTCATTATTAAATGGCTTACTACAAGTTTTCCTGTCAGTAAATAATTCTAAAAATACAATGTGTTTCAGATGTCTATATTTCTGGCAATCTATTAGGTGGGCTCCGACTATGGATTTTCATTTTCGTTCCTTCATTTAGGCAATATTCTGGCATCTTCTATAGACATTTCTGTCTTCTACTGTTAATCTAACGTTGCTAGCAGCTTGACACTTTTTCAGATATGATGCCAAGCAAGTCAGGAATAGATGAAATAACTGAAATTGCAGTTATTTCTAATCAAGATGGAATATTCTTATGGATTTTTTCAAAACAATGCTAATAATTTATGTAGCTAAATTGAAAGATTACTTTTCTTAAAAAAAAATCCTGATGGCCAAAGCTAGAAGTTTATTGAATTAACTTGAGAGTCTTTGAAGTTTCATTACTATTAATGACCTGTTTGGTGATCAGGTGAAACCATAGATATCTTTCATGTTGCTATATTTGTCTGGGAGAGCTCTGATAGAATTTCCTCTTCAGCTAATCAGACAAGATGTTTAACATAACATTATCATCTTTCCTTCTCCCAAAGACTCCTTTGTAAAAAACAGTGAAAACAATACAATTTGACGCTCAGATTCTGCATCTTATTAGACCAGAGTAGAGCGACTTTGTCAAGCACTGCAGTCTTCATGTGTTCAACATACTGAATAATTCTGGATGATGGATTTTTAGACCAAGACACTCACATTTTTAAGTGTGCACAGTACCTACAGGAACGCATTCCATCTCCCACAATATATCCTCAGAGCCCACACTGTCATTTTGGGGTAACATGATCTCTATATGCATGAGAAGGGACAGCTCTCAGCAGCTTGCACTATTTGTATAAAACTTTTTTCCAGTCTGAAAGGAGAAGTAGCAAAGATAAACTTGTTGACTCCTTCAACAGGAAATAAACTTCCAAGCCTGCATGTGCAGCCTGCATCCCATACATAACAGGGACTTGGTGCAGAACTTCTTTAACTTAATATGCACAACGGAATAGCAGGAGAACTTTGATGAGGTTGAACTTGATTTCTTGAAAAATCGTTTACAGAATACTCTCATTTATCTCAAAATCTGAAGCAGAAACAGAAGAGGACTTCTGAGCTTAACCACTTGCCCCTTGGGCCGGGGTTGATTCAATACCTGCTGATTGTATGAATTGTATGAATTTCTTTCTCACCTGGTCTCTGTAATATTTACCTGAGTGTCTTGGTCTAAAAATCCATCATCCAGAATTATTCAGTATGTTGAACACATGCAGACTGCAGTGCCTGACAAAGTCGCTCTGCTCTGGTCTAAAAATTTATCAGTCCCTAAAACTACTGAACTTAGTTGACACTGAAGTTCCCGACATTACCATACCAAAATAAAACATGTGCTATTTCAACCATAGAACAAGGTGCAAGGGTCTCTCCTCTAGAAGTGAGATGGTATATCCACGTAGGCCCGCAATGCGTGGAGACAGTAGCTTCTGTTCTTAACGCCATATAGCTAGTAAACTAAGAAGCACCTTCCCTCATCTCTTAATGTGAAACAAGAAGTAGCATGGGAACGTCCCCCCAGGTCTTGGTGCATGACGTAGGAGTGCCAGCATCTTTATACACAGGCCTCAGCTCCTGTAAGAGCTAGGAAAAGAAATTTCCTAAAAGGCAAAATAAAAAGAAAAAAACAAGCTCTCATATGTTTCTTAAGGAACTAAACTCATGGATTTCTTTATCTCATCATCACTTTTTTTTTTTTTTTCATTTAAAAACTGGCTTTTAGGTAATTTGGGGGAGAAAACTGCAGCTTTGCCTCTAGAGAAGACCAAAGCTTATGATTCTTACATTGGTCTCCTCATGTTTTTTTTTCTGAAATTCGAGCTCTTGAAGGTTCAAATAATTGGCTACACAGGTGGCTACACATAGGAATTTATTTTTAGGAAGTTTTTTTCAGACTTTGGTTTTGGATACGCATCACTGAGATATCATCCCGATAAGTATGTAATCAAACACACTTCAGCTTCAAAACAAAAACCCCTCTGAAGTGCACACTTAGAAGTCAAATCTTAAACTTCAGTTGAGAGAAAGCTAACATTCGGCTTTGTCATTGTCTGAGCAGGAATTCCCAGATACTCTGCAGAGAACTTCAAGGAAAAACTCCAGTGTAGTTAGAATTAGTGGGGAGGGAAGAGGTTGAACTATACATGTTTTTTCCTTTCTAAGATATAGAAAACAGAGCAGGGCAGATGTACAACATTGCGAGGAGCAATTGCAATAAAAACATTAAGCTCCCCAGCAGAGAAAAAGCATTTCCAGAAAAATGAACAATGTAACATAAAATAATAATTCTATATCTAAATTCATAGATGCACAGTAGTCTAGACAAATAGTTCATGTATTTTCTTCTCAGAGAAACTAAATACACTCAACACTATGGTTTTCTTATGTAAACCAAAGTATATTCTCTTAACAATGGTATAGCAAAAAGGATGGGTTTCACAGAAAAGTATATGCCATTTCTATCCCCTTTAAAAGGGTACTTCAACTGGACAGCAGTAATTATCAGTAATAATTTACTGTTTCCTCAAGGCAGTAATTGAAATGTAAGAACTGTCTCTTTTTCCAGGTTTGTCCTCAATCGTGCAGGCAGCTTCTGCTAGCATTATCAATCAGATAGCATGGATTTTGCACAGAGCAAGCAATCAAGACAAAAAAAAAAAAAGCACGTTATTGCCAGCATCCTTCCAGAAGTTCTCTTCTGTAATCTGGCAACTGAAAAATTACATGTCTTTTTCTTGAACAAGTAACTGCTGGGTTCAGTTCTATTGATCTATACTGAGCCATCGCTGTAGAAGAGACAAAGATAATGATATCTCTTAACTTCAAAAGGTTTCCTGGAATAAATCTCATAAAATCCCCACTGTTCTGCCTTCACGCAGTGTGTGTTCATGTGGTTCTCCTCTCATTGCAGAATCTGAGCACTTACCATAGAGAACTAGAGTTTGGGCACTCTCCCCGCTGTTCAGCTGTACGCTGTGGTGTATCTGGCAAACATGAACTATCACAACCCTTTTATTTCATCCTGTTAGCCACACCTGTTAGCACCTTACTGAAAGTGTTCCCCTTTACTTTTTTGTGTAGCCTTTAATTTTACTACAGACATAAAGTTCATGAAAGGGATCTAGTACCCTGGTTTGGAGAACTACTCCCATCTGTAGCGGGATTTCTTCCTTGTCACATCAATGTTTTGTGATACTTACAAGCTTCAGGGCTACAGCAATTTATCTACTTAAAAGCACAGGTCATGTTTAGGGAAACAAAATTAGTAAAATTGTATATTAAAACGTGCTACTATGACTATATTCAACAATCAAGATCTTAAATTTCTTCAACATCTTCTCCAGCTGCTCGGTTAGCCTCTATAATTATCAGTGAGATGAACATGGGGAGTTCTTAGAGCTACACCTTTCTTATGTTGTCTGTAAACAGTTACTCAAAGAACGTCCTCTGAGTAAGGTCCTCCCTATCCTGTCCTGTCTTATCCTAACCCATCCTATCCTATCCCATCCTATCCTATCCCATCCCATCCTATCCCATCCCATCCCATCCTGATTGCTGTTTACCTGCCCTCACTTCTATGTGTTGGCACTGAAACAAAAGACTAAATGATTTTCTTCATTTCTCCATTAAACTGTAAGGATTTTTTAAAATATTAGTTCTATTGTATAATTCAATCAGCACAGTCAAGAATTCAGCTTTAAATAAAACCTCCTTGATATGAACTCTCAAAAGTGCAATGGAAAATCTTCCTAATTTTTTTAAAGAATAATTTGTTACTTTGTGCATTTCAGCATCAAAACTAACACCGGCTCTTCCTTAGTAATAGAGACTATAAATCTGATACAACTTCATAAATAAGCGTTCACATTGGGTAAAGGGATGGTGGGACTGCACCCTTTGCGTATTTTCCAAACTTTTGAAATAAATGCCTTTTTATTCCATCCTAACCTGTGGGAAAAAATAGCATCATAAATTAAAAATGCAGTGGGTCTTGAACTATATAAGAGTGTGTGAAGATGTTGCTTAATCAAATTGAGTTAATGCTGATGACAATGGTTGTCTTTTAAATCAAAAAAATCTCTATTATTGAAGAAATGAAAGTAAATAAAACAGTTAATATTTCTGATTATTGTAATTGTTCTTACTCATTTAAAAATTTCCTAAATTTTTTGTTCAGCTCTCTTCCCAGCATATCCCAGTATCCCCAGTATTCCCCGTATCCTTACCGTGCAAGGGGTTTGCATCCAAGGTTCCCCATCTATCTGCATAGGCAGAGACTTGCTGGTCCTAAGGTAATATATTTCACAGTATAAGTAAAAGTAACTAGACAAAATTAATAATATATTTATTAAGGACAGATACATGTGATAACACACGCACATAATACTGATTTACCCCTAAGTTTCTATGTAATCTCCAGTATGACCCAACATCCTTACAAAAGTAAGCTAGTCACTTAGTAGGCTTAGTTTGATTTTCAACACACAAAGCAAAACCATTGCAAAAATTCAGACATCTGGGTAACTCTCCATGGGAGAGTAGTCTGTAATTTGTGAAATAAAGAGTGAATTATTCAAGAACTTCGGGAATAAACCTTATTAACTGAAAAGACAAAGGAACCTCTGCTATTTTTTATAATTTAGACTGACTACTACAAAGGAAATAAGAAATAAATTTTAGCTCTATCATCATCATTTATTAGAACCATAAAAGATGTTTTTATGCTTGAGTCTAACTCTGGATTAGACAGAGCACTCACATAACATGACAGTTGTACTGCATATATACACCACGTTATAAATTTAAATTGTTAGTAAAGGGGCACTGATTTTAACATAAAGCTACAGTCAGTGTTCCATGTCTAGTTTTAGATACCACATTACGAGAAGTATAGACAAATAAGGGAAATAAAAAAAACCCCGATGATCCTTTTGGGTCTTTTTCAATCCTACATTTCTACATTATAATAGTTTGCATGCAAGACTATTAGAAATAACATGATGTAGACAAATCTAGTAATGGAAAAATGAGTCAGCTGAGCACTCACATTGGTCAATGGAAATTCCAGCTTGGATGTTATTTGAAAATGACTAACAATTCATGGGATTCACCACTGTTATCTATGGCCATAAGTGGAAGAATGGAAGAATGTTCAATGAGCTTTCACTTTATAGGTCTGGAAGGGTTTCAGTTCTTTTGCAGTTGTGATCCTGCCAGTGTGGAATTACAAAACTTATATCTTAGTATCTCGAGAAGGTTGGAATTTCTCTGTGATCCTATTTCTCTTCCTCATCCACATGAGAGAGTACTTTTGAAGTTGACATCACCCACTTCTTAAGGAGAGTATCAAAAATTTGCCTGGCACTCTGGCAAATCGTACTTTTTATCTTAAAGTTTTTATTGCTGCTCTTCTCTTTTGTGCTCTTTTTAGGCTTTTGGGGCTTATAATTGCACAGCTTATAATTTTATTAAGATTTTGGAAAATTCTTCCTGAGAAATTCTTCACCAAGGAAGAGCTATCCATCTCTCTCTTTTTTCCAGTCCTTATCTAATCCAAAAGTTAGAATAATTATTTTCTCCGTGAGTCCTAATCCAAATTTCCTCTATTGTGAACGTTCTGGTCACTTTTAGCATAGTAAATGATAAAACACAGCTAAATTAGCATGCTCCATCATTAGGGGCTTACACATACCAACACATTTATTAATAGTTACTTGTCAGTGTTCAGTAAACAACAAATAAATTAAAAACAGAGCACTTTGACTTCTACAGATCAAAAAAGTGCTTTAAAAATACTAATTACACGCTACTATTCCCCGGTGAGATATGCATTATAAATGGGTTAAAATGTGTCAAAGTAATGTTAAATGACATTTTGCTCAGAACTGCGCAGAGTGTACGTCAATAATAAAACCCAAGATGTTCATGCCTTACTCCTTCTGCTCCAAATGGTTGATAATATTTCCTCATAGGATGAAATGACAGTTGAACACAACATGTGAAGACTGAATGTAAACACCCTTTTTCTAGTTTTTTGACACACTTAAAGAAAGGAAGATGTATGGGCATAGAATATGGATGGAATAGATGTATTTCATATACAAAAATGATACTTTCACCACAAATAAGTACAGTAATTATGACTCTACAGCAGTGCAGTGCAAATTAAAGCTTCCGATACCTGATGACAACAGATGAGCACTGGGCAAGCCGTCTTCCAGCACTTTTCAGACCTGTGTATATCTGTCCCATCTCCATGGCTCCTTCCAGACCAACCACTTCCATAAGCTGGTCACTTAGATCTGCAAAAGTTGAAAAAAAACCACCACATTTTGTCTAGACAGGATTTTGACTGTGGTCACCCTGACTAGCAAGAATTGTCAGAAGACCAGCTGATAATAAAAGATGTGGAGAATAGAATTGGCAAAAATGATGATTCCTAAGAATTGATTGCAGCTTTAAGGTTGGACACTTGTGGGTCTGCTGTCACACCATTCTAAAATATCCTGACCAAAATTATTCTAAAATACAATACTAATATCCATGGTTTATTTTAATACATAAATACTGAAAAAAATAATCTTATTATATTAGAAAATAAGGGAGAGTCCTCCATTTAGGTTACCGGACACTCATAGAATGAAATGTTTGCAGTTTAGAAATTTATGCTGTCCATTGTTTCAACAGATATTTAAAATCTGGTAAAGAAAAAGTCGGTGCTCCAGACTCTATTGGATTCCCGTCTATACAATACTTTCCAGATGATGTGTACAACTCTAACTCAGCTTTTGCATGCATGCGTTATTATAGCCTTTAATTCTAAGACCATTTTTTGCATTGGATCTTTGTCTCAATTAGTGAACAGATTCATTGCCAACAGGGCAGAAAAACCCCTTATATCAGCACCTATTCATCTAGCTTTCCTGAACTTTGTAGTGCTTGTTTGCACCCAGTTACATATTTTTGTTTCGCACTGCTTTTTGATTACATAGCATTTTGGCATTAAAAAAAATATATAAAATTAAATAAATAATGTATCTGGAAAAATAAATATTAGTTTACTTGACTTCAAGGAGCAAGGACAAATTCTGTCTAGAATTTCAGATACAGAGATACAACCAGAAACCTAAACAGTAATACAGCAATCTGGTTTGAGAAGCAACCAAGCAAGGTAATGAAATATTATCCAGTATCAGCTAGGGTGTTTTGTATGAAATGTTTTATATGCTTCTGTTTAAAAACATGTTGCCAAGACCAAATGGACAAGAAAAAGAAACATTTTTTTTTTTTTAGCTGTATATTAATGCACGTTTGATAGATTGGTTGTTAATATCCATGTTTCCAAAAGCTACACTATTCTGTGAAGCACAGCAATGAGCTAAAATGTTAGACTCTATCACCACATTGAAAAAACAAAGAAGGGAGAGCACTTTACTCTTTGTATATTGTAAACCCTTCAACCCTTAATGAAGGTAGAATTTCATGCTAATTATCATATCTATGAGGCTAGTCCAAAGTTTCAAAGGGAGTCTTTTCTGTTCACTTCTTTGGGCTTTGAATGAAGGTAATTAACTGCAACAAGTACTGTGATAGGGGGGAAAAAAGTATTAAAATCAAATAGGACTTATGGTCTGGGTTATTGTGCTTCCAACAAGAAAATCTGACACTATCCAAAGCCTTCATTTTTCTTCTTATATTTTCTCAATAATCTTTTCTGTTTTCGTTTCCTTATCACAGTGAAATCAGTTCCATATAATATCAATGAAGCAAAAATAAACCATATTCCTTCCTATAAAGGAAAAACAATAAGGTGGACAAAAGATTAAAATATACGATAAGATTAATTTTAACTATACAGTTTTATACTTTGCAACCCTGTAACATGTGTAAACCCAGTTTTGTATGTCTGGCTTTCTGCTGAATTACTTTTATCTTAAAATGTTTTCCTTATGTTACTTGTTTTTAAATGTAACTCAGATTTAAACAAATTCTGCTTTTCTTGATAACCATAGGGATTTAAATAGGAAAGTCCTACTCATTTGCAAATGCTATTATATTATAAAAGCACACAGAACTTTATAGATGTATTAAATCATTAAAATGTTTCCAGTCACAGAAAACATCAAATTCCTATTCACTGGGTTATTAGAAAATTATTATTTTTTAAATGGGAGAATAATTAAGAACAGATTTTTATTACTGACAGCTCAGGCAACATATGTAAGATTCAGAATAGTGACATTTGCAGTGATATAAATTTGATGCATCATTTTTCAATAGCTGTGAGATTAGTGCCAGTAACAGCAGGTAACCAAGGGCCAAATCTGCCCTTTGATCTATACCACACATCTCAAAAAATGTGGTATGTTAAACATTGGAAGATGGAACTGAACTACAAATACTCTTATCTACCAAAAAAGTGAAGCCTTTTCAAAAACTTCACATTTGCAGTGGCACATTCCCAAAGTGAGGTTATTTTAGGCCAAATATGAATATTTTTAGAATCAAGCTTAAATTAGACATAACCTTCCTTGAGAAGCAGTAAAAACTAAAGCAAATGTAACATGCAATTAGGGTTAGCTGCGCTCCTGCCCTTGCTAATATATTTGACCTGACGCTTTTGCATAGTCATATCCATTTCAAAAAATCCTTGCGCTGTATTGACTTTGACAAGAACTCGGAGTGAGCAAAAGCGGAAAAGGGAGTGTGTGTATTTTAGTCCCATTCTTCAAAGACGTTACATGGCTATAGGTACACTGGTTGAATATAAAGGGTCAAGACATCAATGAATGGATTACATTTGTTCTTAAAAGGTCCCCACCAAAGACTCTGAAAGAGACTAAGCTCTATTAAAAGAGATCAGGTCTTCTATTAAATTAAAAGATAGGAAAGGGGAAGTCATTCTTCATTCTGGTGGAAGGTTATCACTGATTTTTCAGAAAGATCTGTGCTGCCCTCTGTACTGCTCAACATATACCCCTAAATAATCTGGAAATAGAAGTAGATAGTGAGTTCCTGATGATTCAATGAAGTAAAGACAAAAGCCAATTATAAAAAAAAGCTTAGGAATTTCACAGTACTGAGACTACACAAGGGCAGAAAAGTACTGGGACTACACAAAGGCAGAAAATTTAATACATGTAACTTAATGCCCGTGAAGGGAAACAGAGCTAATTACACATAACGGAGCTAACTATAGATATGTAGAGTGTTATATGAATATATATTACATTTGAAAATAAACATGGATGGTGTGTGTCTGCATGTTTATGTCCATATATACATGCATATTTATTTTGCTGGGCTACAGTTGTTAATATCCTGCAGAAATTAAGATTACGGAGTTACTGTGGCTACTTCTATGAGAATATCAGCTCAATCATAGAATCATAGAATGGTTTAGGTTGGAAGGGACATTGAAGATCACCTAGCTCCAACCCCCCTGCCATACGCAGGGACACCTCCCACTAGACCAGGTTGCTCAAAGCCCCATCCAACCTGGCCTTAAACATGTCCAAGGATGAGGCCTCAACAAGTTCTCTGGGCAACCTGTTCCAGTGCCTTACTACCCTCAAAGTGAAAAATTTCTTCCTAATACTTAATCTAAATCTCCCCTCTTCCACTTTGAAGCCATTGCCCCTCATTCTATCACTACATGCCCTAGTAAAAAGTCCTTCCCCAGCTCTCCTGTAGGCCCCCTTTACGTACTGGAAGGCCGCAATAAGGCCTCCCCGAAGCCTTTTTTTCTCCAGGCTGAAAAACCCCAACTCTCCTAGCCTTTCCTCATAGAAGAGGTGCTCCAGCCCTCAATAGTCATCAAATATCATCAATTATTATGACTGGTGCATCCATGGAGTTTGAAGTTCTGGTCCACTCTGCAATGCGCAGGAAGATATAAAATAACTGGAAATGACAGAGCAACAAACATGGTAATAAATATGGACCAGCTTCTGTATGAAAATAAATTAGACTAGGACCCTTCAGGAAGTAAAGACATGAATGGAAGACAGATAAGAAAACAATGAGTGTCATGGAGTAGGTGAAGACAGTACTGTAATTAAGTAGGTCTCAAAATGCAAGAACCAAGGAGTTTCATAACTCTTCTAGAACAAACAGGAAATCCTTTTTACGTAATACTTTGTTATACCATGGTGCTATACTAGACTTTGAAATTCCCCAAATCACAAATTGGTATGTATTAGGGAGGGTGTCTTAACGGAAGAATCACTGCAAGTTTGCACTCTTATGCTTTATTTCTAATCATGCAACACAGGCTGATGTTAGAGATCAGATACTGGGCTACATGAACTTGTGGGCTGACCTAGTATCACTGTTTGTGTTGTCTTCTTATACACCTTATAAACTGTAGACCAAAATAATGAATGCTGCTTTTCACTAAATATCATTCATCACTTGAAAGAGTTTACGACGTGGACTTTTCTATGACACGTATCCCAGCTGTGTTTGAGACCTAATTCAGAAAGTCACTTCTTTTCAATCCCCAAATTATACTCCAAAGTTACACACTCATGTCTGCATCTGTGTGTGTCTCTACCAACTACAGAGCAAAAAATGTATCTCTTTTTAGGCATGTTGTATTTCTTCTGAGCTCTACAGATTTTATTCTAAAGAGAAAATAATCAATTGTTGACTGTGCTGATAAAATTCTCCAATGCATACTTCACCTATTATAACCAGTTTTAGGAGGTTTAGGTTTAGGAAACTGAAGATTAGATTTTCAAAAATAACTTAGCAGCTAACAGTGAACAATAGCAACTACCAGATACTGAGCAGTTTTTCAATCTAGCCAGGTCATTTAAATGCCTAAATGAGAGCCGAAGTCTCATAGGTAAGCTATCATGGAGAGCATCTCAGTATTAGTGCATTAGGAAAGTGTTTTTTTGACTGGTGCCTTGGGGTTCTTGAGTCCGTTTGTTCTACTTTGAGCTCTGTGAAAGAGCTGAAGGCTCTCACTTGTTTTCTATGCGAATGAACCATTAGAGTGTGTGGGAATGTTTTCATAGCACCATGCCTCTCCTGCCCTCTTCCACAAACCAAAGCACTTCACGTGTCTCCTCATATTAGCCCCGTCAGTAAACAAAGCCAGCTCTCCCAGGGGAGCGCTGCTGTCAGCAGATGGTGACTAGCATGCAGAGGGGCATCTGACCCCTTGCACTCATTCCTGATGGGGAGATAAAGTCACTAGGGAGATGACTGCCCATTTCTTCCCATCAGGCAGCAGGAGAAAGAGAAGTCCGAACAGAAACTTGCACAAAACACTGTACGCCCTTTATAGCACTTCCCAAGGCACGAAGAAACACACTTGGAAACTTTAAAAAGTTTCCTAGTGAGGAGTTTACATTATCCATTAGCTTGGCATTAGCTGAACACTTCAATATTCAACGTGAACACACAAGAGAAAAACACATTTGGAATTCATCTATGAAGATAAAGCAAGGAAAGCAAAATGGGGTAGGGGGTGGGAAGAAGCATAGTGTGATTAGAAATACTGATTTACATAGCAAACTTTCCGTCTGTAATGGAACTGGTTTTGCTATCCAATTTATCTTTACAATATATAAATATTGCTGTCCTGGCAAGAGATTGAATGACTCTATTATAACTTGGGGTTACTGCACTCACTCAGACACATTTGCATAAAAACACTGTTGGTCAGTGGTAAATCTGTCTCTGGCAGCAGTTTGTCTTCGAAGAGAAGGGGCTCCATGGCTTACTAAATGTAATCAAACCCTAGTAATCATCACGCTGGAAATTTTTTGGCTCCAGATAAAATACTGGATAAGAATTTGAAAACTGGTATGATGCCAGAGGTTCCTTGAAACACTCCTGAGCTCAATGCTCTGCACCACATGAATGATTCATCATCTTCCCGGAACACGGCATGTATGAAATCTACAGTTTCCCATTATGCAGGAATGTGGGGTTGCTTCCATATGTGGGGACAGGGACTGCTGTTGTATAAAATGCTAAAAATGTGTTTACTGTCACAGTATTATCCTGATTTCAAATGAATGACTTTTTCTAGATTCCTGGTTACAAGAAATCAGTAAATCAAGAGCAATCTGTACATCCTGCTTTTTGTTATGCTTTGCTTTAGAGAAGCTACCTGAAGTAACATGTGCCTCAACATTTATAATTGTTTATATCAGAGCTGTACCTGGAGGTCCAGATGATGTCAAGGCTCTGTGTTGTTACTGATTCACAGACGCATAACAAAAGACAGGTCTTGTCTCCAAGAATTTATAGTATAGACGAATAAAACAGACAAAGCTTTGGGGAAAAAGAATATTATTATGCCCATTTTACAAAGTGAAAATTGTACACAGACAAGTTTATGTCCTGCAAAAGGTTTGTTCTCATACTCAGTTGGATATATTGTGTGTAGAGCCACAAGAGTCATAATATTATTTCCACCACGTAAAGTTAAGCACATGAGTTTGCAGAACTGACCTGGCCAAGATTACACATGAAGTTTGTGGCAGACACAGGAACTAAATCAGCAATTCCTGAATTTCAACCCTCTGCTTTTAAAAGTCTATTCTCCCTCTTAATATTGACTTTGAGGATATACATCAAGTCCTACATCTATAGTATTTAACCCGGTTTTGAATATTTTTCATTGCTGAGTTTCCTTGTCAACACTAAAAATCTCAGGTGGCTCCATACATCTATTTCATGCCAGTATTGATTCTCAACTCAAGTCTTCATATTTTTTTCTTGCTTTTAAAACAAAACAAAACAAGCTAAGCCTGCCTCTTAGTGTGAAGAAAGGAAGATATATCACTGCTGTAATTTTCACCCTGGTGAGATACTCAGATACGGCGATAATAAATGAAGTAGATATTTTATATATATAAACACACACACAAATGCACACAGATTTTTTACGTATGTAGACATACACACATATGATATATACCCATATTTATACATATGTGAGAAACTCAGTACATTTTTGCTCTACCATCTGAATTGATGATGCACTAAATAGCTTTAATGGGGTAAGAATGCAAGGGTGCTATTTTTGACACTTAAAATGAATGCAATCAATAACATCCTGTCTCTGCTGAATTCAGTGACACAACTCTTATCGATTTCAGTGGGGCCCAGATTTCACCCAGGATCTTGTGTCTTGCATCAGTCTAGCACAGAGACTCCGTCCTCAGATGGTATCATTTAACAGATACAGCTCAGCCTTCTACTGTGTAACAGATTTTATTGTGTATATAATCATCTCCCGACTCTCATTGATCATTGAATGACAAGTTTTCCAAAAAATAGGAGGGAAAATGAGGAAGAATCTGTCCTTATAATTAAATATTTTATGAAACTTTTTAACATGCACAGAAGGCCTTTGTAAAACTTTTCCTTAAGTGAACTTTCTTTTTCCCCAGCTTACCAGGGGGAAGGAGAGGAGAGTTCTTAATAGAAACTTTTTTGATTAATAGTAAAAGAAGAAAAATAAAAAAAACAACCCACCTCAGAGCATTCAAATTAAATCACTTCCACCCAAAACCTACTCCCAAATACCAATGTTCAGATGTTCAACATTTGAAACAAGAGGTTTCATCTTCCCGTTTGGGAGATCGTTATGGATAAGTCTTTTATGGTAAAGCTTGGCAGACAAAATGTATTCTTTTTTTATAGCTTTATTCTTCTAATAGTTTGAGGTACAATTGCATTGAACATGCTGCTGCACCAAAAAGCCCCTTATTATTTTAATCTGTATTCTTTTAAAAGTTATGTGTTCAAAAGGATTTTACTGTGTTACTCTTATACCCCCTTCATCCAACAGAACAAAAGCTGTTCTATGAAAGGAGTCTAAACTTGGACAAACCGTAAAAAAAAAAAAAAAAAAAAAAAAAAAAAGCAAAGTTCCTCTCTGTTTTTATCAAATTTGATTGCTGCAGCTGTTCCCAGTTTCTGTATTTTAAAAATAGCCTTATTCAGTGCCTTGTTGGCTAAAGGCCAGAGTACCATTAGAACATGCTGTACGGAAAAACCTCTATTCAGTTACAGATACAGAAATATATTTAAGATCAGTGGGGGTCATCTGCAGCAAACACTTGTATGGGGGAAAATGGAATTTTAATGTGCTTGGACGGCTCACCACTTTTAACAGATATTTAAGAACTTCAAACCGGATATCTTTCTATTTGTATTGGTACTATCATATTACTGAACATCAGGTACAATACAATATGAGCAAGTCAAGATCATTTCAACTAACAAAAATAGATCTAATTCTCAAATTACTCCTTAGTAGTTCTGGCATTCACTTTAAATGGCTCCTAGTAATATTGGATATTTGATTAGCCTATAAAAATGCTACAGCCTAGAAAAGAAAAATACAGTAATATTGATGGAAATGTAGAAACGTGATCAATGAAAACCAGCTTTGATTTGTACATTTCTAAGAGGACTAGTACTAACAGGGGATAAATGTTCCCTTTCTGCAGGGTAGCAAACTTTAATAATGGCATTATCCCTATATTTATCCACCAAAGAGATTTTTTTAGTTATCCGCCAGAAAGCAATCTTCATTCCATTTACATGAGTATTAAAACTCCTTTTGATTAAAGTGGTAGCAATATTTGGTCCAGGAGCTCAGAACCGCCCCCCAGGATGATCTTCATTCCTCTTTCTCTTCATGAGAACCAATCCTATTTGCTTCCTCTACCATGCTCGTATTCCACGGTGTTTGGAGATCACAGTATGCAGAACGGATACTGAACAACAGCAATTTTTAGTTATTAACCAAAAGCCTAATCCCAGGAAAGTATTCTGAAAATCAATGAGATGTATCATAGATCACTTTTAGCCATTCCTCTGGTGGTCTAGAATGCCTGCATTGAAGTGTTCAAGGTTATGTATTTCTCCTGCAGCTGTGGGAGGATTCTTCAGCATGGTAGAGATAGCCAAGGTCATTATTTGTATAGGTACTAACCAGAAAGAAATCACAGCAGTGATAGCATCAATACAGGCTACATGAGGTTGGTGAGACTCCAAGTCCTTAGTGCCTGGTTGGCCTCACTCTCTCAGTACCTGGTTTAATTTAATTAAATAAATGCTACAGTCACACTTTGGACTGCAGTTTCAATTGCAAACATTGTCCACACCTCTTTGTACAGAAGGAGAAACAAGCAATTGAATGAAGTCAAATCCAGTGAACTCTGGGGCAGCTATTCATATCATCTAAGTAAATCAGACAACCTTCCTAAACTTCCCGCAGTCAGTGAAAGTAAAGAAGCTTTGATTTAGTTTCTCACTAAACTAAATGTGTTTGGTGTTGTCTGAGGTGGCCTAGGATTTGCAGGACATTCACAAGGGCTGACAAGCTTGACAGAGGAGCAACTATTACTGGTTTACAAGATGACAGTTCTGGAATATGCAGAAACCTTTGTTATTGGAGAAACCAAAGGGGAAAGTTACCTCTAATAGTGATGCAAGAAAAATAAATGTTTGCTTTGATATGCTTTACATGAAAAGACATTTCAAAGGTTCACAAAGACTAAATGTCTTATTATACCTTTCAGTATTTTAAATATTCATGACTGACATCAAGCTATTTTTCAATAGCTTTTCTCAACAGTTACTTACGACACATATAGGAAGAAAAAGTATTTTCATAACCATGATCAAGACAACTACAGAACAGTCCCAAATGTCTTCTCAAGGACAAAAAGACCAGAGTCAGCTACAAGTATCACAGTAGCGAGATTCAAGTTATTTTTAGTGCCCTGGTCCTGAACAGTATCAAAAAGAAAAAACAAACTTCATTTCATTCCCAACAAGAAAAGACAACTTAGAAACAAAACAGGGTCTGGTTATAATTTGTTAGATTATGATGTTCTGCCACAAAATGAAAGCCACATTCTTTTACTAAAAAACGATCTGAACACACACTATTCAGCTACAATGCCACTCACAATGTTTCAGATATCGAAGAAATATAGAAGCAAAGTCCTTGCCCAGAGTTAACTTATCCTGAGCTGAAAACCTCATGGAGTTTAATGCAAATAGGAGACCTGGAAAACTAAGGGAATGATTCTTGTTTTACATTCATTCTCATTTTTCACTTTCATTTTTGTGCTGAATGATGGAGAGTAAGAGAAAGTGCATAAGAAACAGGTGAGGAGAGCAGTTTTGTATGAATACACATGAGTTTTAGTTGTTTTCAGACTTGACTATGCTAAACCTGAATATGGCAATCCTACTCTGAATAGTAGTCATCACATCTGAAGTTCCTGAAAGAAGTTCTGCTGTAATTCCTGACCAGTTCCAGAGGGTGAACAAGCCTCTAGGTTACTTACTGGCATTGTGATAGGATGGCACTTCAGGAAAGGTTTTTTTACTTTCCAACGTCACTAATTCATCTTCATTATGTATCTTTGTTTAATTTCCTTTTCTAGGCATTGGGGCCAAAACTGAAATAGCACGTATACAGGATTGCTCTTTTTTGGTTCAGACACATATGAACTTGAGAGGCTCCTGGGGTTAATTTAGTGTATGGGATTCCAGGTGGGCCACGATGGGACATGCTATTGTGTTGTTTATGCTGTTAGTTCTGCTGTATGTGCTATTTGCACAATATGTGCCATATATTGTTTGGCAATACTTGTAGGGAGAGTTAATATCCTTCATCATGCCAACAGATACAGAAGGAAAAGACAACTTTCAGGCTGACAAGTCCTGCCTCCAGTCCAAAACAGAAGGAGCAAACATCAAATTGAATTAGAGTTTAGAACAATCATTCCAGGTTTGTTTTCATTTTACTAATCAATTACACACTGGAATGTAAGGGTGGGAGGGTTATTTTTTTGGTTACATATGGAAATGAATCTGGAAGGACTGAAGATTGCTCATGAATGTCTTGGAATTTTCACCTTCCAGGTTACTTTCAACAAATGGCTGAGACAAATTTGTAAAGGACCTTCATTTTTGTCTCTGGCCAAGAAACCATTTTAGCATGGATATTCAGTGATATCAAACTGACTACATGCATGTTTCAAGCATGACTGTTAAGTGCTCTGTTTATTCAGACCTATCTCTATGGTAACTATGGTATACGATTTCAGAATACTAATTATAAAGCAATATAAAAATAAGGTCATGTACAAAAACCAAGTCTGAATTTACATATTTGAGGCATCTGAAAATGCAGCCTTACTTGTATAATACAATGTGTGATTGATTTTGAAAAATATTTTTCGTCATTGGAATTCATGCATAGTAATAGTAGCTGAATTTTCTTTTCCGTAACACTACTTTGCACCAGGATCAGCAGTACAAGGGGACTGCAATATACTCAGTGAATTAAAGAAAGTAGAAGGTGCAGGTGCACTAATAAATGGGTGGTCTTTGGATTACAGTATTTATGTGTGCTATGCAGAGCTAAACAGAAACCTAAATGTTACACATAAGAAGTGGTACAACAAGAACATCTGTGTTGGGGGACTGAACTGGCATGGCTAATACCTCCAGTGCCAGGTGCAAAGGAAATTTCAGTACAGCTTGAGTAATTTTGACTGCTAGCATCTGTATATATCAGATTATCTCTCTTCTTCCCCCCATATTCCACTAGAGTATTTGTATTATACATCTGGCTTTAGATTCTAGCACAGCAAAAGACAGGTTGTAATCTTTCCATTCCTGGATCTCTTTTTTTTTTTAAATTTTAATTTGGGTCTTGCTTTTCATAGAAGCTTAAGGCCAGAATTACCAGTATTTTCCAAATGTATGATTAAGGAAAAGGAACATTTTTCCCTGGGAAAGAAAAAAACATTAAAGGAAGAATCGTACCTTTGATCTACTTAAAGCTGATCAAAATGCCTGTAGAGAAAGCTTTTTCTCTCCAAGATACTAAAATTGGACTAAAACTTCACATTTCTTTGAGAACATCCATTCTTCTGAGAAATTCTAGATTTTCATGTAAAATCACTTTTTAAAATCAACCTTCAAAATAAAATGAAAATTTTCGTTTCAAGTGATATATCTGATTCATAGAAATAATGATGATATTTGGTAGAAGACTTAAAATACTTGAAAGAACAAGACAGCTGGCTGTAATGATTGCTGGAGATGCAAAACCAGTCACTTGTGATGTACTCGTTGAAGTCCAATTCCAATAATTTTTGAAATACATCTGAAATGCCTACAAAGTCCATTGAGACCATGAACTACTTCTGTATTAAGTGACTCAGGCTCAATCTTTTTTTTCTTATTAGGCAAAGATTTCAGGAATCAAAAACTACCAGTGATTATGTTAGTTCAGGTGGAAGTCAACGGCCTGATCACCATTACCATGACATCAATGAAAACTGAAGCTGTTTCCAAGAAAGGATAAGGAAGAAAAAAAAAGAAAAAAAAGAAAAACACAAATACGGGAAAATAAAAAAATAGTGTTTGTATTCTAGGATGAGTAGGTTTGTTGGTGCACTGTTAACATGCCTGAACCACAGCTCTCCATGTTTTATTTGTCCAGTACTTTTAACAACACCTACATTTCTATTCAAGACAGGAACAAAATGTTGTCAGTAGTACAACTGGACAGATTGTGCTTTGAAGGAATTTCTTCAGAAATGTTTGTGGAAAACTATTTCTTTCTCTTGGCAATTTCAAATCACCTCCTTCCACCCCCAGCCACTGATTAAACCTCTTGAATATGTCTAATAAATAATCTAAAAAAGGAAAGTACAAATTATTTTAAGTCTACACTTGTCTAGGAATTGGGAGTTTGTTTCACCACATTGTAAATTATCTTTGATAACTTCTAACAAGGTGCGACAAAAATGCAATAAATACAAATAAATCCACAGGGAAGAGACTCAGAAAAACATTACAAAAGCTTGATTTTAGAAAAAAAATAAAAGCTATAAAAAATTTGCAATCCCTAGTTACTCATCTTTTCTTGTTACTTCAGTTCGAACGCCAAATTCCTTCATTATTTTTTGACCTGATATGAAACACCATCTGGCAAAAGCATGTTGCAATTCTACATAAATAAAATAATTGGATGGTTGCTTTAAAATATATTTCATAAATAAGTATTATTATACATTAGCAAAACTCACTTCATTCCATTTCTGAGCTCTGTTGCTGAGCTATGACTTCTTGTGTGCCTCAAAGACCTGAGATTCCCAGACAGTCTTGCATCTAGTGTTAGGCAGTCATGAGCCTGATGAGCTTCAGCAGTCATACAATATCAGATGCATATGTCCGTATGTTTCATTTGTATTTACTATATGCACTATTATTATTATTGCTACTGCTGTTAGACAAGGGTAGCACCACAGACTCATCAGAATCACTGCCCTATAGGAAGCGATCACAGCCTAAGGGTCCTGACGGATCTGCGGCGACAGATTACAAACCATATGGCTGACGTGATTATTTTATAATAGGCCAAATGGCTGTGGCTATTCAGGAGCCCTTTCAAAAGTGGATCAGGTGTCCCTGTCATGAGATATCTCAATCACACTTCGAAACATCTTTAGAATAATTTTGGCCAGCCAATTACTTTCAACATACTACCACAAAACTGTCAGGGTCTGCGGAGATCATCCCACTGCTGCAGCCCTACTTTTGTGCCCACACAGGCTCGTTTGCTAGTCTGGGGGGACCTTCTGCAGCGTGCGCACCTCCCTAGGCATACACCATGGGAGGAATCAGGCCAGAAGAGACAAAGAAGTCATTGATTAATTGGATACATGTTACAGCGTTGCTTCTCGACAAGTTATGACAAGCGTGGAGTAATAGTGAAAAACAAAATATTTGCTAGTGATGAAAAGCAGTATACGAAACAGCAGTTGGTCGTGAGCAAACATTTTGCAGCTATAAAGACCCAGCTGCTTTGGCTGACTAAAATGAAAAGGAACAACGCTTTAGGGGTTGTGAAAGAAGATCTCACAACTGATGGATTATATGGAAGAAAAAATAAAAATACTTCCTTATAAAGCATGAATACTCATAGTCTTCTTTTCATCCATTTATAACATACCTGATTTCTTTGAGTCAAGAGTCCTAGGTAAGTGTGACATGCACTAAATGAAAACCTCTTCACAGCTGTTGAAACCAGTTTATTCTGTATGCCTGTTTTTGTCTTTCATTAAATATTCATTTATTGATATTAGACTTATGAAAAATTTAGCATAATTTTAATCCTCCCCTATATGAACAGGAGAAATTAAAGGAAAAGGGAGTTCATCCAGGTTTATAGGTATGTATGACACAGCTTGTGATATTTCCAGAAAAGGAAAACAATATCACGAATCAATGAGAAAAAAAAAGTCTTGTGCATCACCTAAATATTTAACTACAATATCAGCTCATGTTAATCATATTTCAAGAGTCGGGTTGAACATGCTGTAATTGTGCCATCAACCCACATGAATCAAAGCTTTATTTAATAACTGTAAAAGCTGCCATTTGCTACTTTTAAAATATCTCATTTCTCACGGCCTTTACTTGATAATGGTCACTAGAGTTACAAAATGCTAAAAATACCAACGTTCTTGAAAATCTTATTTGAGTCCTTACTGCAGAAGCCGAAACATCTGTAACAGTGTACGGCAGTTATCAGCTTCTTGTCATTTCTGGCAATGTTTAGTTAAAAAGGCTTTAAAAAGTGCAAGTAAAAACATTAGTGTTTTGACTACTTGTAAGAAACTGCTTTGTATACAATTAATATAAAGGGAACTGCCAAGTCAACCCGAGCTTAAAATTCAGGCATTTGTGTAATTTTTATTTTATTTATTTTTGAATTTGTAAAAAACCAGAAACAAAACCCCAAGCTGTTGCAAAACCTAAACCCAATCAAATATTCCAGGTATTTTGTTTTAATTAAAATAGAAGCATATTGTCAAATTCAACAGATACACAAAATAATAAACAAGCAAGAGCAGAAACATCCCTATACAGTTAATATTTGAAAAACCCAACTAAGATTAGTCATCCTGATTTATGCAAGGAAAATAAAACGAAATCAAACTCTAAGGACAAGTGTTCTCTCAATAGCAGGCATAGAGAAAGTTCAACAAAAGTTTGACTCAACTCATATTCAGATGTAATGAGAACTGGACCCAGTCCTAAATCTTTTGAATAAATGGAAAAGTATCCTCTCAGAGTAAAATAAAATTAATCAATGCTATTTTGGTTATAGCATGAAAAACAACCAAACAAAACCAAAGAGGAAGATAAAAGGAGAGCAGTAAAGGAAAACAGCTAATTGCTAAGTTTTGAGATATTTTTTTCCATCATATGTTTTCTTCCAAAATATCCTGAAATATGACATTGCCAATGCTAATTCCCAGTGCTTAAACAGTTCTTTATATCATCAAAGCACAGTATACACACTGAAGTTCATGGCACTTACCATGGAAAATACAATGCACAACACTATACAGAGTCCAGAAAACTGTGGTCTTCACAAGAGGGCTGATTTAAGGTTAGACTGTCTGAATATTGGCACTTCCTATGTTTTGAGTTCTAACTCTGTTGCCTTAAGATTGTTCTTTTAACTTACTTTTTATGGTCAGTGTATATAAAATGTTTCATAAAGTAAATTTACAGAATTATCCACATGCATATACAATACACATTTAATATAAATTTTTATGTTTATCTAACCCTGCTACTTGTCACTTCTTTTCAGTTACATTGTTAATCTTTTATTTGGCAAAAGCTGTTGGTTAAAAATTTAATTAAAGCTTTATCAAACTGAAATTACTTTTTTGTTTAGCCCCCATCACACACAGATTTTCTTGCTGCAACACTTCAGTTGTAAAGGCTAAGACAAAGACTGCCTATTGCTTTTCCTGTTTCACAAAATAGGACCATATTTTGAGGCTGTATCATAGGAATCATGACTACTGCTAATAATATGAAGTATAGATCTTTATTTGGGATCTGGTCCAAAGCCTGCCGGTTCTGTAGGAATAAAATAACCACCATGTGTTTGGTATCTTAACTTCCTAAATGGATGCAATATCAGATAAGCTGTATTACTAATGCAATAAATTATCACTTAAACACTTTCATTTTATTTTTATCTAAATATTAATTGCAGAGTGACAAAGACATACAGAGAAAAGTCAGGGGTTTTGCATTTCATTCAGCTCAACTATAAAACTGCTCTGTAACTTCAGGAAAGGCAAATCCCATCTACATCCCATATCCCATCTACAACCCTGGTCCAACTGTACCAACTGTTTAGAGTTGCTATAGGTCTGGATTCTTCCAGATCTCATGGGAATGGGGAAACTTTAATTTATAAACATTCCCTCAAAATTTTCCAATAGCTCTGGTTTCACATATGAAATCAATGATCAGCCGTGATCATCAACGAAGCAATGAGCAGACTGCGAGCTCTCCAGGGCATGGATTACTTTTTTTGTTTGTGCAGTACTCTGTTCCCCGTAACTCCGCTATCTGATTAGGCTCCTTAGGAGGTACTGGAATATACATAAATAATAAGCAAGAGGAGACAATTAAAAAAAAATAATTGCTACTATTAATCTAAGAGATTGAGATGTAAACTACATACTTTATATTGCACTGCTGACTCCCAAAGGAGGTTTGTCAAAGAGAACACATGCACATGTGAGCATAAGGCAGTGTCACTGAACAATGCTCCCTCCCCAGTCCAGCAGAAATTTCATCCCGGTGCAGACTGATGATTTACTTTGTGTTTTCCTTGGCTGACTTGTGAAGTGTTCCTCCCTTCGGCTCAGTCACTCAGCCTTCTTGCAAATGCAAGCATATTTTTCAGAACTATTTTTTCCATCCATGAGGATGTTAATAGGCATGGAGGAAGACAGTTATGAAGGAAATTCATAGTATAAAGGAAAACCCTGAAATTCAGTTATCAGCGGGGCATCCAGTCTTCACATCTTTTTCAAGCTGACTAGTCCTTGCACATTTAGACAATGCCAACGATCTTTTTCTAGGCTGACCATCGTAAAGCCACTTGTATGCAGTAGCACAGCTTTCCTCTGAGCTTGTGAGTGTGCCCGCAGCTCAATAGGACCATTCACATGAACAGATGTTACTCAATGTGAATACTGGTTGCAGAATTAAGCCTGTCCTTGCTCTTCCTCTTGCTACAAACATCAGCTGCTCAGACATCCAGGCTCTTTCTTTTTTTTTTAAATGGCTTTTTGCCATATACAAAGCATGTAGATGACAACTTTTGTAATTTTTTTTTTTTAAAAAAATCCTCCTGTTTACCATTAGCACTTATAAAAATGTTTATATGCTCCTCCATATAGTTTCTTGTATGGATGATGATAAAAAAAATAAAAGTCGAGTTAGCTGTTTGGCATGATATTTTACGGCTTTCACAGATAAACACAAACCTCTATCCGGTCATTTTAAAGTATATACTTGAATGGATATGGAAGCATGTTGGACCAACATTGAATTTTTATTTTCATACCGTGCAAGAAAAACTGATAAATCTACAGATTAAGTTTGGCTTGATACATTTTATTTTCATCCCAACAAAGTTTTTGTGCATAGCAAAGTAAATATCTCATTTAAAAGTATGTAAAATGGTCTTAACCATTGAAAAAACCCTAAGAATTATTAGACAGACACTTAACTGCAATATTTATTACATTTTAATATTAACTAACTCACAATTCCTTATCTAACTATCATCCTCAGTTTTAACTAAATTGTGCCTGTTACAATCTAAATTCACATTTGGTGTAAAATACTCCAACTTAAGACCTGAAATTATAAGTGTTATGCTTGCTTGTAGAAATAAATGAAACACCGTGTTTGAAAATGAGCAGTCATAATAATACTTCCCATACTTATTGCCCTCGTATTTGAAAACTGAAGGCTTTTTATTTAGCATTTTACTTTTAGGTGATGGCCAAAATCAATCATTCATATTAGTATCTTTTTGACCCTTGATATTTTTAAATCTCTCCAACTTGATTCTGTGCTGAAAGCCCGGCTGAGGCTCACAAATAAGTTAGAAAAGGTATAAAAAGATCCTTTGAAAAAGAAAAAGAAAAATACTTGAAGAGAGCAAGCTTCACAGGTAGCAGCTATACAACCAGGTTTAAAGACCAAGTCAGGCTTGGGGGTTTGTTTTTGTTTGTGTATTCTTTCCTTTTCTGTGTTATATAAAAATCTTCAGTTATTTCTCTTTGTTACAACCTGTGAACCCAGTAGCCTAGGAATAAAGATCTGGGAGGAAAACTTTAAGGGAAATACATTTCAGATACAGCTGGACCAGGTGGTCCAATCTGCCAGTTTACAACTAATTGGCAAACCATTTGCTCTTCTGCAGACCCCTGGTACATCACCTGTTCTTAATGACTTGTCAGAATTATGGCCAGTGGATCCACAATTTATTCTGACAGTTCTTTAAGAACCCTTGACTGAACATCATCTGGCCCCGCTGATTTATGTATATATTTAGTTTTTCTAGGTATTCTTTTACTTCCTTATCACTCATTTCAAATGATCCTCATTAAAAGTTAACTCACTGTTCTTCCATGTTTTCATACTGAAAAAGCAAACAAATCTGAACACAGGGTGAAGACAGAGAAGAAAAAAAACCACCCTGCAAAACCCTCAAAACAATTCTTGATGAATATTTCAAAAAACCTGCAAGTTCCCTGCTTCTTCTTGGTTAGTACCAAAACGTGCTAAATGGATGCAGATGCATGGATATGCCATCTAACAGAGCAAAGTGTCTATCCCTGTTTAGCAGGTACAGCCCCACTTGCCAACAAATGAGGGAATTTGGAGCACTCACTATCCCTTTCCCTTCTCCTGACATGCCCACATATTACTCTTAAGGGAAATAATCCGGAAATAGTACTGATAGTTTCTTAAGTACCAGATGTACAACTGTAGCTGTAATTTACACAGCAAAAAACAGGGTAAGAAGGTTCAGAATGACCAAACAACTCCTCCCAACCCAAACCCTTAATAACAATGACCATTGCCTATGGTAAAGCGTGCGTTACCTTTTTTATAGTCTACTATTTATGTCAGATTTCTTATATCACTGTCTTTTGCTTCCTCTGGAAAGTGCCAGCATTTTCTGATCTAGTATTTTCTGTAAGCGAAAATCATAATATATACTTACTGGTCTTTTCCTTTTTTTCTTACTTCATATTAATTCCTTCATTCTCTCAGCTTACAGAGAACCATGACGGTACTCGTAGTACCAGAACTGCCATCTGCTGTGCCTTTATTATTGTATCATTCATTCTATGCCATCTTCCATGTCCTGTCACCTCTTACTAACACTGCTTACTGGATCCTGGCACACTGAATCTTTTAATGTCACAATATCTTCTTTTAAAATGCAGTATATTTTCATTGTGTTTAAACTTAACTGGTTTATTCACTGTTACAACAGATTGCGATTCGCTGCATCTAAATTCTAGCACCTTGTTCAGAGGGCACTGGAGGAGGAAGCAGCTGAGGAGATGAGCATATCCAACCCTTCTACAAACACACAACTAAGTTCCCTCTCTCATCAGCAGAGAGAGATCTGCCTCAATTAAGTCTCAAGAAGATGCCCAAGTTACGTCGCTTTCTCTCTTCACTGGCTGCACAGGGAAGTAGCAAGTGTCCAAGAGTTCCTTCCACTTTAGGGTCTGATCTTTCCAGCCATGTTACAAGGTGGGCACTGGTGGATCAGAGTTGCCCTTTATTAGGAAAGAGAACTGTCACCACAGCAGCAGTACTTACCGATTAGCTCCTGGTACTAGGTGATACTCTCAGGGTTTACACCATACAGAAGAGTGCCTACCAGTTTCCACAGCATGTTTGGGGTGTACCATCAATGTGTAAGCAGAAGGATAATTGTCATGGGATTAGGAGGAAAGCAAGAAAATTGTCTCTGAAAACAGGAAACATGGATTCAGCTACATGCAAGCTGAGACTGCAGAACCCAGACATCTTTCCTGGATGAGGATCCGTCCTTAGTGGAAAAGGTAAAGGACCAGAAAGAGTTATCTCTGCTCCTGACCAGTATGGCACTTGGGTATCTCCCTGTGTGAACTGAGTCACAACAGCGCTTGAGGTAGGAAACACACTTATATCTCCCCATATTGACACTAGAAGTCACAGCTGTATCTGTAGCCACCCAAGCAGGTAGTTTCAGGCAACTGAGCAGTGTCTAATGCATTTCAGTGCCAGGAGGGTCCAGACAGTGGGAGAAATTAAAAATACTGGATCTTTGTCTGCAGTTTAGATGGATTTTAGGAATCTCAATCACAAGTTAAGTTATATTTAGAGTCATGAGATCCCATCTATCTATTAATACTAATAATTTGATATTAGAATTCACCAGATGACTTCCTCCTACAGAACTTAACAAATGTCATAGTGAAGCGTTATGCTACATACAAGTTAATTTGAATGTCTCATGCCCAAGGATTATGCCTTTAACTTCCTGAGAGTCAAAGTTTGTATTTAATTTAGGAACCTTCATTTTCAATATAATCAAACTATCAAAATTTGATATGTGCTTATTATACTTTTACAAATTGAACACTAGGATGAGATTTAAAAATATGTTGTTTGTCCTTGAAGCTCCCTGAATATCATGTTTTGGCCTGGGGAATTTCTGTAGCTGGATTATAAACTCTTGGTAGAGTGATGAAAACACTGAATTATTGTGTAATTGACAGTGACAGTATAATACTCTACTGATCTGAAAGAACACTGCACCTTATGATGGAAACAAAACCACTCCTTCAGCAAATACTGAATGAAAACAATAAGTGATACTGATCCGAGGGACACAGAGAATCATGCTGGAAAACTGTATCCCATAGTAGTAGGCAGCAAATCAGTTTTTATCTGATTTCAAATTAGTAACATAAAAATGACATGTTTTATTCTGCTTCCCTGTATAATATGTACTGTTTGCTATTAGTGTGCATTGGGCCCAATATGGACTAAAGAAATTCTACCTCTGTATGTGCTCTGCTAGTCTGTCACATATAATATCAAATTTTACTCTCCCCAAATTGATCTGTGTCTTGCGTTCAGAAAAAAAACCATGTGTAAATCCATACACAGAACGCCTATAAACATAAATAAATATATAAACTCAATAAGACCCACAGTAACATGTTCCAAACTAGAGTATACAGGCCTCTGTTTTTAAAGAGCAGACATTTTATAGTTATGGAAACTTGGTGAAAGGAAGACTTTGCAGTAGAGTGTACAGTTTCACAGGGGAAAGACCTGAAGAAATTTTGCCCCAAAGAAAGTAACGTAAAAGAAGGGCAGAGAGGAAGTAAAAGCATAAATACTTGTATTACACTTGCATAAAGAAAAGCATTTGAGAAAAACAAATAAACAAGCTCTGATCTCTTGACTGATCCGGGAAACAATTCAATTAAAATAATCAACATGCCAGATCTCCCTTCCTGATTTGCTTAAGTAAGTTTGCATTTGCAATTGTAGAATTAGATTGTGTATATATATGTGAGTGCTTCCCTCCACCTCTTCTCCTCCAGGGAAAAATCGGACTTACAAGGGGTCATTTAGCAAATGTCATGGGGGATTAAAGGTCCTCAGGTTCCCAGAATTTTGGCTGTGTTAACTATAGGATCTGTATGCATTAAAGGACAAATCTGGCTCAGATTTTACTCACCTATCTTTTTGCTAGCTCAGCTAACCAAACTTCAGTTGGGTCACGTGTGGTTTTGGTCAGGAACTCTGGATTTGCTTCACATTATGTGTAATTTTTATTAGTTTCTATTCTACCCAAACAAAAAAATTGAAACATATTTTATTGCTTCACCTTTTGAAATGCCTGCACAAATCGGGTGTATATAACCAAAAAAATTAATAATCTAAAATAACTAACCTGGCTAGGTGAATGAATATGGCATGATGTTATCTTCACCACTTTGAAACATAAATCCCTGACCCCAGTCAAACATTTCTTTAAGTGTGATAAAGTGTTAAAGGTCTATAACACAACCAAAGGTTATATTCATGGTAAAAGACACATTTCCAGTCAGTCAGAGTAGATTATGTCTTCAGAAATGGGAAAAGAACCTGCTGGTTAGTGTGTGTTGCAAGAAAAAAGATTCAGGAATAGCAGTGATGGCTATAGCAGAGCACATTGATAATGACGAGAGTGTTCTCTGATGCTCTCCAAGACTTTCCCCACACAGAGTACAGCACTGTGCTGAACAGACACACAGTCCGTAGACTCAGCGGGAATAAAGTACCAATAATATTGTTGTATGCTACATTAAATACCACCTACAAAAAATTCATAAGATAATGTAATGATGTCTCTCAAGGAATAACACACAAAAGGCTTAGGTACCGATAACCACAGAAGTGACGGCAACCCCTAAATCCACAGGACTCACACTGCTTGGATTTATAACTTTCCTACACAACAGTATTTTTTGGTAGTTAACACTTTTCTGAAAACGTTATGATAATACTTTGTCTTCACATTTATTGAAACTTGACCTTTGAAATAATTTCCCTCAGTTCCCTAGTTTTCACAACGTAGTATTAAAATTTCTGTACAATTTTCAATAGATCATTAGGTAATTATTAATTTGCAATGATATTTTTACTTCCCTCTCCCCCTCAAAGAAAAAGATCTTTTCCACAAGACTTATTAGTTTCAAGGGAACACAATTTGAACTTAAAAAAAAAATAATTGTAAGTCTTTTAACAACAACTACTTATATAAATTTTTCTATCCCATTTTTCATACAACCCCACATTAAGAACTATTTGGCCTTTATAGTAATGATTTCCATCTGCAGTATTTGAATCAAGGTGAATTAAATCATGAACTTTCACGTATTATTTTCTATTTATTTGTAACAATTTGTAATTTTAGATTGCTTCTAACATGACACTGAAACCATACTGCAGCAAGGACATGCAAAGATTTTAGCAAAGAACGAGCCATTAAAACTCAGTACGAGCCATATCATTCAAACCCATAATTTAGAAATATACTGCAACAGTCATGTGCAATAGCAGTAGGGAATCCTGTTAGTTCTACCTGAATAAAAAAAAAAAAAAAGAAAAATCACTGGATTTTCACTTTCAATCACTGAAAATCATTTTCGAAAAGAGCTGAATATTGCCATTTCACCTGCTTATACCTTTATTCATGAATAAATATACATTTACTTATTAAAGAAACCAGAAAACATCAGAGTTCACATGGTTTCACTTTGTACAGGCACGGGCAAGATTCATGGTTCCCCACCTGGTAGAGAACTAAGTTTCCTGAGTACCATTACAGAGCATTGGTAGGAGATGGAAAGTGCAGTCAGAGCAGCTATTATGGCATAGATTTCTCTGTCCTCTCTGTCAGAGAATAGTGGCATAAATGACCATGAAAGCTGTTCTGTGAGGTCTGGCAGAGGAACAAGGCTTACAATTCAGATTTCTTGGATTTTGGAATGCTATTGCTGTTTTCTTTTAAAATACTATCCTAATTAAGAATCAAATTTTTAATTTTAGAAAGCAATCCATCTCAGACAGAAGTGCTTTGAAAAACAAATGAATTGCAAGAAAATTTATACTGAGTACATAGGGAACGAACACACTCCCTCTCACGAAACTACTTTAATGAAGAGAGATAAGCCATAAATTTACCTCTTCAGTCTGCTGAACTTAACCATACCCTAACAGCCAGGGGATCTTGCCTGTTTCTTTGCAAGTTCTGGGAACCTCCATAAAAACCTATTTCAGTATTACCCTTAAGTATTATAACGAGGAAGAAGTCCTTTTCATGACTGTCTTCACAAGTATGGCATCTTTCCAGGTGAGCAGCATAATATTTAAAAAAAATAATCTCAAAAATTAAGTTAAATGTCTCAAAAGTAATTTAAGTAGTCCCAGGTTCGCATAATTAATACTGAGGTTATAGAGCTGCCATTTCAAAATCCTTACTCAAAACTCAAGAACTATTTGTGTCTGAATAGAACAGGTGGATCAGTCTCTGTATTCATATATGGTATAAGTGACTTAGCTCTATAATGGTCTATCATACATATCCTGTCATGCAACTCTGCTTTGGAAGTCCATATCTGGAAGTCGGTATTTGGAAATCCAATATCCAAATATTTCCCCTTTACATCATCTACAGCTATGGACATCCTTTTAAAGTTGCAAAAAGATAAACCCCTCAAAAAAACCCAGAAGAAAACAAAAAAAAACACCCAAACAAACTTTCAAATATTATGCACATTGCTTGATAGAGCAAAAATGCATAAATATGGGTATGTGGGTACATATGTGGGTATATGTTCATTTGCATGAAGGGAGAAAGAAGGCAGAGAGGTATAAGGACTTACCTAGCTCTCATGGCAGAATTTCTAGTTTTAAAAGCTTAGAGACTGTATTATGTCATAAGTCTCTGGGCTTCACTAATTCCATGACTGCAGGCTTCTTTGTGATTTTGATTTTGCAATTGAAACTGATTGGCTGGCAGACAAAGGGACAGAAACAGCTGCAGCTGGTATTATTGATTATTTCCTCAATTTAAAGGAAGTAAGGCAGGAGGCTAACAACATTGAAGGACAAAGGCTAAGTTGTTGCTCTACATCTCTGGCAAAGCCAGTCACTGTCCACTGCAGCATGCTCTGAATTAATTCACAAAATGTAGCTATTATCATTTTAATACCATAGATTGCTGTAGAAGTCATAGGGACCTGCCTGTTATGATGGTGAGTTTTTAATCTCATTATTGTTTTAGTAAAATCTGAAATCTCTAATATGGAAAGACACTAAATCCAATATAAACATTCTGGAAACTGGTTTTGGTCTGTTATCAGTAACATGAATAACTTTCTAACAATACACTGAGCTTATGGTAGTTAATGCCTACCCTAAGAGGTCCTGCCCTCTGAATGAGAATTCTGTCTTCCTAGAGAAAACAAAAGATAACTCTCAAAAACCAGAAGATACATTAGCGATCCATGATGGGGGAAGAGGGGGGAATCAAAGCAGGAAATGTGTAAATTTAGAAAACAAATCATACAAATCTTATCTGGTTTGCCCCTCTTCTTCACCTCCTTCAATGCATTGACTTGACATTAGTCACTCTTTTATTACATAGGGCTTTAATTTGAAGGAAGCAATGCAGAAGAATTGAACAGAGCCTATCCACATTAAAGAAACATACGTTAATGGAGATGCATGGTATAAAGAGCAGCATAGATATACCCCCTCAGTGTAAAACTAGGTTTGTACTCGCACAGCTTCTTCTGGTGAGCTACTGGATGGAGGCCTCTCAGGCTACAGAAGGGTACCAATTTACCGTAGGTAGTGGGCATTGCAGTTTTAAGATGCAGTTTTCGAGCAACAACAGCAGGAGGAATTAGATGCTCCCTTGCAATCAACACTTTTACAATAAATCTTAAACAATGACCAACACAGACATTTGTAAAGACCCACAGACAAAAAAAAAAAAAAAAAAAAAAAAAAAAAAAAAGCAGAGACTTGCAGGATTCCCTTACCTGTGCCAATCAGCCATTCTCACAGCTTTGCTGCGATAAAAACTCCCCCGCCTCTCCATGCAGCCTATTCCAGTTCCTCACCCTCATTGCCATTACAAAGTTTTTCTAGCCTAGCTGAATCTCTTGACAGAATTTAAGCCCCATTACTTGTTGTTCTGTTCTCCGTGTACATGCAGAACAGATGATCCCCTTCTGCTTTAAGGAGTTGGAAGCCGTCCTCGTGTTCACTCTCAGGCTTTCCAAACCGTGCAGGGATCTTTTAAAGAAATGCCGTCTGGGATCTGAGATCATGCTTGGGTGATCCTTAAGACTGGATCTGTGCATTACTGGATCATCTGAGAGTAAATATTATCTGCATAAGAAGATCTCAACATTTCTGTTGAGAACACCCAGTAGGATGCCTCCTACACCCACGATCGACTGCCTGAATTCTCCATCTGCATTTTGTCTTACCCTCCTATTGCCTTTCAGTCAAAGTATTCTGTCTGTAATACTAAACTAAACAAGGTCAGGTTTTCTGACCCTGAGGCTAACTGGCACAGAACGGCTTCCTTCCATACAGTTAAACTTTCTCGTCCCAGATAACAGTATAGCTTTGTCAGTAATGCCTATTGGAACAGTCCCTGGCCTGCACCCAGACATTAGCTAGGAAAGTTAGTTTCCACCAGGGAATATTCTTGCTAATGAGCATGTGCCAGGGCTTGAGGCTTTTCCCTGTTTGATTTACAGCCATAAATGTAGCCAAGGATGTTGACCCTATCACGTTAGGGGAGACATGTATGGCCACTAACCCTTTGGGATATGGTGTTCAGTTCCTGAGATTAGGAACCTTCTACCACCTTAGAAAAAACCTCCAGAAAAAGCACTTGTGCCACTTTCAGGCTGCTAATTCGACTTCCTAAATATGACAACACCAGGCTATTTACATCTCTCCGCTTCCTAGGTATCATTTCAGGCTAGCCTAAGTAGCAAGCTGTATATGGGTCTATATCCATGCAAAGTCCCCTCGTTAAACACGAGAATTGAGGTAGGCTCTGCTGGTGTGAATCTTCTAACTGCATCAGGATTTTATAGCTTACTCCTGAAGTGCTTTGACTTTTCTGGCCTCTCCCAATTCCTGTGAGGTAGAAAGGCATACTTCCCAGATGTACTGAAGCTGTTGTGGAAGTTGGCGTTACCCAAAGAACAGGCTGTAAAGACAGGACACGCAGGAGATGTACAGCTCCAGATACTGAGGAAGCTGAAACTTGTGGTTATTTCTTGACTCTAGAAACTACTGTCAGCATTGAGGGGAAGTCACCTCCTGTACCTGCCCTACCATTTCCATGCGGTACAACTGTAGTACAGCTCAGTAAGACATTTGTCTTAAAGATTTCTTCAGCCAGCTAAGCTGTAATTGTTTGCACTCCCTTGTACTTGTGGCTATTCCTACTGCCTTGATTTCTTATGTTAATATTTGTCACCTAATTAACATTACCAGATATTCAACTCTTGACTGGTGCTCATCTTGGGCATTTAACTTGATACTCTGCTCGCATTAAAAGCAAATTGGTCCACTACCTTGGCTTGAACTTACTTTCTTAAAATTGCCTCCATCAGGTTCAAGTGTGATCTTCCTTTGGTAAGGAGTTCCATAAGTTTGCTGTTGTGTAAAAAAAAACTTCCTTTGATTTATTTGAACAAACAAAACTCTTTTATTTTAAAGTGAGCACCTCACTTCCACCAGCTTTGTCTGATAGCTCCTCATTTCTATAGGAGGAGAGAGAAGGAACAGGCAATTCCCATTCATCCTCTGCAAGAATCCAATGATCCTACAGGCTTCTATCATAATCCCCAAACCTTCTCTTTTTCAGAATCAAAAGACCTATTCATCTTTTTTTTTTTTTTTTCCCAGATAATCCATTCCATACTGTGGCCTCAATTTTTTTTTATATTTTTATTATTAATTATTATTATTATGTATTTTATTATTATTATGATGTTTTAAGTATTCTAAAATAAGACTTAACATTATGTTTGATCACAGTTTACCATACTCTAGATGATTCTGATAGTACTTTTTTTGTAATATCAGGCAGTCAAATTCAGTTTTCAGTTAAACTCGTGCAAGCATACTGGTTGCGGGACTATGCACTGAATTTGGTAATTAAGTCAGCAAAGACGTATTTCTTTAGTGTATTTATCCACTAATACAGTATTCTATCACAATGTTCTAATGAATTCATTCTGAAATTTGGACAGAAGTGTTTTTAGGGATAAATACAATGGAACATATGGGTATACGGGATCACTGAAATGAACCAAGCACAAATCAGGCACATAAAAGGAAAAGGATATGATTAAACATGGGCAATAGGTAACTCTGTACAAGATGGGAAGCTTAACTGTCACTTGTAAGTACAATAGGTACAAGAGGAACAACCCCATGCACCAGGACATGTGGGGGCCACCCAGCTGGAAAGCAGCTCGCCAGAAAAGGACCTGCAGGACACCAAGTTGAACAAGAGCCAGCAATGTGCCCTTGCTGCAAAGAAGGCAAATGGCATCCTGGGCTGCATTAGACAAAATATTGCCAGCAGGTGGAGAGGGGTGATCCTTCCCCTCTACTCTGCACTGGTGAGGCCACACCTGGAGTGTGGACCTGGAGTCCAGTTCTGGGCTCCTCAGCACAAGACAGACATGGGTGTGGAGAGAATCAATGGGAAGGCTGTGAATGATGAGGGAACTGGAGCCTCTCTCCTATGAGGAAAGGCTGAGAGACCCGGGACTGTTTAGCCCGGAGAAGAGAAGGCTCAGGGGGCTCTTATTAATGCATATAAATACCTGAAGGGAGGAAAGGATGGACTTAGGCTCTTTTCAGAGACTGGATATGCATCTTAGCCCAAATTTGTGCAAATCTCTTTCCCCAACACACAAGATGAATTCATACTGCCAAACTAAGTCCAGAAAACACTTAATTATTTAGCTACTGTGAACCGACCCATTTGCCATTCTTTTTTTCTCACTCTGGGGGAACATTTTGAGAAATATATAAAAAACTTGAAAATGCAAATCTTTTTATCTTTCCAGTTGAAAACTTCTCAGAAAGTCAGATCACAAAGCCAGATTCTGAATAGAGTATCCCCTGTATATCTCTGCACAGTTCATATTATAACAGTACCTTAATTTTCTGTTTCATGCCACAACATTTCAAAATTTTTATGTCATTGTAAAACAGCTTTACAATTTCCATTATAAGTCACACTGTTACAATTACTAGAAAATACTGAGAAAGCTTAAGACACCTGGGGTATTTCTGATTCAAACTTTGCATTTTGTTTGTAATCTCAAGGATTATTATTTTTTTTGTGTGTGTGTGTTTAAGAAAAATAACCCAAGGAAAGTCACTGTCTAAAAGAGAACACATAACTGCTGGTCAGTTATCAGGAAAAGAAAAAAGGCACTGAATTCCCTTTTGTAACAGATAGTGGCATGCTGGGAGAGCTCCCAGTAGCTGAAGGCGCAGTGCTTCCTTCTAACTCCTCTGAATGGCCTATCTCTTCGTAGTATGCTCAAGTTGGAATGGGAAGCAGGATGCATGCTATTAAACTTGTAGTCAATAACTTGTATACTGTCCCGTTAAGAAAGGTGAAGAAAATTACTGAAAGCTATTGGCAACTCAGTCATTCTATTCACAGGCAGAGCCAACATGCTAAAAACCAGAGTGTGCCTGGAAACAGATTTAATAGTAGCCTGCTTAGTTTATCCTAATTCTGTGAATCTCCACTGTTGAAATGTCAAAACCAAAGACAGCGCAAGGCTGAGCTTCCCTGTGCTCTGTTAGTCTGGGGTTGTATGTGATCTCATAGGAATCATGCAGCTAGGCTAAGCTAGGTCAGCTAGCAAGGCACGTTCTACCAATTTCTGTCGAGGAGAAAACAACAGTGATCCCAAAGACAATGTAATTCAAAATCCTAGAGAAAATTTGTGAAGATTTTTGAGGGCTGTGCCATAAAAGTAGCAAGGGACATGCTATGCTGGCCCAGAATTACCATGCAAATAGAGGAATAATGGTGAGACAGAGTTGCAGAGATGCAAACAGAGGGAGAACTGCAAAGAGGCACCGAGTGGCACCCAGCGGCAGTTGACAACCTTGGTTACCGCTGAATCTGCTCCCCAAATTTTTCCAGAAAGGCAAGTCTCATATCCAAAGAGTAGGCAGAGAAATCCCAGTGTTATGTTAAGGAGCAGCAGTAGTAATGGTGCCCTAGCACATCTGTTTACAAAAGTACATGCTGCGTTCTTGCAAACTTGCATACCCCCAGGATGACTCCTCTGAGACACAGGAAACGATCCAAGCTTAATGAAAATGACTTTTGGTTATTTGTTGAGTGGAAATGCTATGAGATAATAGTGTTTGAAAACACTACAAAACTCTATATGGCTTACACCATCCTGTATGATCCTCTGTTACTATGATCGGTCTAAAGTAAAAGTCACACCAGCCATATTTACTCCATCAATTCTCACATGCGTCTATAATCCGTTTGAAAGCACATGTAATGGTGCAATAGGACAGACAACAGAGGACGTTCTCCGAGGTAATACAGAGACTAGAGGAGAGTCCAGAAGACCTATAGATTTGTTGGGCCCAGCTGACTGCATGTGTCCTCCTGCTGCTCCCTCTATGTCGCCTGGAAGCACTGGGAGAGTCCAGCCTAGCACTGACAAGTAACCTCAGCCTTCACTGACATCCTATCTGTACACTTGTTACAAGTAAAAAGGTCCACAACAAGATAAAACTGGATGACTGAAGAAGTGATATAGATTGTAGTTCTGATTCAGCTCTTACTTTGGACAACTGCAAATCTCTGCTGGTTAAACTGGAAACAGGATGGGATGGATATGTGCATGTGTGACTGTAGATTCCTTTGTCTAATGCTGCTCTCACCTCTCCAGAAAGACCTAATCTATTCTTGCATATTTAAAGAGGTATTTATTAATGTTTAGCTTCCTGTAGATAATTTGGCTGCTCTATGCAGCCATAAAATTTTATGACAGTAAACATGAGAGATGTGCCTAAATTGCACAGAAATGTTTCTAGACTGCCTGTTTTATTTTTCTTTTATAGCGTCAGTCCCATTAAATTTACATTGATGCTAATTTTACAAAAACTTTGTGTCAAAATTATTAACGTGACAAATATGCTGAGTCGATTAATTTTAGCTATGCCCCCTGAATGACTGCATACAGTACATTTTGGTCTGAAATGTACGTATGTGAAAATTCTACAGCAAATGCTGCTATGCTTATCCAACTCCTGCAGTTGTCAGAGGGACCAGTGATGACAGCAAAAGATCATTAAAATGGGATTTTAATTGTTCAAATCTCAACATGACCATCAGACCACAATGCCTAAAAAACCCCAACATGCTTATTTCTTAACATTTCAAAAAATCTACAGTGGGGGAAAAAGAGAAAGATATGGTTATTTCATAATATACTTTACTATAAAAAATAGCTGAATATTATACTACTGAGGTCAGAGGATATATCAGCTGCTAGCCCTTTCCAGATATGAAAGCAGAGCACTCATGTGATTTACAGAAAGAGCTACAAACCATTTCAGAATTAACAGAGCACAAATTTCTATAAAGATTGTGGAGAGAAGATTAAGATTATGAAGAACAGATACAGAACAGTATATCTTTTGATGAGGGAACATTACTGCAGAATCATGCTCAGTGCCTACCTAGACCAACTTTCCCAGCCTGGAAGTCCTCAGATGAAAGAAACAATGTAAGGCTTAAAAGTCTGTGCAAGTCAAAGCATTTTTACTTTACATTGAAAGTACTTCAAGCAAGATATTTCCTCTTGTTCCACCTTACCCTTGTGTTAGGGGTTAGTATGACTTTCAAACCCTCTGCCTGAGAGAGATGCAAATTGATGTGCAGGTCAATAATAACCTCTCCTGAATCCTATTTAACTGCAAAACACTGCAAGTGAGCCCTATCAGCTTGTTTATAGTCAACACTAACAAAACTAGCATGACTGAAGTAACATAAACCTCAGTTCTTCAAATACTACAAGGTAACTTTTCTGTATATTTTCTCTGTAAATGTTTTCCTTTTGTCTGCCTTCCCTTTCCATGTCTTCTCTCTGTTTTCCTTCATGTTTTGGTGATGGGACTAAATTTGAGTTACATAATGGTTTAGTTCTGAAATCATAAGATAATGGTTTTCAGTTTCGCTACAGACATGATTCTTGTAAGATATTTTTATTTGTCTGAGGAAAATATTTTTATTTGTCTGAGTTCACAAAGCGGAACCTTGTTTGGTCTAGTAATAACCTAGAACTATATACCTGATCAATAGCTCACTTCGAACCCCTGCAAAAAATGCTCAGCAAGTACATATGCAGATTTTCTCCTGTTTTTAAAAAAATGTATGCCCAAAGGTACTTCTGATTATACTACAACGAAGAGACAGATCTGCCATGCCACTGGCACAGTATTTTCCCTGGAAAAGGATTAAATATTCCCAAACCCTATTTTCCTAACTCCTCTTTCTGTTTGCTTTCCCTCATTCATTTTGCATTCATCTTTGGCTTTCATCTGTTTACATACTAGTCTATTATTCATCTACAGCGTAACGGTGCAGCAGCCACTCACTGCATCCTTTTCATATCATTTTTGCAGCTTTTGTTTCCAACTTGCTGTTTTTTTAAACTTATATAAGCAATCAAGCCAAGAAAGGGTATGAAAGCATAAAACAGTGTAGTTTGAACATCAAGCTTTTACAACTCAGGCAAGGTTATTGCTGATGCCAGAGAAGAGTAACGTTAAAAATTGTCTGCTAGAAAGCGTAAGGCTCAAAGGCATAAAAAATGAGAAACGCTAGGGATCCAAGATGTAGGAATCGTAACAAATTTCTGATGTCAAGGAATATGAAATACTTTACAGGCTATCTGGCTTTGCTCTGAAAAAGGCAACAAAACACAGCTCCTCCAAACAGGACAACAAACTCTTTAGCATCCCTCACTCTTGAGACTATCCCTCTTTACCTACAATTTTCCATGGGAAAAGGTGATTTAAGAGAAGTTTATGTGAGTATCACTCAGCACAAAAGAGATCCTTCTGTCTCTCCACTATAAATCTTTTTTGTATAAACATCAGCATCATTTCATCCTATTTTCTCTCTCATAATCAGTTCTGATCTTAGCTTTTCCTGTAAATAAAGGACTTCACAGCTTCCTAACTAGGCCTAGATACTGTTTTGTAATGCAAGAAAAGGGAAACACTCAAAGACAACTAAAAGGAAGCAAAATTAAAAAATAAAAAAGCACCAGCTTTCCTAGGAAATAAACTATTGAACCCACAGCAGAAAATACTAATGGAGAAATGAGTAAAGGAGGATTCTGAAACAAATTTAAATAAATAAACTGAATAGAAATATTAATTGAGCTATGATTCCCATTTGGGGGGAATAGAGACTTTGTGCCTCAAGACATAAAGCAACGATAATTTGCTTGAGGTAAGGAAGCATCTTATTTTTCAGGTATTCATACTTATCTGTTGTGGGATTTCTTTCCATCTCTGTTTAGCAGCCAGCATAGGTACTCAGAGAAAGACGAACTGGATCAATGAGTCAGTGACACAGTTTGTTTATATAGCAGTTATTCTTCTTTTTTCATATAAAAAAAATAATTCTCTGCCTTTGTGCTAAAAAGCTCTTAGAAAAAGTATTTTTGAGCTGTATGTGGATATATTTATTTATTTAATTGGATAACCTTATTGCATAAGCCAATTTTATATTCTCAGAAACTGTTAAAGAAAAAAAACCCACTAATTTTCTGAGAAAACTATTATGACCACATGGCATCGCACAGACAAAACTTACAAAAGATGAGAAGTCTTAAGAATATATTTAAGAAAGAAAGAGTCAAATGCCCTTCTTCAGAGGACTATAAAATTAGGGAAACAAAGGAAATAAAAATAAAATACTGTGCAGCAGGGTATTTTACTAGCAGCAGATGTAATATAGCTAGACAGAAAAATATAAAAAAATTGCAGTGGATTATTGAACAGTTGTAATTTGTACGTGTCCACACACATTTACATAACAACCCAAGTGCGAGGCAAATCTACATTCTTTCGTTCAGAGTACGCAAGAAACTAAATAGATTTTGTTTAATTCAGTCAATGACCTGCCTGCAGGCTGACATAATTTTCCTTCACTATTACTAGTCTCTGGTGGATACCAATTTTGACTTCATGTTCTACAAACTGATGTTTCTGTAAATTACTGAGCAATCCAGATTTGGACATCAGGCCAAATAAATCATCCAAGCCAAAACAGTTGTAAGAAACAGTTCTTACACCGCCCCAGCAGTGATCTTCGGACTGATTGTGTTAGAGGAGAGAGAATTCAGGCTACACGCTCAGTATGTTCATCCTTCCACAGCACAGATTATTGGCCGCAATGTCTGGCTGCATTTGCAGAGTCAGATGTTGTCCTTACAGAACCAATGGTAAAATCCACAGTGGCCAGGTTTTCTGTTTAGGCGTGGGTTATTTTTTCAAACAAGGCAGAGACCTATCAGGCTTGCAATCTAGGTCAGGCTTTCACCAGAATCCCAGACCCACCGATGTCTTAAAATGTGAAATAACCTTTAAGAAATAACATGACTATTCATAACTTACGTCACTAACAGAACAGAGGAAAACTATTCTCTATAACATGTAATTGGTGACCTCAGAAGAGTGCTAATACCTAAAATATAACTACCCCTCTTATGACTTCCCAAATCAATAATAATAATGTTTGAATATGAAGTTAAACCTTCTAAATTGAATAGAAATGTCAGTGATAGTAAATTTTAAGGAGACCTCATACCCAAAGACATGAAAGCTCTTCAATAAACAGAAGAAAAAGCAAGTCTTCTGGCTCTGTCCCAGGAACACATAGTGTATCTCAAATGTAGAACAGGCATCCTCAGTTGTTCAAGAAATCATGCATCTGCCCCCTCAGAATGAAACTTTCTTAAAAACACAAACATACACCTTGGAGGAAGCATCCTTTTTATTCAAATTTAGGTGCTGATGAAAGAAATATTTCCAAATGTTCCTTTGTGCTGCTCACAGAGGCTAAAAATGTTCTTCTGTGTTTCAGGGCTTTTTTTTTGTTGTTTTGGTTTTGTTTCTTTCTTTCTTTTCTTTTTTTTTTAATAAAATGAAAGATATTCTTACTGCATCATGTGATTCCATGATCTGGGGACTGAAGAAAAACACCAAATGTCTTGAGAGCTGGCAGCTCTGAGAGTGTTACAAAACAAGCCCCTGAGCCAACTAGACTGAGAGATGTTGGCCTCGCACAGTTGCTATAGCGTAACTATAAATGTTTAAGTTAAATGTCTATAGCACAAGGAAGCTGCCTCTGACTTCAGATGTTTATGCAGACACTCAATTAGGATAATAGCAGATGCAATGGTATACAGAGCTCTCCTGAGAAAAGACGCTCCACAGTTCCCCCAAAGAGGATACGGTGAAGCTCTGGCTCTGCTGGCCCTCAGCCCTCTGCGTCAACCAGCAGCATATCTGGGCAAGCAGAAAGGTGAAGGCTGAAGGCATGCTTTATCCTTACAAATATGTAGCAACCCGTGTGCACTAAGCGCTGTCGCTATTTCAGGAGAGCGCTTGAATCCGGTTGGGGCAGAGCAGCTCTGCTCCCCCCTAAAATGATGAATTGTACTGAACTGGTGCAACCATGCTGCATGTTGCCCTGAATTTTGTTTCAGTGGTTGCTACATATATGACACAGAATCATTCCTTAAAATTCAAATTGCAGTTCTCATCTTCCAGCAACTTCTTCTCCTCCAGAGAAATGGGCAGGCGAATGGAAAAACAAAGGAAAACCAAAATTGCTTAAATAAAAGCTATTTAATTCCTGTGCTTGCTGGCTTGTCTTTCTTACTCATTGAAAAATTGTACTGAAAAACTAAAACTACTCACAACAATTAAGAGAACAGAATTTGGGTCATTCTCTCATTTACTTTGATCTACAAGATTGCTCTGCTGTGAAAATGTGGTCTCAAAGCATACTAGCAAAGATAAAAAACCGTATAGCTGTCAGCGGAAAGAAATGCAAATTTTACCTGTGTTGAGTCCAAATTCTAACCAAGAAAAGATTGAAAATCCAGCTAGACAGTAATCAGCTAATAATTCCATTGTGGAAGAAAGAGGGTTTTCAGTGCTTTTGGAATAAAAATTCAAAATGTTGAAATTTGCTTAAAATTCTTAACAAAATTGGTTATAAAAAATGGAAATATTTTGCTTAATAACATTGAAACATTTCATTTTGATACTTTTACATTATATAAACAATAAGTATAATCCATGTTATATTTTTAAAACTTGTAGTATAAATACCATAAATAAATTTAAACATTATCAAAATAAGGTAAGAGAGTCAAAATGATTATTTTGATTTTTTTAATTGAAAATCTTATTTAATTCCATTTGATAATACATATTTTAAAGAGATTTCAGGTGAAAAAGATATTGCAGAGAAGTTTTTAAATGGAACTCTGCTACTATTTCCTTGTATTATTAATTAATTGCTTTTACTAACAAAGGTAGTAAATTTGCTGGTGATGCAGGAATGAAGCAGCAAATGTTTATTACTTTCTTTGACAGTCTTGAGCTTTTCATGTGCTTTTCTTGAGCTTACTTCATGTGCTGACATCTGTCAGTGCATTTAGTGGAGTCCTAATACTGGTGAGATAAGTTCATGTTCTTACTCAAATGAGGATGATAATAGGCTTACTTATCAAAGTACCTATTCTGTCACATAAAAAGTCTTCTTGCTGTTTTTTTTTTGGTGTGAACTTGGTCTATCATCTCTGGTGTTCTTTATATTTCATAGAGCTGTGGGCAGGCAGTCAAGTGAGCCCACTCTGGTCTGAAACCCTTGGAAGACCGAGAAGTAAGTGGGCAAGAACCTACTACATCTTTGTGTTCTTCCTTGTGATCCATTTTTTTTTTTTTGTAGAGACAGATCAATAATAAGAGTCAATTACTGTTACTTCAGATACATTATGTTATCAAATGATTCAGTTGACATTAATGCTTTCCTTCCTACTTTTTCTCACTGTGAAAAACAGGGATCGACCATTGAGCCAAACATTTAAGATTGCGAGTTTTGTATAAAAGTGTACATATATAAATTCACATTTTATGGCAATAATGGATTTTGTGACCTATAAAGCTTATTCAACATTTAAATTACATTAATGAATTGATGGGATCTCACAGCCTGAGATACTGATGCAAGTATTTATGAGAACATTTAGGTGCCTGTGTAAATCCAGCGAACATAATTTGAAAACATGACAGAGCTGTGTTCTTAAAGATAAGGACACACACAACTATTTAACCAAATCAAGATCTACATAGGACTACATTTGGTTTGAAATTGAAATGAGATCATCACAAAGCCTTTAGTTAAAAAAACATATTCTGTTAGAGAATACACTTTTTAAAGTACTTGAAGAACTTAGAGGACAACAGCTCTGAGTAACTACGTAAAACAACATATATACATGATTTCAGGAAATTAAACCTGTTAAAGTACAGGGGGTGGAGAGAGGGCAGGTGGGGAGGAGAAAGAACACCTTCATTCCAGTTGGTTTTAGGCACTTAACACCTGAAGTCAGTTTGTCACTCCAGGTCCTCTCTACAACAAATGGAGAGAAATGGGCAGTTCCAGACGGTGACCCTGTATGAGCCTCAAAGTGCTTAAATACTTATGAGTTCTGCCTTCCCAAGCGTTCCCTTAATGATCCTGAAAACACGAGGTGTCTGCAGACACATAGGAAACTCATCATACTGTATGTGAAAACATGCTATCAGTAAAAGATACTGCTCACCACACTTCAGTTCAACTTTTATACTCCTACAAAACAGGAAAGAAATGAGAAGGAAAAAACCTCCTGATATGAACTTGAAGAAGATTTATGAAGGAACCACTGCAGAGGACCACACAGGTTTTGGAAGCAGGTGATGAACAAACACGAATTTCCAATCTGAAAGGAAATTTTGCTGAAGAAAGTGACAGTAGCACCTACAGGATAGTAAACACTTCACATTAATCTAGCAAAGGAATGGCAAAATATTAGCAATCCACAGACTAATTTTACTAAAGACAAGAAATGTTTGGAGACTGAATGTGAAAGGCCACAGAACGACAGGTACAAAGCTCTAATGGAAATAAGGTGTGTAATGAGGATGATTTGAAGAAGTACTAACGTTGCCTGTTAGTGCCAACTGGGCTGTGATAAAATTGGCTTATGTTTGATGATGTGGTCATTGTTGCTACCAAACTAGCCTCTGCAGGTCTCAATGCAATAAATGCCAATTACTAGCAAAGAAAGCAGTCTTTCATGGCCCATAGAAAAGACAGACAAGGATAAGGCACTATTAGTTCACAGGATCAAGGAACAGTAGACTATCAAATAGAGAAAATGTTTGTTGATTCATGATTCAAAGGCAAAATTGAACCTATGCAGATGGAGGTCACTGGGAATTGTTCTAATTAGCAAAGTGCAACAAGATAGATCATCTGTTTCTGCTTCCTCTCCCAAGTGTCCAAATATATCTCATCAAGAACAGCTGCCAGGAAATAAATAAATAAACAAACCACGTGAGAGAGAAGTGCCATGAAAACCAGCAAGCACCAACCGCAGCTTCTTTAGAATCTGGAGCTGCACTTTGCAATGAGTTCATACCAAAAACACAGTCATGAGCGTATCTCTACACCGAATAAATGCATATTGGAAGTATATTCCTACAGATTTAATCTAGGTGTTGTTAAATTAATGAAAGAATCTATATGTAATGAATACTAAACTGGCATACACAGATAATGCTCCCATTAAGCCAGTAGACACTTATGTAAGTAACGTACTTCTCCAAGGCATTGTGATAGACCTACAATAGCAACTCCACCATTTCCTTACTCTTTTCCTGAAATTGATGCTACTTGAAGCCAAAAATGCCCGTAAAAAACAGTATGAGTTGACATGTTACAAAATATGCTTCCACAGAAAAAATTGAAACTGCTCTCCACTGTTCTTATGATGCAATCATAATTCAAAATGTCTCACATTGTATATAAGTTACTGTTACGAATGTGTTGATTTTGAAACTTCATATCACACAGAAACATGGTTTATGACAGAAGAGAGGAAAAAAGAAAACCTGGAGTTTACTTAGGAAAAATACCCTAAATAAATAATTCATACTTGGATGAACTGAATTCTAGTCTTCTAGAAGGTGCCAACAGATGGTTTACATTTATGGAAAGCGCACTTGCTGACTTTGAAACAGAAATTAAAATTCATAAACTATATCATTAGTTCTCCTTTGAAGCATCATTATGTTTATGATGAGGATTTGGATT
>NW_009646937.1:402573-530636 GCF_000708025.1 Charadrius vociferus | reverse complement strand
GCTGTTTTATGATTGTAGGTTTAAAGTTAAACTAATCTAATCATCACTCAGAGGACAAACTGAGAAACATGGAAGCTGGACTAGGCTGATGACTTCAGCTACTACAAATTTCAAAGCAATTTTAGAGTTTTCCCATCCCTTAAATGAAGGAAACTGTACCATCAGTCCTCATGTTAGGGGTTCACAAACTGTGACTGTAGTTTATAATATCTTTGCTTGCACTGAACACTGTAACCACCACAATAAGCAGTGAGCTGGCAGCTCATGTAAAAGTGGGCATGTAGTTTTCTTCAGCTAATTTTAGTAACTCCCTAGAGTAAGCACAGCCAATATAATAGCCTAGTATTATTGCAACACTTCATTTTTTAGCTAGACTAAATGTTAGCACCTAACAGGGTTATGATTAAGGCTTACTTTACACCTACAAAACATACAGTGATTAGCTTTCATTAAGTGTTGTCATAGATCTTTTTCCTTGCTCCATAGCAGATTTACTGTTTAATATCTATTTTTTGATATAGCAGAGTAATACTAAGAGGTATGGAAGAATCTCAGTAGATAGGAGAAGGGTTTGTTGTTGCAGGGTCAGGTATAGGGCAGAGGAATCCTCTTTTTCAGTAGAAGGCTGTTGAATTTAAAAATAATTTTAGAAGTCCATTTTGTGAAAAGAAAGTTGACAAAGTATGAATAATTTTGCATATTTTGTCCAAAGATCACATGCCTTTATACATTTGGTAGCATTATGTATTACTTCATGGTGATGAACCAGTTGAAATCAACAGTCGCTCTGGAGTTGTGGGCAGATATGAACAGGCGTCCCATAGTTTGGCCCCTAAATGCAGTATTCAATTGTGGAGATGTGCCTCCCTAGGATCGCCTTTTCCAAAAAGCAATTATGTGCAGGAGGCAATAAGCAGTGCAGATCAGCCTAACATCAGTACCTAAGTTAGGCAGTGGAAATGCCCCTGGTTGTTCCGAGAGATCATCTCCAAAGACATCTGCGATCTATTAGCTTTGCATAGCACTTGAGCACCTCTTAATTCTACCCTCAGATGAACAAAGTTTAATATTCCTTACACCAAAATTCAGAAAGAAGATTAATTGTGGTTGTTTCTCATCTGAATTGCCATAGCCACAGAACACTATTCAGAGCCTGGGCAGGGGGTATGCTAGGCATGATATAAACAAGGAATAAATGCTTATCCTTGCCACTTCCTTGAGCGGTCAGGTTGGGTTTTTGTGTTTTGTGAACGTGAACCTTGCTTATAAAGAAAATTTGAAAGGGCAGACAGTGTTTCTCATAGTCTGTCTTGCTGGTGACCCTGGCCTAGTCAGCCTAATGAAAACATTTCTCATCGGCCAATATGTAAACTGAAAATTCCTGATCTTCTTAACTAGCTTCTTCATAACTATAAGCCATCAATATGGTGTAACCCACAAGAAAACAAATGCAGTCCCAGGTATCAAGAAAACATGCAGACGAATGAATGTCTATGTCTCAGAAGGATTAAAATTACAATTAGGATAAAATAAGGATAGAACAATTAACTGGAAAAGAGTGGAATTTTTATGATAATCTGAAAAGAAAAAAGGATTCTTGGTTACTCTTTATGAATACATCACTAGGGACTAGGAGAGCTTGCAAAGGTAAGCAAACAGCATTGGCATAAGGCTTATGGATCTGGACACTCAGATCATAGAGTCATAGAATGGTTTAGGTTGGAAAGCACCTTGGAGTTCATCGAGTTACAACCTCCCTGCCATGGTTCCCCCTCTGACTAGACGAGGTTGCCCAAGGCCCCATCCAGCCTGGCCTTGAATACCTCCAGGGATGGGGCCTCAACAACCTCTCTGGGCAACCTGTTCCAGTGCCCTACAACCCTCAAAGTGAAAAACTTCTTCCTAATGTTTAATCTAAACCTGTCCTCTTCCAGTTTATATCCATTCTCCCTCGTCCTGTCACTACGTGACCTAGTAAAAAGTCCTTCCCCAGCTCTCCTGTAGGCCCCCTTTAGGTACTGGAAGGCCGCAATAAGATCTCCCCGGAGCCTTCTCTTCTCCAGGCTGAACAGCCCCAACTCTCTCAGCCTCTCCTCATAGGAGAGGTGCTCCAGCCCTCGGATCATCCTCATGGCTCTCCTCTGGACACGCTCCAGCAAGGCCATCTCTTTCTTATGTTGAAGACTCCAGAGCTGGACACAGTAGTCCACATGGAAAGGCTTAAAACATAAGTTGGCAGCTTTAAATTAATGTATTAAGTAATTTCCAAATAACAAATCCCACCATACCACCTACAACACTGGGTAGATTCTCCTTCAAAAGCCCACAGGATTTGGCTCAAACTCTAAAACCTTTCTTATTTTCTGCGTAAGACAAGGGGGCAGCAAATGCCAAAACCAAAAAAACCCAAACAACCCACAAACAAAAAATACCACCAAGCACCGGAATTTGGAATTTTGTAGGCTAGTTTTCTCCAGTGGGCATAAGATCTACCAGCGAAACTTGCATCCCTTTTACATTTAGTAGAAGTTTACAGCTTTTTCTCCATACTGCATTATTAGCAAACTGAGGTGACCTACACATTCACTTAAACTCAGACATGCTAAACCCCTAAACTTTTTATCTATTCACTTCACTGTGTGTATTTGATACTGAAATAAAGATGGGGAAAAGCCAAACCGATTGCTACTTTCTTTCAAGACAAGTTTCTTCCTGATATCCAACGCAGATGCGTATCATTCTTAAAACCTCTTGTTTACTCTAAGTACCAATATGGAAGACTACAAGGGATGCAAAAACTAGAAAAGAGTCTGTGTAAATTGTTGAAGAATGGATAACAGAACCAAGTCTTATTTGGGGGGCTTGTCTTCTAAATTTCCTGATACTTTCCTTCTACGCGTTCTGCAAGGCTCCCCCCACCTCAATCCTCCTCAGATATCCCATCATATTAAATTAGGTGGAAAATGTAGTTTGTAAAGGAAAAGGAAGAGAGATACCTGAGCTGGACCGCAACAGAAACAGGGAATGGTCACCACCTCTATATCACTGAATGTTATGCATGTGAGAGATGTCACACAAAGACTCAGGGTCACAATTCTGTGAATCACTCAGATCATTTGGACATATGGAGAATCATTCTGGTTACTGCAGGACTTGATCCAGTTAAAATCAGAGTGGTATGGAGGTACATTATGTAACATTAAGGACAACAATTTTTTTTTAGTCTGTAAATATCTTTTGTGACTAACAACATATACAAAACCAACAGTATATACGGTACTGTTTCAGTTACCTGCTCAGTTTAGGTGGTTCCCAAGAATATGTTTTGCCCAGATATAGTCCACCCCACTTCTCCTTCCTCAAGACAGCAAGACACACCAAACTGAGAACATCTGCAAAGTTAGCTGCCTTGCCTTATAAGTGGGAGTCAGATGTGGAAACAGTTTACTTTGTGGGATACTTGAAAGACTAAGTTGCCATGTGCAGGCTGTCCTGCACATAAGTGACTCAGCTGGACTGTTTGCATGGTGAAATATGCTGTTTCTCTCCTGTTGAGATCAGAATCTGAGTGCTTCCAAAGCTCTGGAGTATTTCACTGGGTTAGATTCAGGTCCATTATTAATATCTAATTTCCTGACTGATATTAGGAGCCTCATTAATATTCTGAAATTTGACCATTAATATCACATATTGGTTGTTAAAGAAGTGGAAGTTTATGATCCTTAAAATCATTTTTTTCCTTAAAATTCAAGATGTATATTTATATATCCAGGATCTACGTTTCCTGGAACTCCAAGAAAATTAAACTAAACAAACAGCCTATTCATTGTTTGCTTGTATAGAGACTTATTCAAAACAAGAGATAATATATTGATTAGGTTTCTTGAAGAACACCTGTGAATTACTGTGTTGGAAATCTGCCTGTTAGTAAAAAGGTTATGAATAGCATAAATCATTTCAGGTGCAATCTGCCTTAGGTAGCTGCTTGTTATATGTTTTATACTTTTTCACTTAATAAGGGGACAAAATAAGGAATGCTGTTGAATGATTCAATTTGCCACCACTCAGATGCAACCTCTTTGTCTCTCCTCATCCAAACTCTTGAGGGCTTTTGGACTGCTTGAGTGAGTATGACTTTCCAGATACAGACAAATAAACTTGCAAATATTTTATTTGCCTGGCAGTAATGATATTCACAAACATATCTCCACTGAAAAAATAAATAAGTACTTTATGTTATTTCTACTCTGAACTAATTTTTGAATGGTGAATGCTTCACAGGTCTTATGTTTTTAAATATTTCATATGCCAGTTTGCACAAATTATATATTGACACTGCTGAAGAGAAGAGAGGAAGAAATTCAAGCCCACTTGCACCTTCACAGAATGCTGTTCTCAGTACAACAATCAGTCCTAAAGCACATTTCTTTTCCTAAATCATATTAGTATTGCTACATCCATATAGACATACCTGTAGGAACAATAATCACAGTGACTTTGACTGGATATACCTTGGATGTACTTGCTGGTTTCTATTTAAAAAAAAAGTCTTCCAAAGGATCACAGAGAATTTGCTGCTTTTGGAAACAGAAAATAATCTCTTGGATCTTTCTGTGGGAGAAACAGATATCTTTAACAACAGAGCCATTAAAACTTCATAGTCATTACTGAGGAGCTCTGCAGCTCTCCACTGTACAGTGAAAGAGTGAGCAGACGTTGCATCTTGGTCTGGCTACCTCAGCTAGAGTTCCTTTGGCCCCCATCTGCTCCTTGTGGCCTGTCTTCAATGGAGGGTTGGGTACAAACAGCTGGGAGAGCAGAAGTTTCTGGGACAGCTGCTGGAAAACTATGCATCTGTCATGGCCTGATTCATCCCAGTCTCTCACCTGGTTTGCATCATATTGACTCCCACACACAGAAATAACTCAGAATGATTTTAGCATCTGGAGGCTTTATTAGCATTCCCTTCAGAGAACAGTCACACAAATGTAAATGAAATATTGACACATTAAGGAAACCGTTAGACAGTAGGAAGAAGGATTACTACAGGAAAACATTTCAGGCGTATCTTATGCCCCTTCTAGACTGTCTTGTCGCAGCTTCGGTGGGCGGTTTATAGGGACGTCTTTTGTTTCATCGACTACATCTTTGCAAATATTGCTGAAGGCAATATACCTGTCAATAATTAATCCCAGCTACTCATCACTATATCTGACTCTCTGAATAACAGACATGACTATAGTCTGATCCATCTGATCTACTTCAAACATCTACATCAGGACCGCAAGAAGGACCTTGCCTTGGTTAGGCAGACAACTACTATCGAAATGTAGGTGTGATGAACATCAGAGCTGATTTCTATGCTAAGGTTTGCAAGACCTAGACTGTACACCTAGAAAAGTCTACTTGTTTTCTTCAGTTTCCACTGACACTTTTTTTTTTTTTTTTTTTGGAGTCTTTCTCTACCTAGGTCTTATCCAGAATATGAAACATAATTAGGAAGAGATCTTTGCTAGCTCTTGAAGGCAGGTATCCTTACAGTGTGGTAGAAAAGAACGGCCAATCACATATAACAAAATAGTCTAGGTGTTTACCACTTGCTTTCTAAAAGAACTACATGGCATTATCTACAAAAATGAATGGAAAAAATTTTTTTTTAAAAATTTATTTCTAGTAATAAGGTGCACAGTAATAAGGAGTACCACGAGTACAAATTGGGAGCAGTTCTTTTTATGTAGCATCCTTAGAAGCACAGATAATTCTATTTCCTTTTTATTTTCTCACTCATTTGTCATATATTTTGATTTATACACATTTAAATACATACATACAGAAGATGTTCTGTCTTCAATCATCAGTATTTATTTCTGTACAAAGAGAGAATGATTTCTGAGAAATTCCCAGCTAACAAAGTCAAGAATTTTCAGAAGAGTTAAGCATTAACCTGACATTGTACCCTAATTTTGGGTAAAACTATTAAATGTGCTTTGACCAAGTCTTTCAAACCTCATTAACAAGCTAATATTAAGTGGACTATGCATGTGCATAATCATACAGGCAGTCAGTAATCTAACAGAAATTAAGGAGGCTACATAAGGCTCAACAACTCTTTGGCCTTACTGTGGCTAAACTTAAAAAAGAAAGAACAGAAAAAAATAATTTCACAACTTCTTAGAAATCTCAAACAAGTTTATCCTTACTTTTGTCTAAATAAGAAATAATACAGGCAGTAGGATTTTACCTGTACACTATTGGAAATGAAAGCCTGTTGCAAGACTGCTTCTACAACATCTTAGAAGTTAAGGCAGATCTTTCTTTCTATCAAAAAAAAAAAAAGTGTTTTTTTGATGTTGTTTTTTTCTTTTTTTGTAAAAGTATTGTCTGAAAGAAGGTTGCAGATATTTTAGATATATACGCAGTTTACTGATGAAGCTGCATGTGTTTTCAAACAGTTGTTCAGAGACCTCTTTGCAGTTGCCAGCAAGATTGGCTCTTACTACTGTCATTCCCTTAACTATGTCTACTGACATTCCACTTTTGTCTTCAAACCAGATGTCATCCATTACGGAGAACATTCTCTCCACAGGTGCATTAGTGTCTCTGCATGCCAAAACAAATTCAGCAAGGAGCAGCAGATTTTAGAATGTATGGGATTTTTTTTTTTTTTAAATTATTTAGAATTTTCACCCATCTTTCAGTGAGCTTTCTGCACCCAAAACCCCATGACTGAGGGAAGGAGAGAAACTTCCAGCTGAAGACAGACTTCAATTTCAGAATGTATAAAGGCTCCATTATTTAAAAATAAAATAAAAATTAATTTACCCTCCCTGTGGTTTTGGGACTATGTTCTGCATGCTATTAAGACGACGCAGGATTTTGGTTTAAGAAAAACCTCAGATTCGAATACCAACAACCTAGGAAACAAATGTTGCAGATATGTGTTTAGTACTGAAGGGGGAAAAAAAATACACTTTTGAAGAATAAGCTTGTGTAAATCTGCGTAACTATGTTGCTCCAAGTCAGAAATAAGTCCATCCAAGCGCTCTTATATCAGTGTCTTAACACTGGGCTATCTCCTTAAAAAGCATAACCATGGTCGTAACTGCATGAAAGTCAATGGGACTGGGACTGAATTTTTCATGTCAAATGAGATGTGCCCCTGCTCGTGCTGCGTGATACTGCTCAGATGTCTCTCACCTTCACCCTCCCACTAACTCGGGTCCCGTCTGCTTGGGGAAGTTAGCATACAGTAAGGTGGGATGTGTACTCAAACAACAGCTCCTTTTTAGACACTTGTAGTTTATACTAAAAATGCTGTTGTGTGGGATAGTGAAGGCGCACTTCCAGTGCCGTTAAATCATACATTCAGCAATTCTTCCTGAGTAGAGGCCTATATATTCAGTACTAATTACTGCTGACACTGCATGGATACAGTTGCTGATGGCTGTGATATTAGTATAAACACAGTCTGTAATTAAAAGACCATGACTCTTCCTATACAAACATTTCTTCCTGAGTATTTCATGCAGTGACGCAGATTTCGAAATCTACTCGGTATGTCAGGGAAGAATTGAAGGAACTCCTCAGGTGAAAACACAGAGTTTTTAGACATTCTTAACTTTCAATTTGCAACAGTATTTCTAACTTTTGAGTCTGGGAAATTTTTAGTAGTAAATAATGTATTGCCTCTCTTCCACAAATCCAGACAAATACTTAAATTCTGCTTTTGCTATTCTTCCTTAATAATGGGCTGCAAAAATTGCTAGTGCCACCAGTTTCAGGCAGTTAGAACATATAAGTAAAATGTAGAAATACAATTCTTTGTAAATTTCCTTCTAGTTTTCGAGTCTTTACGTTTCACTTAGGTACTTTTCCTGCAACCAGAAGAGCCAAAAATCAGCCCTTCCTTACCAAAACCTGAGCTTTTTGGAAGACCTGGAGATCTCAGTGCAGACTACGTGTGGGGCAAAACACATTAGGTTTTCCAGTCTTCAGTGAAGGGGAGAGGAGAAACAGCAGGTACTTCACCTACTAAATCCAGATGACTACTGAACTGTTACCTCAGGCTTCTTTGTGGTGTGAAACAATGCTCACTTTTTATTCTTGCTTCCAAGAGACTAAGATGACTTTAAAGGTTTTATTATTGTAGAGGAAAGTGACAACATTTTTGTATTACAAGGGACACAAATTAATCTCCTCTTATAAGGGAGTTTATTACATGCCACTCAGATATTCATCTTCTATCCCTGGACTATGGAAAAATCCTGTAAAGTTACAGGAATGTACTTGGTTCTCAGTGGGGGGAAAAGGTGACAGTGCTCCAAGAGCCTTTCCTGCTCGCAGTCTGTTAGGTTGGAGGGTTATTATTATTCTTAGAACCAGGGGATGTGGACATCTGTCAGCTTGCTTCCCTCACATGTGCAGCAACTGTGTGTGGTCCTCTAAATGAAACTATTAGCTATGCAGTTCTGTAGTCATGTATGAATTCTGAGCGGGCTGAACTCATACCAATTAGGAAGTATTTCGTTTCGGGTGGGTGAAATAGGGTTACATAAATACTGTAAAAAAATAAACAACTGCTTTAAAATAACTTTTTTTTTTTCCTTAACATCCTCTCCAAATTTTAAATTTGTTCTTTTAAAATTAAAGTATACACTAAATTAACAGGTCTATTTTTAAAATGCAAGCTTGTTTTACAGTAGCATGCTCCACTGGATGATAATCGTTGTATGAACAGCTGCTGTGGGAGGTCGGGGAAGTCAAAGAAGAGGAAAAGTAGCCACTGACATGAGAAGATGGGTGATCTCAAGATGCAGTTGGTTTAATGCAAAAAATCTACATTATTAAGAAGAATGCATTAATAAAGACTACTGGGAACCAATGTTTACATACAAAAGCTGTTACACAACTAAGGACAGGCTACTACACTAGTAAGTAGCCTGTGATTGCACAGGTGTTTATGAAATACTTGTTGGGAGGTTGTCAGCTGATGCACAACAAGCACAAATATGCTTCATAACACTGAATTAAAAGATTTACTTTGTTTACTGGTTTAATTAACTTTTCAGATTAGGGCAGCCTTCAAGATTACATTCAAAACACAGCAACTATAAACACACATACTTTACAGAATAAATCTTGCAGCACCACTATCATGATACAAAGCCATCACAACAGCAATGTCCAAGCTGTATGCAATGCCTTTTTGGGGTCATAACACACAGCGTGAAGCATTTTCTAATGAGGGGCAGAAACCCACACTCATCTGACTGCCTGTTCCTGCCAGGATAACCTAGCTATGCTACTTCACACGCTCTGCCACTTTTTTTAGTTGCTAGATAAGTAACAGTGTCATCTACCATGCTGTACAAGTAATATATGTTAGTTAAATGGATTTTTCTTTTTCAATTATCTAGCAACATTTTGTCAATTATCTAGCAGCTCACATTGGCAAGACTTGTCATAAACTTCACAGATCTGTCAGATTCCTATAATGATGGAACATATGTTAAGAAGACCCCAAAATCCTTAAAAAAAAAAAAAGGGGGAGGGGTATGGGGGGGAATCAAACATGTGGCCTAGACCAAAAGATATTTAATGCATGTACAATGAAAGGAATCTAGTGATTTTTTGAATTCACTGGTCACAATGTCACTCTGTCTTTCAAGTTGTTGCAAGTAGTTCCTCCACTTTTAAAGCTAAAAGGCCATCTTCTCTCCTATTAGCTTTTGTTTTAACACAGTCCTTTTATTTTGCCAGCAGAACAGATCTTTTTCCATGAGCCAACTGCCAAGTGAAATTTTCTTTAACTACCTCTCTCTTAAATCTACCCAAAGCCTTGATATTACCCTCAAGAAACATCTGACAATTTGCGGTTTTTTTCTTTTTTTTCCAGATTTTGACAAGACATACTATTCAACACATTTTTAAAGTTATTCAAAATAGATTTTACAAAATGTTCTGGTTAGCCTTAAAAGAAATAACTTCTGAACACCAATGTAATAAACAGACATACTACCAAATTGGTACAGGCAGTCTTAACAGAGTTTTGGAGGATGTTTTAAAAAGATAATAGGCCATTAAACATACTTTTTTCCTCATTAGTTTAATAAAATATCTCTTTTTCTTTTTTTTTAATAACAAAAATAAGAGTCATACTCAGAAATACGATATACAGAAAGACAAAGATAAAGAATTTGTAAATATAGTGCTAGTTTTACACCAGTGATATCCTTTGATTCTGGCCGAGTCAAATTAATGTAAAAGTGAACTTGATGAAGACATGAAACCTCTAATCATTCAAACAAGCAATTGCCATCCCACCTACAAAACTTCTGCTCCACAAAACCAAACGAAACTTTACCTAGACAAACATGGTCATAGCCCTTGTGATCTGTGTCTTTCCTGGTACTGCCAACAAATTGCCATGAATTTTCTGACATATGACTACTTCATAATTCAACACAGAATACAAGACACAACATGTTAAAAGAATTAGCTGAGCAGACAGTATTTCATAAAGGTGCACTCACATGAGTAGGAAGTGATATAAAAATTATCACTGGACCGACACAGTTAACATATGTAATGTCAAATTTTCATGCTTAGAATATGTCTGATGTAGTAAGAACATGCCTAAAGAATGAAAGACCAGCAACATTCTGTGTATCTCATACACCTTGGCAACTGGCCACAGCAGCTCAGAGCAGAGGGTAAATAGAAGCTGTTTAAGACTCCTTTCCCATGGAGATTTAGAGGGGCCAAAGAGAGATGCCCAGGTGAGAAAGCCTTGTCAGTCATTCATCTGCATTCTCTTTTCTCCGTAAGGGTAGTTTAAAGTATGAGGGGAATAAAGAGCAAGAAATATAACCGGAGCTCTTTCTAGTTGGGATATTTGGGATTTTCATATGCTGTACTGTAATCTCTTTTGTTCTTTTATTTTTACTAAACTGACTTTTTCATACATACAAGAATCATAACTGAAAAAATCCTGTACCAACACAATGAAATGCTTGAGTATGGGTCACCACCAAAGACAGTAATCAGCAGACCACGTTAATTTCAAACTCTATAAATATGTATCTTTTACAATTATTGTCACAGCAAGCAGTATTAGATTTGATGTTTAGTGTTCTTTCCTTCAAGAAGGAAAAAATTATTTCATAGAGGTCTGATCAGTGACCTCTTCATTCTTTATATTCAAGTAATTCTTTTGATACAATATAAGTAGAAAATTCATACACCTGGAAATCCCAAAAGAACAGAGTAATTTTATGTTTGTTTTTTTTTTTAAATATACATTGCAGGTACATGATTTCTTCCCTCTCTAGTAGGTTTCTGTAACCTGGATTTTTTTCCTTTACTTTTTATGTTAATATTAGATTGCCTCTTACTTTAAAATACAAGTTACATTTTAAAATACAAGCTACTGCAAAATAATATAGTTGTATACTGTCCTATCTTGTTAGTATTTGCACCCAGATAGGGCTTAGGCACTCATCAGACAAAGTTTTACAAATCTGGACACATGTATAAACAGAGCGACTACATCACAGTGATATTCAAACTAAGTCTTTGTTCCTCACTACAGAAAAGGGCCTGTAGGCTAAGAATATATAAAAGTAAACATCATATATGTCCTCCTGAATTGATATCTAAATAACTAGCTCCCATTTTGATAATTGAGTGGCAATTTTATAGCTCAAAAAGCATTGTCAGTATATATGAGACTAACTATACAAATTTTCACCTGTGGAAAACGAGTTTCACAAATTGCTTCAAACAGAGCTAGATTAATCAACTCCATCACCCCCCAAATTAATTATACAGCAATTATTTTCTGATGTTTTAAATGTCTTCTGATTACGTCTTACTCAGTAATTCTCAAAGTGTCTACATCTTAATATGATTTCCGATGTTAAAACAAAAATTTGCTGATTGTTTCTTACTAACATAACTTTTTCATGCTCTAAAGACTTAATCATCCATTTTAACAGTTCTTTGGTAATGGTTCTAAACATCCCCAAACTGGTGAAGAATATTTTTAACTGAATACATTTAAAAACTTGAGTCATTAAAAGTTTTTTTCCCACACAGACTAGAGAAAATGGCCACCTATGAGAAACTTTTGACTATCTGTAGAAGGTCACCTAAACTTGAGGCCCTTTGCACTCCAGGGAGTTCATTGCCATTATTTTCACAGGTCTGTAAGTCTTTTGGAATGAAGAGGTCCTAAACTTTCAGCCACTTCCTCAGAACAAAATAAAATTGAAATTAAAAGAGACATGAAGTAGGTCAATACGGAGAAGTGGAAAGACTTTAGAAGGAAAATTATATTCTTAAATGTATCTAGAGTCCAGACAAATGGAGGGCAGGCCTTCTAGAAGATACTATGGAGGGGTATACAGAAGCCCTTTCCAGAAGGCAAAGGCCGTTTCCAGAAGGCAAGTCCCCAGCAGAGAACTACTATTTCTAAGAGGGCAGCAGGAGCCTCTGGGATAGGACTGCTGGGTCAGCTAAGTCTATGACCGAGTGAATCAGAAGGATGAAAATAAAACAAATGACATACTGACTGCTTGAATTAGGGTTGCATATTTGCAGTATGAGATTGGATGACTTAACCTTGTATTCAAGACCCAAACCCTTTAGATTTTAGTAAATGAACTTTAGATCGTAAATTTTAGACTCTTCAGAGTGTAATTTCTAGACAAGCCCCTGAGCAACCTGATCTAATTAGACCTGCTTTGAGCAGAGAGCGTTGGTCTAGGTGACCTCTAGAGGCCCCTTCCAACCTAAATTATCCTTTGGCTCTGTGATTCTTCAAGCAAGAAACGTTCATTTGATCTGTGTTTATAAAGTGTCTAGTGTCTGAGATCTTCAGGTGTTACCACAGAACAAATAAATAATAATCACTAAGTGCCAATTTGTTCATGCAGTTCATATAAAGTAATACATGGAATGGTTTGGTCAGTGTCAGATTATCTACAGCATTCTAAAAAGGCTATTTTTTTCTTAAGCACATCACTTCCTTTCCTGTACTCAATAGTGTATTAGACCCACCCCCCCCAAGAAAAAAGAGGAAAAAAAAAAGGTACACAGACATCGTTTGTGATTTATTACAGATCCATGGCTGCTGTAGTCCATATTTTAAAGAAACTTTCTTACAGCTTGGCAGCTGAAGCCACTGGAAAACATAAGCAAGCCTTTCTGATAAGATGAAAAGAAGCTATTTAACCAGTAACTGGAGTCTTTAGTATAAAATAATGCACAGAGAAGGTTTTTACAAGTTCCATTGAGGATGTGCAAACCAGAAAAAGAAAATTCATCTCAAACCCATAATTTTACCACCTCTGCAGTGCTAACAACTATTAAAAGTTATTGTAAGTGTAAAGACATGTGTCTGAATATTGATAAGGAGGATGATGGGATAACTCCTGAGCCTTGCACAATGGACCTTTAAAATTGTTCAGTTAGCCTCTTGCAGATTTCTGCAGCATGGAATGCATTGCCAAGGGGACAACAAAGCCAACACAGCAGCTTTAAGCTGTGCCTTCTCAATATCAGGGAAAGAAGCACAGCCAGAAAATGTACTGCCTGAAGGAACCACCCACTGGGGCTATAGATAGGTAGCATGATTTAGTGCTATCAGAAATCACAACATATACAATAAATGGCAACATCTGTACCTACTTGGATTTTACAATTAAGCATATACCTCTGCTTTACTGCTATTTTTCTTATGTCCAATTTCAAGGACTTCCGATGATAATAAAACACCCTCCCACTGACACGTATGAAAGATAAGCAGCGTGTTTGTAACCCTGTTGCCTGGAAATAGTAGGTCCAGAAATAGTTGGCGCTAAACTTTAAATAAAATTATAGAACTCTTTCAACCTTTTACTCTCACTGTGTAAATGCGAAAGTATTGTAAATCTTGTTGACAGTTATTGCCATATCTATTGGCACACAGTCAGCAGCAGTTTGAAAAGTGTTGTGCAGCAGAGCTACTGCCCATTACCTGTCTCCCTATATTTTCTTACAATTTATTTTCACCCCAGCAGGCAGCACCTCACAATGCCATTAATTTGTTGGGCAGCTCATACTTTCCAATACAACCTACTTTACAATGTGCTCTTATAAACAACCTGGCGGTTTACTGGCAATGCTTAACAGTGTCAGGAGGGAGGCTGCGATTTAAAGGCAGCAGGTAAAAATGGAGCAGGTCACGGAGATGACGTAGTCTGACTGAACATCCTCTCCTTTAATTCAACATATCATCAGCACAAGCGCACAAAATCACCAGACTTACACTTGGTCTTCGTAAATACGTGATGGAACCAACGCTACTACCAAATAGTGCTTTTTGTTGGTGTGGTTGGATACTTGCTTTTGCTACACAGTATTCTGCTAATAGCATATTTGCTAGCTAATCATGGGTGCTTATATGAAGAAAACAAATGGAGAATGAGGAAAAAATATAATCTTTAAACTGACCAGAACAGCAAATATGAAAAAAAAACCCAAACTCTCTCCTCGCAGAGCAATTAGGCACAAGTAAAATACTTGCATGATTCCAATATACAGATACATCTATTTGAATACTTTGGTTAACACAAGTCTTTGTAGAGCGAGGAGAAAAAAAAAACCAGAACAAATTCAGCTTTTTTAATACAACAGACTGAACCTGACATTTTTGTTTTAATATATGCTTCTTTTTCCACATCTCTCTGTTTCATACACTAACACTAATTTTGTCCTGTAAATTCCACTTCTACCTCCAGTGAGTAATGCAAGCGTATATATACCCAACCTGTGGTCTTACTGGGTTCTTCATGTCACCTATATTTTTAGAACATTTTACTTATTTTTTATTAGTACTACTGAAGTGTGTATTAACTGAAGCTGTCTCTCCTGTTGTTACTCAAAATTAAATTGCTGTCAACCCAACACCTTTTGCAAACAGTCAAGGAACTTGAAATTTTCTATTAACAAGTAATAGAAAACTAGAATGGATCAGAGGATATGATTATGTGTTATAGCAGCCAAAAATGATCTGCTAGGCTATTCTATTTTTATTTCTGTATCTTTAATCTAAAGATTCAGGCACCTGGGGCAGGGTTAAATGAGCAAAGAATCCAAGTAATATGCTATCAGACATTCCAAGGGAATACTTGTCCGCCATTAAACAAATTGAATATTGCAGAATGGTTATTGCAGCTTTTTGTACAAAGGTCACAATATAAAACCATATGTTTGGCATCAGAAAATGTTACTGTAAATCTAAACCATATATGCACATATCAAGTCACATTTAGGATTTTGGTGGCTGGGGGTGCGTGTGTGTGTTGTCATGGTGGCAATCACCCACAACATTCACATGTGAAGAGAGCCTGAAAGGGTTAAAATTGTCTCAGTCTTAAATTCAACCAAGCTTTCTACTTCATTTTTATCATTTTCCATGTGCTTGCAGTGTTTTCTAATAACACACCAATTCCTTACCTCACATAGGAATCTAAATTACAATAATCATATGCATTCCTTTCCCCAAGAAAGGAAACACCTGTTGTAGTTAGTTAATTGTGGAGTTTTTGTAAGCTTTTGAAAGAAAAGTAACATTTACAAATAATTTATATCTGAAAAACTTCAGAAGCAGAGAAACACATGAATTATAAAACTAGTATGAAACTCAAAAACTATGTTGAGACAGTAACAGATGTTTTCACTTTGTTAATTAAAGAAAAACTGTGTATCAAAGTACCATAATAGGATATGGTTATTTTATAACTAAGATGGGGCTACTTTCTTTTCTCAGATGGGTTTAACACTTCTGTGATAATTGTTATTCATGCCATATAGCAGTAGAAAATAAAAATTAAGCCCTACAAAAATATGAGAATGTATGCTTCAGTAAAAAAAAAAAAAAATTCTAAAAAAATATGTAATTATATGTACATAAATCAATATATAATGTAGAAGATATATCCAACAAAGAATTTTTTAAATTCATTCACTTCTTTGTTATGGAATTCTTGCTGAAGCAGAGGAACAGGCACATATTTATGTGATTACAAAACCCAAAATGTCAATTAAACATATCTGTTTTTAAATATACACACATTCACATATTTATTTTTTTAATTGGAAACTTGGTAATTTTTTCTCATCCACATTTTGATATTTAGAAGATGTGAAATTCTGCCCTAAGATGTGGCACTTTATTATACATTTATATAAATTCAGTGTAATGACCCCAAAAAGAAGTTACGCCCTATGCTACTGCTCTTGTACAAATATCCACATTTGATGCATGGCATAATGAACTTTAAATAACAATTAATTGCCTGCTATACTAGCAAACTCTCAGTTCTAGACTGACCATGCCACACTGTTGCCTCTATGCTGGATGAGCTGCTGAAACATGGTAGCAAAGCTACAGTCAGAGCAAAGACCAACATGGAGAAAAGACACACGAAAGAGTTCAGGAAAGGCAAACTTTATCCTCTCCTGTCATGGATAAAAAAAGAGCTTATTATTATAGAGCTTTACATCCCGCCAGGTGTATTTTCAAATGAAAGTCAAATCTTTATGAAGGTAAATACTAGCAAAACTGTGGTATTTAGTACTAGAAATGGGAATTTAAAAAAATAAATAAATAACCAAAACAAAACCAAAAAACCCAACCTGGGTAAGCAGGTCAGTTTTGCTATGATGAAAAATGGTATTTGTTACTAACTACAGTGAGTAGGGGAAAAAAAAAATATCAAAATCTTTGGCTATTCCATTCACATCCCTTATTATTTACCATATTTTAGTAATGGCTGTCGCTAAGTAAGCACTCATTTACCTGGGTTAATAAGGTGCAAGAGTCATGAAGGGCTCCCAGCAAAGCAGAGTTAAGCACTGGGAGTACTGTGGCACAGGTCATATGAGCCTTCTGCACATGAGGTATGCCATAGGCTCTGCACAAGGTGTACATAAGGGCATATCCCTTGTTCCAGGTCAGACATACCCCAGCCTAAATTTACCCTGAACACTGTAGAGGAGCCTGAGCTGCTCTCAGGAGCTGGCCATACCAGCAAGGTGACATTTCCAACACTTAGCAGCCAAAGAGAGTCCCAGCAGGATATTGCATTAATGCCACTGACACAGATCTTGGCTTGATTATTTAGATGCTCCATTGTAGATGTGCCCTAAAAAAATACTTCTTGCTTGCTGCTTAACATGCCACCGTCCCACCCTTGCCTTGTTCTCTGTACAAACCAATTTACTGGGGCTTTTTTTATACAATAGCTAGAGTTAATTTCACCTACTGCATTTAATGTCATAGGAGTTATACGTGTAAATCCCTGTACTTAGAGATAAGATAGTCCTTTATGCCATTTTAATCAATCTTTGTCATGGGTATGTTACTTAATAGCTCTGTCTTCCTATAGAAAATGAGCAACTTAAGGGAAATGAAACTTTTCAAAGATACATTTTCCTTCTGGCAGTCTGTGAAATACACCATAATTATCCTCTTTCGATGAATAACGTTTGAAAGAAAATGAACATTCTGTGCACCAAAAGGTATAATACAATGACAATCTCAACTGCCTTGTAAATAAAAGGAAATTGTTTTTCTACTATGATCTATATTGCACAGAAACATATATACAAGCTTTATAAATACAAAACCAAATCAGACTATCGAGCCATTTTTCAAGGTCCTACTACTTCCTAATAACAATAAAATCAGTATTTCACAGCAACAAGGAATTGTATTTATATTTCTAAAAGATTCAAACTGTGTCATGAATTATGGACTCCATCCCCCAGGCTGACGGGCCTACTTGTACAAAGAAGGCGCCTGCTGAACACTGCAGCTCTTGAGTAAAAAAGGTATCTAGAGGAAAAGAGTCAACCCTAAAGATTAGCTGCTGGCAGGGCAAAAGGGGGTAAAAGGCTTTTTTAATAGCATAATCAAATCATGACTGTCCAGCCCACGTTCCCTTACTGGGAAAACCGTGCTATCTTTAATAGCTCGATAAAATGAATGTTTGCCTTTCAGATCTTACATGGGTGCAATGCAAATTTAACTACGTGGCTAGGACAAAGTGCCATTTACCCATCATTCCAGTGAACGTGCACACACAGTTAAAAATAAGGAGCCATAACCACATAATCTTGAGTAGCTAATACAGGACAAAGGCATTTGAACACCAACCCATCCCTCATAAACTCATCCAAAATCTTGGTTCTGATTTAGGAAAACTACCAGTGCCATCACTTTGTGATGTTGAGTACGTCAGCACCTTTCTCACCTCTACAGCATGTCTAAACTCACTACCCATTGCTTAAAGTAAAAGAAAAGAAGTGGGAACTTGTTAACGTGGAAAAACTGTGACATTTCTATCTTCCTTCCTTCCCCCTCTGTCCATCCCAAAATCACTGCCTCCACAGAGATAAGATACTGCTGATTAGTGGTAACACATCACAGTATGGAGCACTCTGTTCCACAGTTTCTAGAAGAACCACCAAAACCTGGGAACTACTACATCAGCAGAAGCAACTTCTCAGTTGCATCGTGCCTTAGGCAGGTCCTGGATTTGCAGGAACAGGGGCAAATTGGCAAGGGTTCCTTGCCCTTGCTGAATTTGTCACCTCACCAAAGACAGCGATCAACACCTCGCACGCTGGTGAGCTACACCATGCAGCTGCCCTCAGTGAGACAGCAGCTCCCACTGCCTATTGAGTTCTTGCTTGAGACATGGAGCAAAACACTCGGCATGGTGGCCGATTACTGCTGTTCGGCAGATAGAAGAGGCAACGCACAATGGCTGAATGCTGCAACACAGATGCACGCAAAAGAAACGGGATATTCAGCATCCCATTCACATTCTTAAAAGGAGGCAAAATAATGCAGTCCTAACTAAAGAGGGGCAGTATATAACACCACTGAATGCTACTCCATTTCCCACTGCTGCCCATACTACAACCCCCCCAGGCAGGGGTTCCCCTGCTCGAGTCTCCAGCACTTGGAAACTATACTCCAAGCAGGGTTTGCATACACTGGAAAGACAGCTCTTCTGCCATGGCTAATCTGCTGAGCAGAAAGGACGACTGCAGTGGTCATGAAAGACATGGGGACACATCAGCACCAGATCCATGCAAGAGATCAGCTCAACAAGGTTTATCTGACAGAGTGGTACGCGGTTTTTAAAGGACTGTTTATGTATTTAATGAGCTGTTGCCAGATGCAGCACATAGAGAAATTCAACTCACCTGGATGCTGGAATTCATCTCACCTAGTCAGCTGGAAGGGAGGTGTCCAACCTGGCCTATTACTTCGGCTCCACTTACAATAAATGGAGAGAGAGTTACCTCCAGCAAGCGTTTTATTCTGCCTACTTTAAACCCTTATTTGAGCATTGGATCAACACTCTTCTTGAGGTGATTCTATCTTTACTGGCTATGGAGTTGATTTTTAGACACTGGAGTTAATGGCACCCCAATCCTCACAAGGATTTGATTTACTGTACATACTCAACATAATGGAAACAAGATATCCCATGCATAAAATTGTGAAGTTTACGTTAAAGCTTCAATTTATGCTTTAAGATATTCAGAATAGCTATGGTGCATGCTTAGACAGGAAAAAAAAAAAGTATGAATAAATTTAGGATATTTTTTCTAATGTTTAAACTCTGAAGATGTATCTGGATTAGAAGAGTTAACTTTGCTATTTATTTAGGGGATATTTCTGTCTTTCTAGTTTCAATCGAGGATAGAAAACAAAGTACCAAAATCCATGAAAAATGCTGCTATTTTCAGAGCAATTGAACAAAACTTAGGAAAGAAATGAAAATTTCATACACAGATAATTTTGTGTTATTTTCCAAGCAGAGAAATTCAGGTATTTCAGCTAAATTAAGTGGATTTGAGAGACAAACATTCAAAGCATTTTAGTTTCATGCAACACTATAAATCACCGTGTATATGTTTCCTAAATTTACACCCTAGAAATAATTTCCACGTGGGTTTTATAGTAGTTTAAATTGAAATAATGCTGGATTCTTCTCCTGAACTTCATACACTTCATGCTCTCACCATATCTCATCAGAGTTTAGTCCTATTTCAATAGGCAGGCAAGGATGCATATGGGTACTTCTTCCTTTCTACCTTTTTTCGGGAACTAAGACACACTATCTGCCATAACCCTTTTAAATTTAGTTTATTTTACTGCTTATTAAGGAAACTCAGTTTCTTCTTTTTTTCTGATTTGCATGTTAGACAAGTTGCAGGTCTTGGGTTGTTTTCATTAGGAAAAGAACACCAATTTTGGATTTTCATTCTTCATGCTTCTTCCTTACCATTACAGAAATAAGATATTTTTCCTTAAATGTAGGAAGACTTGAACAGAAGGCAGTCTCTTTGCTTATCTAACAGTTTTATCATGAGAATTTGGCTGAGAAAGCCGTCTTTCTCTTCACTTTTTCTAAGAAATGCATCAACAGATTTTCTATTTCTGTGTTCGGTGCTTCCTCTTTTCCAGGTTCACTGTTCTTTTTCTGTTATTTTTCACAGAAATATAAACCTTTATGCATATTACCCTAAAAGGTATTTCCAACATATATGCCCTGCTTGTATCTTTGTTTTGGATAGAGACAAATACCTCAGTATGTGTAAAGACTTCCTGAAAAAGGACCATAAATGGTTTGCAAGCTATCTCAAATGCAAGTTGTTTATACACCCCTGTTATCTATTCTAGCGAGTTTGAGCCTAGCTCAGAACAGCTTGTAACTATTATTTCCTTTGATGTTTAACTGATTCAGTCACTGGTTTTCTTTAGTTATGCATATTTCTGCTTCCTTGAATTCTGAACACCAAATCCATCACCTCAAGTTCCTAAACACATATTGTCATTGACTTAAGTTCATTTACCTTTTTCTTTCTCTAAAGTAACACAAATGACCCACAACACTGATTACCAAAATTGGTAGAACTTGGTTATATCACTACTATTTGCTTTCATCAAACTATATATCTAGGTAGGATTGTTGAGGCAGCAATTAAATTATTTTTCTTAGACACTCTGTCTAAACAACATTGTTTCTATAAACTGAACGTCTTAACATAGACCAGCTATGAACTAGCTGTAATTAGTTATTTTCCTCTGTGGTAATGTATCTGTGGCTATGTTACCCAAAACTGTTTAAACAAGACACAAAATAGTGGCAATTACCTTATCTAGCCATTACATTATCCATAGCATTCAATAAAAATATTATTATACAGTTCATTATACATGTCTTGTGCCATGTCATAAATAACCTAAAGTCTACCAATACTGAATACGCACTGTGTGTATATTGTGTATATAGAACACAGTTTCTAACTTTTTCAGCTTATAAAATTAATTCACATTTAGAAATCTTGAAATTCATAACCTGTCAAAATTTTAAATTTAGAGAATTATAAACAGCAAAGAGAAGTCACCTGGCCAGAGTGCAGTTTATAAAAGACTTCCATAAATTAAATTAGTCTGCTAGCCCGCAAACTTTATAAGTTGTTCAGAGAACTCTCATCAGGAATCCCTCAACTATGGGAAGCTTGGGATAAGACTCTCCCCCTCCCCCGTAGAGTGGAATTTGACACCTAACAAGAAAGGCATTTTCTCCTCTGACTATGTATAGATATTTTGAAGTGTTTTAGGGTCTTCACACTTTTAACTGTAGTGAACTGTCTGTATACACGTTATTCTATTTCCAAAACTTCTGCATTTCCATTCAGAAAGTCACAATGCAGTTATTATCAGAGATTTCCACATGAAGTTATTGAGTCGTATTGGCAAGCACGGTTTATGCCGAGGTGCCGTGACATGAATGCACATTGTCTTCAATTAGTCTAGTAGTCTGGCATGTCGCTGTGTAATAGGGCACTGCAGCTTTTTTAACAAGCTGCACAGATCAACTTGATAAATACTTGGTTAAATACCAGTGTGCCTGGTGATGTACAAAATAAACATGAAGAAAGTATTGCACTGAAATATTTATAGTCTAAAGGTTTCATCCATTAATAGTTCATACATATTGTCTTCAAGAATGAGTCCATTGAGGTGACTGGAACTACCCATGCAAAAACACGTTATATATATGTTTGCAATAAAGTCTTAAGAGACTTCAAACTTTAAAAGAGACTCCATTTTGGAACAGGGCTCTTACTGAACTTCAGCCATGAAAGCAAATCAAAGCATGACAACATCCACCCAAAAGGAATCCTACTCCACTCAGCAAAAAGTTTACTAGAGAGATTTTCGAAAGAATGGTTTCCTTTTTGTCACAAAAGGTTTGGAAATTTTATTTAGTATTTCTGTGAAAAAGAAAATTTTGCTGTTTAACACTTAAGTGGTACAAATTTCATGTAAGATATGTTGCCATGATTCAACTTATGTTTTGGATGCAATTTCCAAACAAGTAGCTCAGTTATTTACATTTACGTTTCTCAACTCATACTTTAGTTTCTATGCAGTTTGTTCATCTTTTTAAAGCACTGATTTTTGGCATTTATCAATATCTGTATATATCCAAACAAAAATCCTGTCTAAATAATGTTCAAGCATAGTGCAGAGTTACATCTAAAATCTGTATTTAGAAAAAAGTGATTGTGGAAAGATATATAATAGATATGTACATACTAGATTTTAAAATGAAACAACAAATGGAAAAATTGCAAGTGTCAGATTCATAAAGTCAAAATAATAATTAAATCACCTACTTTCATGAATTTTCACATATATTTGTAGTCATATTTTTTCCTAATGCATTGATTTTGTGCAATAGAACTGATAATGATACATTAGAAATGAAAATGAAATTAAATTAGAAAAAAATAATCTGATTTTTACTCTAATAACATTTGTTAAAAGACCCTCTATACTTCTGCACAGGAGCTGAAATGAAAACTGTAGTATTTTTTTCCATTAACAAAGAATGGGATAATATTTAGTACATTACAGCTAAATAAGGTTTTCTTTCCAATGAGTTATAAGTTAATCAGACAAATATATGTTTTATAGGAAAATATCAAAGCCAGTTACTAGTTAGATAGAAAAACGATACACACACAGACACACATACCTACACACTGTCAGTGCCAACTTTTGATCTTTAGCGTACATGCACAACTCCTAATGAGATAAGCAGGGAATGTATTTAAATAGTGCACATTTTAAATTGCTACATTTCAATATATTGTACACATAATCAGATTCTTTTCCAAGCAGGTGTCCATCTGATTACTTCAAGACCTAATTGTGTTCTGGCTATTGAGTATGTAGAGGTGGATAATGGGAAGGGCAAAGAAAATACACACCTTTTTGCATCAACAGGTGACAACAGCAAATAGGGGAAAAAAAAATAGAGGGGAGTAAGCTCAGAGGAATATACCTTCCCTGACTTGTAGAGATATATAAGAAAGAAAAAAATATTTGGCAGAACTTTAACCCTTTTTCCTGCAGTGAGGATCATGCTGCATGGACATGGCTCATGTTAGGCAATACACACAAAAGCAGAGGGACGATAGCAGCAGGACCTCACAGAGGTTTCTTCTTCTTTGAAATTTCTCAAAGTCATGCCAGGGCTGTTCCGAGAGGAGCAACACAACATGCTCAGGGGCAACAAACTGCCCAGAGTGAGGACACAGCTTTCACTAGTCCATGCAAGTATCTCATTTAAGGATTCAGACTTTGAATACTAAACTTCAATTCATGTATTTATGGTCAAGTTATAAACCCATAAAATGAGAGAGACAAGAAGAATATGGATTGATATATAGCTAAAAAACCCCACAGTTGCACTGAGACTGAAAAAGACTAAAACTAAATGTGCATGCCACTCAGAAATCCCATGTAAGAGGATTAGATTAAAAAAAAACAACAAAACAAACAAAAAAAACCCAAACAAACACCAAAATCCAAAACTCAACACCAAAATCTGATATATATATATCAATATGAAAGATAAGGATGTTTGACTACTGTCTCCTGAGAAATGCAATGTTTAGTTGTCAAGTGATTAGATGCTTTATTTGGACATAAAACGAACTGCAAGGATATTTATTCAGAATAAGTAAATAAATAAACAGAAGTTAACAGGGAGGTATGTCTTTACCACAATTCTCAATACAGCAATACCTATTTCTGCACCAGGCGTTAACATTTTGTAAGACTTTTTCTTCAAACCAAAAAGTCCGATCCAAGCATAGTTAAGAAAACAATTAGCTCGACAATATAGGGCTCTCAAATATGCTTATACAAAGCTAGTGAAGGAATCAGTGTTTCAGAAGTGACAGGCAGTGAGTTATTTCTGCAGTGGATAGATTTAGATTTGTCAAAACTATTTGAGAAGCCTAGACATAAAATTGATTTAATTCCATTATTCAGCAATAATCTTGAATACTGAGATGAAGCAGCACACTCTAACCTAGGAACCTATCTTAGCTAGCAAAATTAAGTGACTGTTCTTTGCTCTATAAAATAGGAGTGGATCTATACAGCAAATCAGTTGCTTCTCAAATGTTCACATCACGTTCATTTTGGAGTTTGACTTTGAGTTGTGTAAACCTGAACATCCATTTGCAGTCAGAGCATGTGCCCCCCTCCATTTAAAAGGAATCCAGTTTGCATGCTCAAGACTGCTCAGTATTGCAAACTGGAACGCAATAAACATGGACTACTCAGAAATCCAAGATGTGTACTCCCGTTAAGCACTAAAATGCTACTGTAGATGCAACCAATAATACAATCCACGTACTCAGTGACAAGACAAAGGCCCTCTAGCTTATGATATTGAGAAGCCAATCTCTGCTTTGAAATTGCCTTTTGGTTGAAGCTACTTCCATCCACAGTGCATATAAAGTGACTAGAATCTAAGTTACGAGACTAGTTTTTCTAAATTAAGGTGCTTAATGCCTACATTATGAACACCAAAAGATAATGTAGGATCTTCTGTTCAGTCTAAAATTTTTACTATTATTTTATTTTTTCCTGTCCAGGAAAATGGAAGTGGAGTGTAGCAATGCCCCTCTAATACATCAAAAATAGTCATAGTTTGAAATCACTGTTACATAGGTATCAAATCATAGAATCACAGAACAGTTGAGGTTGGAAGGGACCTTAAAGATCATCTAGTTCCAACCCCCCTGACACGGGCAGGGACACCTCCCACTAGACCAGGTTGCTCAAAGCCCCATCCAGCCTGGCCTTGAACACCTCCAGGGATGGGCCCTCCACAACTTCCCTGGGCAACCTGTTCCAGTGCCTCACCATCTTCAGAGTGAAAATATTTTTCCTAATATCTATTTTAAATCTACCCTCTTTCAGTTTGAAGCCATTACCCCTCGTCCTACATAAGTAACTTCAATACATTCATGCATAACCTCAATAATTAAAGAGGTTATAACATCTTGCTTCTTTACTATTAAAAGCGTGAAATATCCTGTCTCCCTATGTTCAGAAGCAACACAAAAGGCAAAATTTTGGCTAGTGCATTACCCAATAGCCTGCCTCCATCTCTTGAACATCAGGACATAATACAGAAATTGTAGCATATGCAGAAGCTTAGCAGTTGATAAGACTTCAGCTGACAGAGTGTATTTGTAAGTTACTTCAAAATACTGAGAGCATAAGTCAAATTGCTAAAACACATAGAAATTTTGAGTCCTAGTACATATTGCAACCTCCAAGCCACAGAAAACAAAACTTCTGTCATCCAGATAAATTACCTGGATTAACATGACAACACATATTACTTATCTAAGATATAACTAGTGACTTAAAAATTACTGCTGATGAAATGTAAAAAATAGGATATCCAAAACCAGTAAAAGGATCACAGTAACATCAGACAGTTAAGTTCTGATATTTATTCAGTCTGAATAAGGTGGAGAAGCAGGAGATATTTTTCTCCATAGCATTAAAACAGGGTAAAAAAAAGAGTTTGCAAAGTCTGGTCTCTTCATCCCTTGTTGTGAACAGAACAATGTTTTATGATCACTAGAACTTATGATATGCAGTGATGTTACAATGCGTAGAATAGAGTACTGTTTACTGTAGGTTTTGTCAAAAGTTATGATTAGTAAAAAAATTTATGGATCAAATGCATCTAATCACCAGGAAAGTGAGAAAGAGAGACCTGAAAGGATGGATCACACCCATGCAAGCGAGCTACAGCATTTGAATTCAAGGATTGCACATAACATCACAGTATAGTAACATAAAATGTATAGTCAGCTTGCTTTTGTTACTCTGAAGTAATTTTCCACAGTCTCAGGCCAAATTTTGTTAGAAACAGGGAATGATTATCCCCACGTTTTATGCATGCTGACATTAAGAAGCATTATAAATGCTCAGTAAGCATTTTCCGACTCCAAAAACTCCAGGTACTTCTAGACTGAATATCGTAGTAGCAAACAGTACCCCATGGTGTGCTTAGTCTGCTTAAGAGGTAACATCAGAGGCATGTTTGCAAGTATATAGACTTTAATTGTCAGCATGTCTTTGTTTATGCCTTTGCTCTAGTGCTTCCCATCAGAAAAGCTAAATGCACAAGAAAAGAAATAGCTAAGAACTGTCTATCCTTTTTCTTGACAAGAGGCAATACAAGGGCAATTATACTGGATGGAGCCAGCTAGCCTATATTAATCCGTAAGCTTACCTTGGCATACAAACTTCAATTCCTTGGCATCTGTGACAGTGGTTCTTTTATCTGACCTCTTCTTTTCTGTCCGACGGTGGCTACGTCTTTTCTTTGTCTCTCCCCAAAGATTCGATCCACCATGCATGCTTGGGATGTTCAGAATGGCAATTCCTTCCAGAGAAATATTGATTAAGTCTAGCTGAATTCCATCACACTGATTAGCAAGGAGAAAAAAGGAAAGGAAAATAAAAAAAAAAGAGAGAGAAAGCAGTAAAAGAGAAAGAAAAGTCAGAATGTTCTACCTATCAAATATTTTTCTTCAGCAATTCATCATTCTTAACACTGTTAATAGGTTATTCAATGTTTACACCTAAGATATATACTTATATCTGGAAAGGAGGTATGAGGTAGGAACAGATCCTCATTCAGAAGGCAAAACATGCTTCCTATTCAGCTTGTGATTGCTTAAGTGTGGAACCATTTGGTAGAGCCATACTGTTATCTGAGAGCTCTTCATTGACCCAAGTGAAATATATTTGTAGCTGCACTACAGCTATTAGCAGGAAAACATTTATACTGCAAAAAATTTCTGTAGCAATAAGTGGAGGCTTTTTTTTACCTGTTCCAGCTAAATTGTCTGTCTTATGATTTTGCAATGTTATTTGTCATTAAACACCTGAGTCCCTTCAACATGAAACCAAATATAAAAGCCCCTGTATAATAAGCCTATATAGCTTCATGAGAAAGGGTGTAAGCAGGCCCCGAGAGCACAGAACACACCAATATTAGTATCAATCCAAAGGCACAGCTGGCACATTAGCATAGGGTTATGCCTGACTAATGGCTCTTACTGAGAGGTAAGTTTAGTAAAATTGGGTACAGCAAAGTGCAGATGCAGAAGCAGCACTTCTTATCCCAGAAACTCCCTCAGCCAGTTCTCTGAAATAGGCAGCACTGCCAAAGGAAAACACTGGATATGGAGCTAAAGAAGAGGTATGAGTGCTCTAAAAGCCTTCCAATACTCACTGGACACACAGAAGAAATCTTACTCTGCAGGACAGTCCCTTCAGCGATGGATTCATTACTGTAGGGCACCTTGTGTCACTTACATGTATTTCTCCTGCTTCCTACAGCAACACTGGACATTGAGGCATTTTACAGGTGTACATTCCTTTGCTAAATGTGGCTTCAAATTATACCTTATAAAAGGACCGTAATTTTCATTTCCAGAGGAATGGTTCAGGGGCCTTAACTTATCAGCCTGTTTAGTGACAAACTGCAGCATCTTCTCAGGTGGCAAAAACCTACAACATTTGTAAACACAGTTCACCTGACACATATTGGATGAGATGTACCTAGTTGATAGGATGCACCTAGCTTCCATAAGACTGTTATTTACTCATGCTAAGTCCTCCTCCCCACCCATATTGTTTTAGGATCAGGAGAAGATCCTAACCCATATAAAACATAGCAAAATACTGAAGAACCTCCCCAGAAGAAAAAAAAGACCCAACTTCAGCTAACTACAGTTGAATCTGCAGGTGGAAGGCAAAGCATCCAGTTCTACTTATTAATTCACTGAACCACCCAAAGTTCCCAGGATTTATATACTTGTACCTTGGCTAGAGGTAGATTAGCTTCATGCCTCACAACATAGCTGGAGTATGTAGATATCCTGGCAAGTCAGATGCACCTTATAGTGTATAGCAGCATATTTTTAAAACATTAGATCCTATTCTTGCAGTGTTCTGCAAGCCAGAACACTGGGGGTCCAGTCATGCATTTAAAACTGATTAAGGGTCTTATTTTGTAATTCCAGTATACAATAATCAGGAAGAAAACTGGAAAAATAATTAAGCATGGTTCAGTAACAGTCCACTGACATCTTGCAGCTTGCTGCTCTGTGGGTCACTGGCACTTTTTGCTCTCTGCCTAAGCCTTTATCACAGCTTTGAAGGAGAAAAAGAAAGTACAACTCAAAAGTAACTGTGCATAATTATTTGTTTACCCTGAAACTTTCTAAGATGTCAAAACAGAACTGTGTTATAATGCATACTCTGCATCTTCTTAGTTCTTCTAAGAAGAGTGCAAATCTGGAGAGAGAACATTTTCAACATTAAGGTTTCCATTTCATATTTGCTCCTCAAGAATGAAATTTTAAACCTGTGGATTATATTTATATAGAGAAACCTTTAAAGTCAAAAGACGTATTTGGAAGTGAGTTGACAGTTGTGGCAACTACTGTAATTGAAAGTGTAACTTTTTAATCACACTTTTCTTACAAGAAAAAAGGCATGGGTCTTCACTGTTATTTTGGAAGAAAATTCTTGGTTCCCCTTTATATTTTATATGTATTAAATATTAAGATGATTTATTTTACTAAAAATTCTGCTCATGTGTATGCTCACTTACTGCTATACATTCTAGATAAACAGATATTAATTTCATAATTAAAAGTAATCTTGTGTAAATACCCTGCAGGCCTCAATGAATCAAACACATACTGTGTGTCAGGCCTCCCACTGTCTTCAAGTGGAATGTACTGGCTGGATAATTAGATAGTACATATTTTTTAACCTTATTTGCATGCATATTATATCTTTTGCACACTGACAAGCAGCAGTAACAACAAAAGTCAGATTACCACAGGGAATTCCCACAAAGAAGTCTTCATTCCTTATAATTTGCAGCCTAAATTAAAATAATTTGATCTTTGACAAGGATGAAATGTCAAGCAGAAGGGGGTCCTCTACAAGCCACGGCCTGTGGCTTCTGAAATCTGCCTAATTTATGTCAGTCACTTCTTAATACATATTTAAGTATTACACGAGAAAGATGATAAATATGCAATCTGACACCTTTGGTATTTCCCTGCTGTTAATTTATAAAGGTCTGGCGTCCCCCAAACTGACTGGAATTATTTAAATAAAAGAAGAATTGTGAAATAGGATGGCGCAGGGTCTGGCTTCCATTTTCACTCAATATTGAACACAGCAGGTAGTACACTAAGACAATTATTTGACTAGGCCTCAGAATCCCACAGTGACGAGGAACTTTCTGAATTAGTAAAGGAGAATTTCTTTTGTTCATACACAGACAAGAAGTTTGCGCTACAGGTAGCCCTGCGTTGTCCTAACACATTCATACACTACAACAACAAAACACGGATGTGTTCCGCTCCTTTTCTTTTCCTTTTATTTTTTATTTCAAATAATGCAACGGTGCTGCTAAAAATAAAAGCATACTTGTAGAATGCGGAGCATGCCTACCTAGATTAGAAATAAACACTAGCACTTCTATTTCTTTTTTGCCTTCAATCCTGGACTCAGTCTCTTTTCAGGCATTATCTTTTACTCTTCATTCATTAGATCAAAATTTTTTCAGATCATCTCGAAGTTGAGAACATATCCATGCCTGAAAACAGCTGAGACTAAGGCTTTGCTGTGTAACCAAGAGCAGTATCATCCAAGACTACATGATTCTTTAAATCCTTTTCCCCACCCATTAACAGCAGGTGGTATGGCAGGCTTCCTCTTGTCCCATGATGCTTTTACAGCACTGCAGATATGGACCATGCCATCTCCACTTACACTGGATCTATGCATACTCTCTTTAAATACTCTTCACACACTTTCCTTTTTTTCTGAAGCGGAAATAAAGTATAAGTGCTCTAAATTGGAAAGTCTTAAGCCTCATTTACTGACATATTATTATTAAAAAATAAATACTTTATTTGGCCCCCCCCCCTTTTTTTTTCTCCTTTAGAACCTATGTTTTTCTCCCCAACTTCTTGAATCCCAATTTGGAAATAAAACCACACCTTATTCTGGATAACATAAGAATTTAGTGTCTAAACTTTGTTCTGCATCTCACACAGAAGAAAATATACAGAACGTAAGAGACATGAATGTATATCAGGAAAGCCAAGCTTAATTAGTTTAGAAATCAAACACAGGGTTTGCCCACAGAGTGTTTGATCACTGTCTCCCAGCTCAGAGATACGGATCCCTAATCTTCGTAAGCTTTGTTAATTCAAAACTTGGCTGTAGAGCAAACGCATTCTTTGTGCCTTTTATTCAGAGTGAAATGTGGTATTGTACACCAAGCTCTCATTTACAGCAACATCCCCAAGCAAGGGGCAGCAGGTTAAAAATCAGATGGAAACAGTGATACTCCCAAGTGTTTATAACGTTCAAAGAAGAATCATTAGATACAAGCATACTGGCAAGCATTGTTCATTTAAATGTAATTTACTCATTGTAAATAAATCTGTAAATAACTACCACCTAACACTTCTTGTGTAAACATTTTGGAAACTATTTCCTCTATGGTTTTTGTTCCTAATTGTAGGGCTAATGATAATGACCAGAATAGATGAAGTGAATATTAACAAACATGTCTCATATACTGGCAAAGTAATGCTTCATTGGTAATAACAGTGTTATTGATATGAATTGGTAATAATTATACAACTGGTATCGCCAGCATCAGAGACTTGTATGCATACTTGTTTGCTTTGGAATGTTAACATTTCATCACCCTTTCAATGGTTGCAATTCAATGTTTTGAGATCATCACATCTTACAGGCTATGTAAGATTTTTGCTGCATGGAAATATTTTATTGGGAAAGCCTGCTCTTCAATTTGTATTTAATCAAAAGGTACATTTAGCTTGCGGTATATTCAAATTAAATCAGGTAGGCATTTCTTCCAATAACTCATCAAATATTTTCAGGCTACATGTACTTAAACTCAAATGTGTGAAGCACTGTCTTGGGAAGCAATGGGGTTTTTTGTTTGTGTGTTTGTTTGGTTTTTTAATTATTTTTTTTTTTAATCTGTGTGTGGCACATGCTTCCACTTTAAAAAGAAACATAACAACATAACAGGCAAGTCTGGCACTACAGGTCTAACAGTTTCATTCTCAGTATTCTTTGTTACTGTTCTACTGCCAGATCCATGGTCCCTTCAGATCATTTCAGACTTCGCCTTTCAGGAGGCTTTGACCAGACTCTCATAGCTCTCACCATACTGCTCTGAGTGCCTCATGCTACTATACAAATACACCATTGACATGTGCAGTTTCTCATTACTATTGGAAAGGAAAAGCACCATAATCTTCTTGAGAAATGATTTCATTATTTAACTTAAATTCCCAGGTTTGTACCTTCACTCATTTCATATTTTTCATTTACTTATTTATAAATATCAGCTCCCCAAACAGTTTATGTAATGTAGCCACTTATTCTATCAGCCATCAAAGTAGCAGTGGCACATTATTTTAAATTCCTATTTTGTCTGTAACTATCCTGTGTCTTTTCAGTTAATGTTCAATGTATAATGGAAAGATGACCCCTTGTGCAGAAAGAAAAGCTATTTAATGAAGGGGAATGATTCCAAAAAATATATATTCTTTAACCTTTATTCAGGAAAGTAAGTACAATTTTAGGGAATTGAGTTTTAAAGGTTATAAAAACTTGGGACCTAGAAATAATAAGATTTTTTTTTTTTATTTTAATCCTGTAGCAGCTCTCACTCCCTCCGACAGTCTTTCATTTTTCCATCTGACCTAGCCACACTCCCTATTGATTTCTAATGTTATATTTCACCTCTTGACCTCGTCTACTGTATTAAGACTTCACTAATCATCAAACTGAACTTTGTTCCAGTGTGCAGGGCTATACTACAAATAGACATGATAAAAATAATATTTTGGAATATAGGGTCGAAAGGATGTGCACTGCTTTGCCTTGTTGGATTCAGGCATTCTGCACCCTTGCTCCCTGCATTTCAGCCAAACTAGTGACATTTCAAGGATAAATGCAACAATTAGTTTCTTACTTCTATTTCTACAGATTCATGCAGCTTCTTACAGGTGGCTGAGAAAGTTTCCGAAGTGCCAAATTCAAAATACCAAAATTTGTTCTTCATTCTGAAACAAGAAAAAAAGAAAAGAAAAAAGAAAGATCTTATTCACTATTAATATGTGACAAAAGTGATCATTCTGTCTTCCCTTATAAGTAATGGCAAAGGCTTGGGAACATGTGACATCCCATTTGAAATAGATGAGCTCATAATTTTCAAAGCTTAAATGTTGGTGTCAAGTTGTATGATATCCCCTAAAGGGATAACAGGAATGTGTTGAACTGACAGGTTCAAATGTACCTTTGACTTCTCTTTTTCAGTGACTATCAGAATATTTTTTGTCACTTAACCAGTGACATGCCTCAGAAAAATGTATTGATTTTATTTCATGTTTTACACCTACTATACAATTTCTGATTCATGGTCAAAATCTCTACCCTGCGGAGTACTCGAATGTGCGAGCAGGGCACTCCCATCACGAAGAAGAGCCAAGACAAAAATGTAGTTTGCCTTAAGTTAGCTAAAGGGAAAGGTAAAAGCTTATTGTTCATGATGACAGATGAGGTATTCAAAGAAAATAAAAATTCCAGCTCTAACAATTGTTAGATATTTTGCAGTAGAAGAGCTGTAATATCAGGTAATTAACTCATAGAGACATTTTAAATAGGTGATGGGACCAGCATCTTGAAGTTCATTAACAGTTTCTACAGAAAAATAAAACTGGATATAAATGCTAGTAAATTGCTTAGTTTAACATGACAGCAGGCAGAGATTACACTTTTTTCTTCTTAAATACATAAAGACTGCACTTCTGTTTTACCAGATTTATTGCATACTGTTAAATACAATCAGGACAACAGCAGTACCATTTCAAATAAGTATGTGCAGTTTTGTTTAACTCTCATGAGTAATTATTATTCTGTAACAAAACAAGAAGCTAAACTGAAAAAAAAAAAGACACCGAATTAAAATTCATTATTCACACTTAAGAATCAGACATGAACACAGTTCATCCACTTGTATAAACTGTTTTCTGACACAGACACAGCACAGTGTGCTTGGAACTTGAAAATGGGTTTGCATGAGCTAGAAGTGGAGAAGAGTGAAACGCAGATGTAGGTGACTGTCAAACATTCCAGCAAAAGTACAAATCTTACCTTTGGTACTTATTTCAAATTACACATAAAAGTCTACTTAGTAGCTCTTCAAGTCCACTTAATGGCTTTTAGAGTCACAAAAGGAGAAGGGGCACTACAGCACTGGCCATTCCCAGAAACCTGCTGGCATGGGAGCTAGCAGTTCCTGGTGCAGTACCAGAGGTGTGTAAGGATGCCCAACTTGGCAGCCTGCACGGGGTGGGGAACAGAAGAATAATAAGAGAGAAACGGGCACATTTCTCAAGAAAAAGTTACAGGCATTTCCAAAGGTTTTTGCACACAAAATCTGAAAATGTTTCAGACCTGTTTTTGAGAACTGCTTTTGGGATAAATGGCATATTCTCAAAAGAACTCCAACAACCAGAAGGGCTCAGATCAGATTCAGCTTCCAGACTCGGAGATTCTGTGAGTGGAAGTGATCTGATGTATGTTCCTTCTACACCTGCAGTTTCTGTAGCATACTGACATGCTGACCTGGGATCAACTGCTCTATTTATGCCAATGTACATGAAGAAATGTAGAGCCCTTTAATGTCCAAACAAGTGTGAACAAAATACTGAAATCCTTTTGGGTCCCTTTGGAAAATCTGAATGTAGCTATTTTCCTGCTACTTTCTACACAGGGACGATGAATAATGAAACAATAATAAAAAAACCCCAAACCAACTGATGTAAGTATTCAGAAAAATACTTTGTCATTTCTTATGATCTTCTTATTAAGACCAACAAGCCTTTGCCATCTTCTCCTTTGAGAGCCTTTCCTCTTGATAGTCAGTTATTTTTACCTCAAATGAAGCATCTTTTTCTTTACTGAAAAGCCTGCTTTAAATTGACTTCTTAGCACTGTATATAATAAACTCTTTGACTTGCACAACGATAACATAGATATATTTTAGAGTCTTTCAGAATACATTGTGTCACATTCATGTATGTTGAGTTCAGCAAAATAAAACCCAGCCTTGTCAGTGCACTCAAGGTTTACTAGAACATTTAGATCTATAAATCAAAACCTTGTAAATTGCATGACAGAAGATTAAGTACATTTATCAGGTGAGGTTTTGATGGTAGATTTATTTCTTGCCATTGTGATATACCCTGTAAGATTCCATTAGGCCCAAAAATATAATCTTGTGAGCTTGTCCTCCTTTTCCTAGTTGACTATATCTGTTTTTAAGGACAGAAAGACAACCTACTTCTCCAGTACAAAGATAGATGTGGATGATACAAATAATTTTATTCTTCATTTTCAAAAGGATTTACCAACTCCCTTTACCAGCTATGAAACAGATTAGATCGCATGCTTTTAGCCAAATGCACTATATTTTTCATTGAACAGAAAACATGTTCAATGTTTTCTCATGTTCTCATGTGCACAAACCAAAGTTAAATGTAAAGAAATCAAGACAAGTTATACTAAGGTTTCCATAAGCAAGACAACTCTTATTATAAGAGTAAATATTGTAATTTTTCTAACAAAAAAATCTCTAAATTCCTATCTTCTACTTGCATTCCTCTTTCAAACAGGTGAAGCTTATCTGTTATCAAGACAGCAGCAAATAGTAGAAGAGTCCATTTAGAAGATTAATGAACTGTTCTCATGGCCGTTCTAATTTCTTTCACAATGGTATAAGTAAATTTGGTAAACAAATACATATTTAATGACAATTTTGCAGTGTTAAAACTAAGAAACTGAATCACAGGCTGCTGTCATGTCTATTTGCTCTCTCCTAGAGGAACTGATAATTTAGACTTGTTCCAACTTTTAATAAGAGATCATAAAAACAAAGAGGAAGTCTGTTTCAGTAAAAAAAAAAAAGTGTTATACAGTAGCACTTTTTACAACACTGGTTTTGTTGCAATAGATTATTTTACAGGATGGTGTTTTTGTATATGTTTCAAAGTGCATAGTTAAACTCTTAAACAACTTTGTGTTTGAAAACACAATATACATAAAACATCAATCATGATTAAAGACTGACCTATCTAATCTTGCTATTGGATTACAGTATGTCAAACTATATACAGACTATGGATGTAGGAACAACAAAACAAAACTGTACTTCAAGAGCCTAAACACCTTTTATGCCGGCGGTGTTCCACACCCTCTATGCTGGCGGTGTTCCACACCCTCAAGTATCGCTCAATTTTCTGGTAAGAGGAATGATCTTCTTAAACAGGGATGAAACAAATTGGCAAGACAGTACTGGATGGTTAATACTGCCATTTCTTACAGTGTTTCTATACTGTGGATAAATATCAGACTTACAAACTTGGATATGTTTCTTGGAAAAGTTCAGGCTAATATTTGGTAATCAGGCAAAATGATCAAAATAGTCTGTGATATGGGTTTGCTCCATTATCAGTTAATCAGAAACCCCCCTACTGCTAAAACTATTTTATATAACCTTTCTGATTAAGCAATTACAAGGCATGTCATTGAAAAATTGTCCTGTATCTAAATATGGAAATAGTAAATACTTTATTCTACACCTGAAGAGCATCTATGCTTCATTCCAGTGCGCACACACTGTCACAACGTGCACAACAATAGACCAGCTATAGGCTGCTAATAAAAGGTCACGACAATAAGACAAGAGTATCTTTAAACTTAAGAATCAAATTCATATTCTGGTTCTAAGGGTATACAGTTGGGGCAATCACCTATTGCTACATTTGCAAGTTTGTCACACTTTCTACCACATTTCATTCACATTTCTTATATTTACTACTTGTATTTATCATATTTATTTCTACTTTATTTTAGTTATGCAGTGTCATGCTTCAACGACTTGAGCTAAAAATTTCTATATCAGGAAATTTCTGACTGCAATTTTAATAAAATTTCAGCTAAAACACTTTGACCATATTTGAAAATCACTGGAGAAAGCCATGTGTATTTGCTTATATTAAGTGTGTTGGATAACATACACTTTGAACTGGTTTAGTACAGCTACACTTTCTGAGCAGAGATTTTAAATTTAGCACAAGGATAACCTTGCATTCAAGATTATACCTCTGGCCATCTGCGTGAAAATACATACAGATTTTAACTACATTATGACCATTTGGAAATACAGTCTGAGAAAGCTTTGTTTGCAGTATTCTCATATGGCAGAGAAAGAACAAATTTTTGTCTTTAGTTCTGTCATTTTTTATCCTTTAACCTGCACAAAGTATAGAGATGTTTACCCGTGAAACTACTAGAATTCTTAATTTTTCCAAGTTAAATTGCTTGAAAAATCCACTGCCAGGAAGCAGTCTCTACCACAAATCTGTGCAAGAATGGCTGTTTATGGACAAGCAGCACTTGGTTTCCTCCATAAACTATACTGTTCCCCAAAATACAATCCCTAAGCGCTGACTTCTGAAAACAAGTTTTTTTTAAAGCTGTTCCAATTATGTTGCAGCAGTAGTGTTTGTTTGACAGTGAGTGTCAAGAGTTGGTCTCAGTCTATATCATAAACTCATACAGTTTCCAGTATAAAAGTCCCATTCTAAGAGCAGCATTCAGGAACAACTGTGTACAAAATGTAATGATTTTTTTTAAAAAAATAAAAGTTCCATGGGGGCATGGGGGGGGTGGAGTAGGAAAGAAGCCCTATAGAGTGAATGCTTATCATCTCGTTCACCACATTTCTGGAAGGTGCTCAGAGCCACAGATTCAGGGTAAGTATTTAAAAGGAACAGGTCTCTCTGACTCACTTTCCCCCCTTGTTTACTCTTTTGTCCTATGTTCCAAGGAAATGTGGAATAACGTGTAGAACCACCTCTTCAGGGAATCAAAAATACCAGATGAGTGTGCAGAAAGATGTGTGAGGCAGTTGTATTTCCACAGAGGAGAAACTGTGAAGAGTCCAAGGGGAGAAAGTGGTTGACAAGTATATGTGGGAAAAAAAAAAAAAAAAAGGAAATCATCATCAGGGAAAACAGAGGAATCAAGAAAGAGAAGAATGAGAAAAAGATAGGAACCTAATTTCAAAGTGCACTGAAGTTCTGCAATGCTGAAAGAAGAATGATGATAAAATAGAGAAGGGAAGGAAAAGAAAATAATCCGAAAGGAGACCCAAGTAAAAACACATATATCTGAAGTCTGAAAATACAGATAATAAGGTCTAAAAATGAAGCTGGGAGTATAGGAAATGCCATCCTGGGCAAAAAAGCTGAACAGCTATTCCAATATTCTGCAATGAAAGTGGTTAATACCAGAGACTTTGGAGAACAGTGTTCCATGTAGTATACAGCTGGGAATAATTTAACTCTAAGGGAGGTTTATTATTATTTATGATTCTATCAAATTGATAGAGAATGCGTTTAGATTAGACATAAGGAATAATATTTTTTTTTACGATGAGGGTGGTGAGACCCTGGAACAGGTTGCCCAGAGAAGCTGTGGACACCCCATCATTGGAAGTGTTCAGTCAGGTTGGATGGGGCTTTGAGAAACCTGATCTGGTAAAAGATGTCCCAGTATATGGCTAGGGAGTTGGACCAGATGATCTTTAAAGGTCCCTTCCAACCCAAACCATTGTATGATTATATAATTTTAATTCATACAGTTTATAGTACGAGGGGGGGGGGGCGGGTAGAGCAAAAAGGAAAAAAGAAAAAAGACTAGCTAAATTCATGGGACCAAAAAAACCCAACTTGTTTATGTTAATCCATGGCTGTGTCCTGTTTTATTAGAGTTTGGAATTTCATATTGCTTTTAAAGAACCACCAATATAGAAGCCCTAGTGCTGGTTTTCAATTCATGGGAAAAAAAAAGTCTGCACCCAGGAACAATTGCAGCAGAAGCAGCTATGTAAGTCTGTTCCTGCAATTGGGAATAAAAGCACCTGGAACCTTTACCATCTGATTTTTCTCAGGTCGTGGTTTCTAAGGTGTGTTAGAAGGTTGTTTTCTAAGGTGTGTCTGAAGTTGCTGGATTTGGCTTATTGAGTCTCAGCTTGTGAGACATACATTCAAGAGCAAGTGAAGTAAAATTTACAGCAGATTGTATGTCACTATGATTGCAATTTGTACTTCTGCTAATAAAGTCTGCTGATACATTGGATTTTATCTAATTAAATACTAAATATATGATAAAATAAATAAAACTTCAGTTGCTAAAAAATATTTTAATACTTTGTACAATTCAATATAAAGAACATTTTTATTAAGTCCTATGCCTCTCACAGAAGTTTTCAAGAGACAACATATTTTCCATCTTTTCTTACTGTTCATAAATCTATTATCTAGGTAATTTTATACTTGGGTAAAAATGATTTCATTGTAGCACATAATATATATTAATAAGAATGTATGACTTTTTCTAATGTTCTTCTTTTCTTTCCACTTCTGTCTTAACAATCATATAATTCCTGTTCTGCTTTATAATGAATCATACGCAAAGGTAAGGAAATAGCCAGTGGAGATGCACATCCATAAGAGATTTATGTGTGACTGGCATGATTTTAATAGAGACATCTTTGTCAATTTTTTCTTTTTCCATTACCAACTGTACTTATGGCAAATCTAAGTGTTAATCTCCTATGGCACACAGCATAAGCAGAGATTGTATAGATAAGCGCAGAAAAGTTAAAATCCTGAAAGAACAGTTCCAGTTTTACACAATAAATAAAATTTTCACATTATCATACAACTATATGATACAAGCTACCTCATACAAGGTTATACCATTAAGTAACATTGTGAGGTCCTCTCTTCCTGATATTTATTAGTTCTACTGCTGCAAAGCTGTGTTTGACTCCATTTTCTCTCCTACTTCATAGTACCTTTTCACACTGTAGTTTGTATTTCTGTAAGCAGCTGGTCTGCAGCCTCCCCTGTCTACCTGCCTGCCCCACTTCTCCAGCTCTCTGCCCAATTTTCTGCAAACTGTCTGCAGTTCATTCCAGCTGTAACTGCTGTCTTTCCCCTTGCCCATTTAGTTCTACTCCCACCTTCTGCTGTGCTCTCATGTCCATCCAAGAACCCACTCCTGCACACTTTGTTCATTCTGATCACTTGCAGTAATAAACACAAATCATAAAAAGCTGCAAAAGAGCCTCGCAGTACAGAATGACTGTATAAAATGTAGATGACATTTAATGTGGATAAATGTAAAGTGATGCATAGTAAAGGAAAATAAAAGACAAGTCTGATTTTACAAATAGTGATGAGTTTTCAGGGACACACTAAGTCTTGGGCTTACAATAGCTGAATGAAGTATTGGAGTAGTGCTTAATAGCATTTGCATGAATTGTGTTGTGATGATGATTACTGGGGTCGGGGTGGGGCGGAGGAAGAGCATAATACAACTGGAAAATATGGAGAAACAAAGTCAATCAAAATATTGAACATCCTTTGAACTCTTCAGCCTAAAAAGGTGATAAATAAGAGAGGTACAACAGAGTTCTCTAAAGTCATGTATGTCATGGGGAGGATGAATAGGGTATGAATATTCACCATCTCTCCCAAGAAAAAGCCAGGACAGATGAGAAAGACTTAGGAGGCAGTAGATACAGCAAACAAAAGATTTCTTTACACAGCATGCAAATAAGATGCTATAAGGATGCTAAAAGTTTACATCAGTTCCAAAATGATTGGAGGCATTTACGGAAGAAATAGGCACTGAAGTCCACATAACAAAAGCAACACAAATATGAAAATATATTATGTGTTACCCCAATTCTTCTCCTCTTAGACTTATTGGTAGACAGCACTGGAGAAAGAGCACCTGGCTAGATAGACATTTTGGCTGACACCAGATGGGTATTTTTATGTTCTTATGTTTCTGGTCCCAAGAGCATTTCCTCTTTTCTCTTACTATCTTTGCTGGATTCTCTCTCTCTCTTCAATAAATGTCTTGCCACCCATTACCACTTGTTATCTCAGGTTCCAACCCTCCATTTGGATTGGAATATTTGTACAGATAGTACCAGTACTAGTCAGATCACACATTCCAGACAGGTACTGATGTTCCCAAACATCATCTGTTATCTGTATATTTGCAGACAAAAGGTGCAACAAATTCAATGGAGGTCAGTGCGCTGTTTTGTGGGGCTACTGATCAGAATGTAATGTCTTGTTTTTTGAGAGAAATAGTGGCCAGATTTTAAGTGTTGCCTCTGCTAGACCTACCAGAAAAAAACATGAGCAAAACCCAGATGATAGCAGTATCCATAACCCACATTCTTCACTTTTTACCTATGAAACCTATTCTCATTGGATTAACCATGATGACTTTCTCACATACCCTCCTTACACCACAGACTAGCAGAGAGAAGCCTACTACTAACATCTATACAGAGGGGAATCTTATAAAAAAATGCAAGTAAAAATGGCCATATTGAAATATAAACAACACACCCCAATAATTTTAAGACCCTCAGAGTACTGTGCTAGGTGCTATAATGCAGGAGGAACTCGGTGACTTTTGAGCTGTGCCTCAGCCTGTATCTGTTCTGTGCCAATATGCAACAGGACGTTCATGAGAAAAAAAAGATGATGTATTTCTCCTAGAGTTATAGAAAAGTGGTACACTCAACTGAGACAAATTACAGGAGGTTAACCTACAGCACCTGGTATAAAAACCAGCTATTATAAAACAGTGTGATACCTGACTAATACAGTTTACAAGATATTCCTCCATGTAAGAGGGTACTGTTTCTAGTCTGTGACAGAATTATCTGTTTTAAATGAGGACTTCTGAGACTTGCTTTTGTATATATTCTGTTTTAACAACAGTTATTTGTAAGATCAAAACCCCCACACAATTTAGTTTCTCAATATGTTTGCTCAAAAAGTATCTTCATTATATCTGTGATTTAATCTGTCATTTCACTCTACTAAATGAATATTCCTGTAACACTTCTTAAATCCTTTGTGTCCATTCCCCATCATGAAGATTTCTGCTCTTAACATTTTACTTATTTTTATCCTCGTATTTCTCCTCAGTTTCTTTCCCAAATTCCCCAGTCTTGGGAGCAGATGCTGAGGCACCAATGACTCATTAATCTGAAGAGGTTTTTTATCATGAACAAAAATAAAGCCTATAAACAGTTCCACATTTACCAGCCTTGGTCGTACTAGATAGAGAACCAACAAAGCTCTTTAAAAAAAAAAAAAAGCAACCACCGTCTATGTATATGTTATAATAGACCTGCTATCTCAGAGCAAGGTTATAGACCTTCACATTTCATCTTTAAATTATGTCAGATGAATAAAACAATTTTCCTTCTCCTTACCCACTAATATGGATATGTAAAAGCAGATATGACACTGAGTAGTACTTAAATTAATGAGACCATTGTTAAGGCAGTTCAGAGGTTCAGGGACAGGCTTGCAAGGAGCAACTCCTCATTGGGTGCTTCACATGCACAATTGTAGCTCTGTTTGAGAAAACAAGCAAACAAACATATAAACCAGTTTTGTTTCCCTGTAATGCAGGTGATTACATGCAATTAAATAGTCTTTTTTTCTACCCAATATTTTAACTCCCACTGAAAAACTAAAGTAACTCAATACTGCTATTCAATTCTTGCCAAAAAATCCTTCCATTCCCCTAAAATACTTGAAACACCATGCTTTATACCATTCCCAAGTAGAACACAATGAAGAGACTAAGGAAAAAAAAAAAAAAGTAAGCAAGCAATAAAATGCTGTAAGGGAAACAATGACCAGCTCTTCTGTGAACACACAGGAGAAACATCAGACTCCATGTAGGAGAGAACATTTGACAAAATCTTTTCTCCTTAGGATCGCTCTAGAAATATTTAAGCATGACAGGACTTAAGCATCTCTGCCTGTCTGCCTGGGATTCACAGAACTTTAAATTTTCTTTTTTTTACTGAAAGAGCAGGTTTATGACTTTAGGAAGCCTCACCCTTTCCAAGCTTCACTGCCTCCAGATTCCACCCATATAAGAAGATCGCTTCTACAAATGAGATGGCTTGCCTGTGATTCAGCTTAACACCGTATTTAGCCACATCAATGAATTTGTCTACCTGTGAACTAGACAGCTGTACTCCCACTGAAGACAAAAGACATCTACTCAGTGGTACTGAAGGTGTGATTCACCAGACCTGACTAAGCAGAGCTGGTCTTCAGGCTTCACTGATAAAAATAACTGGCTCTCCACTGACTACAGTGACAGCATTGACATCTAGTTCACGTATACGCAGACACCTTAAGAAGCCTACATGGAGGTGTCTAATCTCAAACTGAAAACCTGTCTTGTTTCAGAACACATCAAGATAGAAGAAAAGAACCCCCTTCCCGCAAACCCTACAAGATAAACAAAGTCTTATTATTCCTCATTTTACTTGCTAAAAAAAAATAATTTAGAACTGTTCCCTTACAAGTATTTAGGTAGGACAAGACATTTAAGCATCCTTATAACTAAAGCTTTTAGTGACTTACCATAGAAGAACCCAAGATTTGAACCCAATCCACCTGTGTTCCCTATCACACTTTAAACACAAAAGGCAACATAGGCTATCCCTCCTCTTTAGTCTTATCTTCTAGGAATTTTAAATAGGAATATAACCTATCTGTCTCTCCAGGAAATGCATGGACATTGTGCTACCTCATTTCCTATGGAAGTGTTACAGCACAGCCGCCAGGTCTCAGGTGCAGAGCATTCAGGAGAGAACAGGCAGGGGAAACATGTGGGCCAAGCTTCATTCTCTTCATGAAACAAAAGCTTGCAGTTACTAAATAACAGTACATTCCTTTCTGTTTTGTTAGGGTAGGATGGGATGAGTTTTGTTTTTAAAAGACCACTGATATTTTAGAAACCTGAAAATATTACAATTAATGCTATATTTGTGAGTCTGTATTTTTAGGCAATGTTTTTTTCCCCTGAAAACTGAACGCAGTCATCAGCTGTGGTTAAAAATGCTGTTCTGTAAATGTGCAGAGACTTCAGAATGCATTTTTAGTGTGACAGAAGGTCTTTACTTAGTAGAAATCAGGACTTAGCATTGAAAATGCACATGGTAGCTGTATAAATAATAAATTCTACTACTATAACTACTTACCAACTTACCCATCAAAATACAAATACAAATTTAGAAAACTTTCTACACTGAACAGCACCTAAAAGGCAGGCTGCCAGGCAGAGAATAAAGCTGAGAACAGTGTAGTGGTTTTGCTCCTTTGTACAAAGCTATGCGACCAAGTCATTCCACGAAAAAGCTTGTTGGATTATTGGCAAATAATTGCTATGCACCCGGCATGCCATTGTTTCATTTATTAGAATGTTGTAGTGAGAACACTTACTTTTTTAATCCCTGTGCTCTATTACTATTTAAAATACATGCAATCAAGAAGAAATCGATTAATTTTCAAAAGCATACTTAAAATAAATCTGTAAAATTGTTCCCTATGTGACTTCCATGGAACATGCTAGTGATTATAGACCTTCCCCTTTGGGGAAGTCTTATAGACATAGACCCTTTTCACAGGGATATATACAAAGGACATTTCAAGAAATCTTCTCCCTTTCTAAGTTTTGGATAATCATATGTGACAGGAATGGTAAATTTAGCACCAACATCTAGTAGGGTTCTTTTCTGCAGCCAGAGAACTGGTGAGGAATCAACCTTTATGGGTGATAATTTCAAGCTATCAAGCAAGCCTAGTAATTAGACCTGTGCTTCTGCCTAAATTATATTTGTGTTGTTCAGTGTCTTTGGTTTTACTTCTTATACTACAGCTCCATATTGCATTTCTAATCATTATTTCACCCCAGCTTTTTAAAATCTCTCACAGCTCCATGCTACCAGCTGTTGTTTTCTTTCCTAATGCACTTCACTTGTAAGGAAAAAAAACCCAAAAGACAACAAGCCTCCCCAGATTTAGATTTCTTTGAGTCTCATCCTTACTCACTGCTTTTCAGCTCCTGAGACAAATGGAAGCAATTATTCTTTGCTTTAAAGTCAGGGATACTTTAGGACTTAAACTTGATAAGGAAATCAAACATAGTCAATGAGGATACCATCATTTGGAGGCATTGATCTGATTTCTCCAAATTTGCAGGATTCCAAAGACTGGTTGACTTGCAAATTCCACCAGTTTAACCGGTTTTGTAAACTTAAACAATTACAGATTGTTTGGCGTGTGCTATTAAACAAGAAACGGAAATCAAAGGAGCTACTCATATATACAGATAAAATGAAGCACTTCAATGCTTACAGAATTGCAACTCTATTTCAGTATAAAACTTCATAATGTTAGATTAGTTAATAATTTTCTAACTGATCTAAACTAAGTCAAATTAAGCCACTCCTAATGAAAGTTAAAATATATCTACTCTATCATTTGTTCCACTGCAATCATTCTATAGATTGAATTTAAAAAGCAACAAGAAAAAGACAAAACAAACAGACAAACCTTATGTTAAACTGACACTTTTTTAAAAATCTAGACATGTTATTTGTCATACAGAAAACATCAGCTGCACATCTTTTGTTAACATATATGCATAGCTTTTAGTGAACTGTGAACATATCAGTATGGAAACACAAATTATCAGCACATAAAATACTGCTTCATAGGGCTCACTGTAGTTACATGAGAACTGCAGGTAACAATTCCACTGACACTCTTAGTTGTATAAAGCTCACAGAATTTAGCTTGCAGGCTTGGCTTTCTTTCAAAAAAACCCAAATCTTAAGAGTATATTAAAGTATATAAGCCTAGCATCTAAAACAGGTCTTCAAAATGTATTTTGCCATAAACTTTTGGGGGCTGAAGAAAAGTAATAAAAACTATAAAATACAGTTCTACAATATTACATCTAAGAAAGGGTAAGTGAATTTTTCCAAATCTTAACAAACAAAGAAGCTCAGAGAAACCATGTATGAAACAGTCTGTAAAATTTTCTGCTTGGGACTTCACAACAGCATATACTAAATTTTTAAGCAAAAGCTTAGCTTGCTGTCTACAAAAGACATACTTTAAAAAAACCAGGATGTACCAGACCTTTTCAGCTTCTCAACTGAGAACAAACAGTAATCCATCACTTTTCATTTTAATGTTGAGTGAAGAACTAGGATGAAGTATACACTGAAATTCTTAGCTTTTCGTTATTTCCTCTGCATCAGTCTACAAGTACAAAGGGGCAGTAAAAATTATTGCAATTGTATAATATATAAAAAAGTCCTAATGACTCTTAAATCACAGTAATGTATTTTTTTTTGTTGTTTAGGGGATTGGCCAGAGAAAGGGAAGATACTGGCATATTTCTTCTTCCCACCAGTTCTCAGCCATGTAGCACGGTGCTGAGGCAGAAGCAAATATATCAGCATAGGATTAACGATTTAGCTGGTAAAAGAGGTGGCAGAAGACAAGCGTAGGATTTGAAATACAGCTTTCAGACTGAAAAGATCCATATTTATACATTCTTGTGCGAGCCCTAGTGCTGACTGTAATTATAGTTTTCAGGTAACAGGTACATGTTTCTGTGTTAAGATGTAAGCAGCACATTAACCAAGTATAACTCCCTTCAGAAAAGGGGGTGGAGAGCAGGGAAAAAGCCAAGCCTGTTTAGTGAAAACAGCGCTGTTTGCAGTAGTCAACAGAGGCTATTATGTTAAGGCAGAACTATGCAATGTTTTCGGAAAAAAGGTCTTATCTTTGCAAGTGGACTTCAAAAAAATGTTCCTGCCAAATTTCCCTGAGTGGTAATTATAGACTATGTGTTTGTAATTAATATAAAATTGTGGCTTTATCTCTAGGTTGGAATATTATTAACATACCAGCTCTACTTTTGTAAGCTGCGTGAGAACATGTAAAAGAATGACTTTAGTAACCCATCTTTTATATTCACAGCCCTAATACACCTGAAAGTCTCTTCTATGAACCTAAGTCATTTTCCAGACGGGTTATCTCGAGGAAATAATGACAATATTATTTTTTCTTTAGCTGTGTCTCTATATGTGGCAGTATGCTCAGGAGCATTTCTTAAAGGTGGTAGAATTTTGAAAATACTTCATTCCAGCAGCTTAGCCTGCTTTTTCTCTGACTTCTTCCTTACAGCTAGACATTTGCTGTGAGGATGAAGTATCATGGGCAATTGTCACGTGATAAATTACTGTTTTCGTCCATCAAATATTAAAGCTGCTCACTACTGACCTTGAGCACCACTTACGCTCCCACAGCCGCAGCCCTTTTCTAAGTCAGCAGGGTACAGCTGGCACAAATTCAGCCGAGCAATCAGATTCATGCTCATTCGCAAAAGTTGGGACATGCAAAAGCTCTGTGTCTCATGTAGTACAACCGGAGGCTTGACCGCTCTTGAGAAAGGTGTCCAACACCTGACCATTTCTACCAAGCAGTATTACCTGCTCACATTGATTTGCAGCAAAGTATTTCTCAGTAAGTATTTCCACTTAACATTTACTCTCAGGGAACCTGTGTAGTGGGAGTTATTTACGAGTTGCTTTCAGCTTAAAAATAAATCACCTCTAATTCCTCTAAGCGAAATCAATCAAAAGTCTGTAAAAAATAGACTGGTTGTTTGGTCGATTCTGGCAGAAAAGTAAACAGCACTTCAGCTTTTCTCCACCATTAAGGTCTAAATGGCCTAGAAAGTAAATCAATATCTCCAGTCAGCCTTCTGGCTATTGTTTAGCCAGTAGATATGGATTTTCTCTAGCTTACTGCACTCCTTTGGGACTAACCTGTAATCCTCAGAGAGTAATAATAAGTTCGTTATCTAGTTCAGCTCTCTGTTGTACATTTAAATGGACCACATCCATCAGCAGCACTTGTTAAAGTTAAAGGACAATGACATCCCATTCAACCTATTTCACAGTGAAATACTCCCAATACCTGATGGAGAACATTATTATAAAAATCTTATTTGTTGTCAGGTTATTAAAAATGAAATATCACAAATGAGGTAAACAGTAAATAAGGATTTTTCTTATATATGTAACATTGTTGCTTTGTTAATGAGTTAAACTGTGGTGAAAGTTTATTTCTGTCATACATCATGAAATCTTTCATTATTCATATCAATCTGTTTCAAATATTTCTGGTTAAATACTGCTGCAAAGCAGGCAGCTGTCAGAACCAATCAGTACTTTTTTTTTCCCATTCCTGAGCTACCAGATGTTTGCTGGACTAAAATGATTTTCCCTCCCTCTACCTAGGAGTACACAAGAAAGCTCTCTCATTTTTAAACACTGAACGCTTAGATCGCAGAATCTGTGCTGTGCTCTCAGCCAGGGAGAGTTACAGTCTCTGATTTGAGCACTCCGTTTTAATGTGTACACATATTTTCTCTGATAAAGGAATAGAGTCCATCACAATATGTCAAACAAAACATTATTTCTACAGCTTTAGCACCCATTGAATATTTTTAAAAAATAATCTAGTAACTATTCTCTAGATATTCTGAGCATTTAAAAAACCCCACCACTTACTACTTACTGGTTGCTGTGACCAGGTCCATACTGTAAATTATGCACATGAAGACTGCTGTCTGCTGGGAATGTGATGCATTTTATCTACAGCCTCATACTCAGCCCTCAGAGAGGTTACACAAATATACATAAAAGTCACAGCCACAACTGCCACACTGCCATAGGTTCTTTTCTCCAATTCAAGAATTATTAGGATGAATGAAACAGGAAAAGGATGGGGGCTATGGCTCTATTTGGGCAAGTGGTTTGAAAAGCAATAATTTCTATAATAAGTTACCATTCTTTTCTTCTTTCAGAATTACCTATCCAGATTGCAACCACATTTAGGTGAGTGACAGTCTTCAAATCAAAAGGAAAGTTGACAGAGTCCTAAATAAAGATTAAAGAATTGATTCTTAAAATGGATCATCTAAATTTGGAGGTTAAGTCCAAACAGCAATGCCGTACGGAAGGACAAATGGAACTTTTTGACAGTGGCAATTACCAAAATGCAGCTTTAGTTTCTGTGAGCCTCTTTTGGTACTGGGAGCACCACTAGGTGACAGCTAGAGGGTACCCAGAGTTCCCCCCAATGTTCTCTCGAACAACTTTGCTCTGTTCCTGAAGCAGTTCCCTTGGTTTGGTGAAGTGTTTTAGATTGCTCCAAACAGCACTGTAATGAAAATCAATAGAACTTAAGTTCTTACATACAGGTCACTTTGAAAATATCTATTAATGTTTTCTGAAATAATACTTAAACACCTTAAAAATGGAGCCTTAAAATCTTTTGAATGTCACTAATTTTTGGCAGAGGATGAGGTCTGGTGAAAAGTCAAGACAAAGAAATCAAAGCCACAGAATGGAGTGCCTGAAAAAGCATCACAGTAGGTGTCCTTCCAAAATACTTCACAAAAATGGGTTTTGTTCCTTCTCTTTTGGTATGCAAGATGTAAATTAAAAATAAATCTCTCCTCTACTTTCCATAGGACTTGGGGTTTCACATCACTGTAAGAAACCAGTGATATGATTGATATTTTAGGAGGGGGCATTTGTTTGCTTTTGCTATTCCTATTGTCGGATCCTGTTCCCTTTGTTATGTTTGTATTGCCAATGACTTGTGAGACAATTCTGTCACCAGTTCATTATGTCCACTAATGAGCATTTTTATTCTTCATTCCTACATCAAATCTACCTATGTGCAGCTTCTGTGCCTTGTAATACCTACTAAACCAAACAACCTTTTACAATTAAATGACATCTCAGGCAGATACTTGCTATGATCATCTCATAATGAAATCTTCTCCTTTTTATGATGAATGATTAAGATTGAACTGTTTGGTAGCTTTCTCCAACTTTTAACAATTTTTGTATCTTTTTCAGAAAACTTTTCAATTTTCAATGTTCTTTTCAAAGACTGGACACTAGAATTGCATATATCATTACAGCAGAGGTACACTCTATCCCTTCATCCAGGTCATTGATGAATATATTGAACAGGACTGGACCCAGTATGGACCCCTGAGGGACACCATTTGTTACTGACATCCAACTAGCCTCTGCACCACTAACCACAACCCTCTGAGCTCTATCTGTCAGCCACTGTTCAATCCATCCCACTGTCCATTCATCTAACCCACACTTCCTAAGCTCGCCTGTGAGGATGATGTGGGAGACAGTGTTGAAAGCCTTGCCAAAGTCAAAGTAGACAACATCCACTGCCCTCCCCTCATCCACCCATCCAGTCACGCCATCGTAGAAGGCTATCAGATTAGTCAGACATGACTTCCTCTTGGTGAATTCATGTTGACTACTTCTGATAACCTTCTTTTCCTCCAGATGCTTGGAGAAGATGCCCAGAACAAGCTGTTCCATCATCTTCCCAGGGATGGAGGGGAGGCTGACCAGCCTGTAGTTTCCCGGGTCATCCTTCTTGTCTTTTATGAAGACTGGAGTGACATTGGTTTTCCTCCAGTCCTCAGGCACCTCACCTGTTCCCCAGGACCTTTCAAAGATGATGGAGAGCAGCCCAGCAATGACTTCTGCCAGTTCCCTTAGCACTCGTGGGTGCATCCCATCAGGGCCCATGGACTTGTGGATGTCCAGTTTACCTAACTGATCTCTAACTATTTAAAAATAAAAGTTCTTTCTAAAATAAAGTTCTTCATTCCCCACACATGATCTACATTTGTGATTTCTAGATGTTTGACCGTCCTTTTAGCTATTTTAAAAACATACATGTTCAGACAAGTGTTATTGACCTTTCTTAATTATTACTTACCACTCTTCCAATTTTTATAAGATGAAAACTTTGCCAGCAATGTTTTCTTACAGCTCTCTGACAAAGACATTACGTTACACTGTAAGAAAGAACTTCTTAATTCTATATAAATATTTTGGACATAACAATATATAGTAGCAATTATAACTATGGATTAGCCTGTGTAGGCTGTAGACTTTTAATTTGCATAACATGCTTATAAGAAACTACTAGAAACAGAATATACATAAAATGAGTTTTGGCTTTCATGTAGCATATTATAGGCTCCTTCCAATCAATATACTTTTAATCTCCTGTTACATTAAAAAATGCTGAAACCTAAATGCTGTTAAAAAAACCTAAAACCTTTAGACATTTCTTTGAAATAATGATATCTTCTACATTCAATTTTGTATCCTTATCTCGCTCCTATTCAACAACAGTTTTGTGCAGAAACTAAACGCTCTTCACAAACTGCATAATTTGATAATTATTTTATGCAGTTGTAATACTCTTATATCCTGATAGCTGGTAAAGGAATTTACATTTTGTATCTAGAATGAAATCTAACCCTGCTAATTCAAAAGTAAAATTCACACCAATTTCAGTGAGGTCAGGATCCCAGTCTTGATCTTTCAAGGCATTAACCTAATGTACTCTTGAAAGTCTGATTTTTGCAGCGTTCTTGACTCTGTATAATGCATATGTTTGTAAAACTTTTTTTTCCTTTGGTTTTAGCCAGAGAGCAAATTAAAAAAAAAAAAAAACAATTTGGTTATTTTTAAATGTCATTATGTTAAGAAAATGAGTTCTATATAAACATTCTCTTATTTCTTCACTCGTGTTCCTGCTGTCTCTCGGGTCTACAGGAGAATGTTCTACCCAAATGCTGGGACTGAGGAAAGCAAGTTCTTTTCAGAGCTTTGCTGATGAGGTGTAACAAGATACCCAAAGTTACCCATAGTTAAGAATTTAAGTAAATGATTGAATTTTCAGAGCTGTTCACCATTCTCAGTTGATCGATACATGAGCAGAAGTTTTGTGTTACAGATAAAAGAGAAAATGAGCAGTCTCACCAACATACATAAAGCACCATGGCATCAACAAAACAAAAGCATTACAAGTGCTAACAATCATCAGAAGCAGTGGCAACAAATCCTCCGGATGGAAACGGTTTTAAAGTTGAGGTAAACAGACTTTCCCTAGTGCAAAGACCTCACAGGGAGCCCAACTTCAAGATGCTCTTGTTTTTCTTTGCTGTCCTTAGAGAATGTGAGAGAGTGGAATGTATTCTATGAGACAAGCAGTGTGCTCTGAGGGCCGGTGCTCTATGTGCTGGCACATCACCCCTCCAGCTAGACCCGCACAATGCATCCTGACAGCCTTAATGCACCTTGGGAGATGTAGCCAGGACGGGTGATTTAACCAGGGGGGGAAATGGGGAAAAAGCACCTAAACTACAACTCTCTTGAGATATGCAGCACTTGGGAGCAAGCAGACAGCTGTTGAACTTGAGAGACTTCTTCATTTTCTAACATTCCTCTTTTGAAAGAGATTCCCAAGCTCACGCCATGTAATTGAGAAAAAGGTGTGTGCGCAGGTCATGTGGCAGGCTTTTGCTTTCAAGTGACTAAAGAAGTATTCATAGCTGGGAATATGACTTTTAGCATGGTTTCTCTTGGCATTAAGGCCTCTGCTGAACGTAATGCAGTGTCCTGGCCTCATATTCCCTCTGGGACACTATGTGTCGAGTTCAATTGACCATGGCCTTCTGGCAGAAGGAGTTCACTTTTAGGTTATCTGACTGAAAGCTAATCAAAGTAAACATAAAGACTTGGTAAGGAGTAATGACAGTCAGAGGAACCAAGAAACCTCATCAGTGAAGAACAGAGCACAGGCAATCCTACCATCAAAGGAGAACAAATTCAGCACATCCAGAAGAAGCCACCAAGGCGGTTGGGTCTGGTGCATTTGTCCTATGAGGAAAGGCTGAGGGAGCTGGGCTTGGTTCAGCCTGGAGAAAAGGCAGTTTTGGAATGAAGAAATAACAGCCTGCTGGTGCCTACAGAACTAAGCCAGGCTCTTCACAATGGTATATGATGGCAGAAAGAAACAGAGGACATAAATAGAAAAAAGAGAGGATCTGATAGGACATATAAATATTTTTTTCACCAAAGACACCTGAAGACACCAGAATAGTTTGCCTAGAGAGGTTGTGCAGTCTCTATCCTCTCACATTTTCAAGGCCAGACTGCATAAAGCCCTGAGCAAGCTGGTTGCCTCATAGCTGACCCGAGGATCTGGGTATGAACATTGGAGAGACGTGAAGTCCAAGATAATATTTGACAGCTCTGTGACTGTGAACAAGACTGTGAGTCAAAAGGGTAAAGGCCTGTGTATATTACAATAAAAAAACACCAGTCCTGATCAGCCAGAGAGAAGGAAATGGACTGAGCCTTCTGTGTTCATCCTTGAGTGAGTGCTGATGATGTTCACGTAGGAGTTGGGAAAGGCACTGTGCTCTGTGTTGGTAGGGTCACTGGCGCTGCAAAAACTCCTGATGTCCTGCAGCTCCTACTCCAGGCATATACTGAAAACTTTTGAAAATTATGTGGGAGAACACAACCTGAGGAAACTTTACTAAATTTAACATTGATATTAAAAAACTAAGAATCTGACTGAAAAAAGTCAGGAATATTCTAGATTTGCTTTTTAAGTCTTTTTGTTCAATGAAAATTATGGATGCTTAATGCCTGCTTGAGACAGGAACAAATGTCTCCGCATTGCCATTTCCTTCCTGATAGAATTACTAGTCACTCATTTACTAGAGCAGGTACTTAAGCCTACCTTCGATATTTAAATATCCTACAGTATCCTATTGCCCTTCATCACCATTTTAACTGAGGCCCTTACAAACTGAATGTACCTTGACTTCCCTTATGTATGGCAATTACATTGCTCTTATTTGTAAATGAGGAATTAAGACATAGAAGGATTAGTAACACCTGGAAAGCGCCTGTTCATAAGGAGGTTGAATCCATACCTCAAAATTTGTTGCTTTTACCACCACACCACATGCTTTTCTAGAGATTGGCACAGTTTTTAGCCGTGGCAACACTGAAGTAAATCTTAGGGAACAGTCAGAACCTAAGTTCTCTCCCATTAAAACCAGAACTGCATTTATTTAATGCAAAATAGCTTACAACCACCCCCAGAATCTTGTAATTTAAAATATGTAGATTAAAAGAGACATTAGCAAAATCTACACACATGCCTAAGTGAATGCATCAGTGTTAGACAAGAGGAGAATCAACTGTTTATGGAAAACAGCATTACCAGGAGGTATCAATGACCTTCAACCTCTACAAGTCTTGCAACAGGAAAAACTAACAACAAGGGAAACATCCAATATTACAGAAAACAAACTGCTAATCAACATGTTATTGATCCCTTGTTTTTGTCAAGGTCATTTAGTGTTTTAAAAAATGATCTCACGCTAAATCTTTATAGAAAAAGTGGGCTAATTTGATTTACAAAGTAAAGTGCTATTAATTATGGAAGACAGTCAATAAAAAAGCTGATTCCTCTAAACACACGGCTGATCTTACGGCCTATGATTTATGATGATGATTATGATGGCAAAATATTTGCAGTTCTCGCTATCATCTAACTTGGGTTAGCTGGAACAAAAGATGCAGGTAAAGCTTCAATACAAAGAGCATTAGGAGACAAAAAACCTTTAGAGCAGTAAAGGTAAACATCTGGATTAAGAACAGTATACAGGAAGAATAATGTGGCCTATTGTTTCTTTTCCATTGTAGGGCACACAAACCTCTATTTTTTCAATATCAGAGCCAGACTTCTGTCTTGCTGCTGGTGTCTCCTTTTGTATTACAGTCCCTAAATGTCTAAGTTACATAACCAGACATCTCAAGGGCACACAGCACTCATCTAAAAGGATGTACTCATTACAAATTTTCCCATTTGGGACTATTATTATGTCAATAAAACCTGGCAGCTTCTCTCACAACTAAGGTAAGCCTTGGATTTTACTAAAAACGCCTTGTGGGACATAATTCCCTTTTAACAAAGGAATATTATTAAACCCTGAAGTTAAAGATTAGCAACAACATAACAGACATTTTAATTTAAAAAATTTAACATTAAGTAAATACCTCATAAACCAGAAATAAAACTATACAAGATAAGCCTAGAAAGAAGTATGGGAAGGCCAAAAATGATTTACAGGAGAAAATCAATTTTAGATTAAAGAGTAGAAAAATGAAGAAATTGGAAAATTCAAATGCATCTATCACAATGTATGCAGTTTTCCTTTTGCCTTGTTTTTAGTTTGCAAAGTGAAAATGGGATAATTCACACTTATTAGAATAATTGTTTTAAGCTGCCAATAGACAAAGACAGAAATAGTATTGGCTATGCCAGGTCATATTTTCCAACTTTTTCTCATAACTACAAGATTTAAAGAATGTTTCTGTCACTGATGTAATCAAAGGGCTCCAAAAGCCAACATCCATAATTTAAGCTTCCGATATATGTGTCTTAATTCAGTCTGGATTTTACAACCATTTCTTTAAGACAAAGTTATTTATCCTGCATAGCTTAGAGAGAAGAAAAGACGTTTTTGAAAGAACTTATCGATTTCCGGCCTACCAAAATAATCTTCTTCAACAACACAAGCAGTTGTTCGAATAAAGTATCATTAATGTATAGTTGCAAGGCGTTGGCAAAACAGTCTAAACTAAACCTGTGCCTATCACTAAAAGCTTTCATCACGTTTGCTTTGTTTTCATGTGAACAACGTGGCACTTAATTTTGACAATCTGTCATTTTTCTAGCATGTTCAGAGAGCGGTCAGACAGAGCAGTACTTTTATGTTTTCCATCAAAAGCCTTATGATGCAGAACTGCTCGTCTTCTATTAGAGTCCTTGTCAAGCCCAGTGAGCTGTTTAGGCTGAGGGAGGACTGTGTCATACCGTTTCAAGCTCACGTGTCAGCAAAGAGAGATATAGATCTCGTGGTTTCTATCAGCGTTAATGCTTGCTTGTGCATTCATATACGTCAGACATCTTTGTTTGCAAGACGCAGTTGGATAGCACTATAGTGCCAGTGCAAGCGATCTATAAAAGCCTCCATCTTTCAAGGTAGGAAGGGGCTGCATTTCATGTCCCCTACCAGACTGCTCTCCTGGAGTAGCTGTTTGCACCTGTGCAAAAACAGTGCCTTGCTGGGGTAAAATAGTGACAAGTCCAAGCACTGCAAGTTGATATAGAGTTGACAAATCACTTACGGAAGGTTATTCATCAGCTCTCATTTTTATGTCTAGCAGGAAGTTGTACTTTTTCATAGATTCAATCTTTTTTCACTCTGGAGTAATTATAAGAGGATCAGACAATTTCTGACAGCCTTCCCAAAAATATAACTGTAGGTTGTTTCCAACTTTATAAAGTTGTAGCCCTAAAATAAAGTTTTTCCTTGGGGAAATTACTTTCTACATCTCTCACAAACTCTTAATATTGTTGTTTGTTTGTTTTTTTTTTTAAAGTCAAAAAAAACCCAACCTTTTTCATTTTTTGTAAGAAAGATATAAACAAAAATAACTTCTTATAGACTGTGCACAAGAGGGATCAAGGACACCCCTGATTATTATTCTATTATTAGCAAGAAATCTAAAAGTACATAATGATTTTGCATTATTTACCTAAATAAATAAGAAACATTATTTTCTGGCAAATATGTAACCTCTTTTGGCTTCCTACCAGAACTAACATTAGTTTGAAATTCAGACATTATTCCTTCTGGTGTTGAACCTCTGCACAGATGACACTTCAAGCTCACTTAAAAAGAGAAAGATGACATAACATCTCAATTTAAATCTTTGTGAACTAGCGTTCTGAAGTTACCTACCATTCCTTGATGTCTTCTTCAAGTGCAAAATAATCAATTTAATTTAATTATACAAAATTACAGAAGATACTATGTTTAAAATGAATTGATTTAACTTACATCAATCAAACTGCTGTATGTTCCAAAGATCTAAGTAACCTCTAGCTGCACAATAGTCTGTGGTTACATCAATAGCATCTCTTGTGTATGAGCTCAAGCCCACATGCAAGCCAGGACCTGTCTTGCTTCCAACCTGTTGTGCATCTGTGGGAGAGCTCAAGGGAAAGCTGTGGTTGTTTCATGTTACTGGACTCCCGGATGAGTCACCTAGATGCCTTCTCAGAAGGGTCAAGATGTGACTAACCCTATAGCTGGACAACTTACAGGAGTATTCAGCAGTACTAGCACGTGTAGAGGACACAGTATAATCTAGCCCATGGCAGGATCTGTGCTCTACAAAGTAGAACATATATTACATGGCAGAGTCTAAGATGGCAAGCTGCCACTGTCAGTTCCTTAAGACTGCATGGTAAAGCTGTGCACACAGTAAGTTGGTCTGTTGCTATGTCTTTAAATTATTCCAGAATTTTGAGGTCCTATTCAGACTGAAGCTTTGCTCAGCTGTGCTCTGCATCCCACACACTGGAAACATTTTCCTGACTACTTAAGTATACACCTTCCAAACAAATGTCCTGACTTTGAAGAGAGCTGTCTTACAGACATCAGGTACTCCAGGTACTCTAAACCTTCAATTGGCTACTTGAAAGTTATTTATGAGCACAATTTTAAGAACTTATTTTCCAAAATAGAAGTGCAACTGACTAGATGGTCACAGCAAAAAAGTTTGTAATTTTTATGGGAACATTTTTGTTGTCATTCTTATTATTCCTACAGCAATGAGAAACCTCTGTCATCAAAGCGGACACAATTGTGTCAGAAATACAAAACAAAAAGATGGTCTGTGAATCAGAAACTGCTTACATTTAATGGAAACGTGTTTGGTTTTTTTTCCACATTATTGATCAGATAAGAGGCTTCTATTCTCTGGAAGGATAGAAGATTTCTGAGAGAATGCCAATGTTATTATTTCCTATATAATGGTGTTTTCCGATTTGGAACAGTGGTATTGCCAGCTCTAATATTAAAAAATCAAGCATCAGGCCTCAAAAAGCATGTCATTTGGAAAAAAATATATATTTGGTTACTTTATAATTGTCCTTTGCTACTTTGCCTAAGAGAGTGTTCAAACCATAACTTTAAAAAGTTATCTACCAAAATAATGACAAATAAGCACATTTGTAACTGAAAGAAAGCTGTTCTGATTATCAGAAATTTAGAACTGAGACCATAAATATTCAAACACATCATTTTTAATCAAAAAATCAATAGTCTTTGCCAATGCTGGAATCAAAAAGCCTGTGTTCCATGAGTCACTTGTAACTCAAGGACAGTCTCACAAAGTCCTTTGGTAAGACTTCCTATTTGCACAGGAAGCTTTTGCAAGGAGGAGGACCAGGGTCATACCAAAAAAAAGGAAGGACACTAAGGACTAAGGATGTGAACAATATTATTGTGTGTTACCTCAGAGTGTAACACTCTCATCCAATTTGTATTTACATCACATTTATTCCTCGGTTTATTTTTAAATAGTTGTAGTCTATACATCTCATTGAACATGTTGTTTAGAAAAGAGATTTGGGAAGCCAAGGAGGAGGCATGAGAGGATTAGAAAAGTAGGAGGCATGAGAGGATTAGAAAAGAAGTTAAGATGTGGCATCTGGACAGATTCAAGCCACATTTGCAAGGAGAAAATGCCAATCAGGTAATACCTTGACAAAGAAAAGGCAAAGAGGTGGTATTTCTTTTTACTATCGGAGATTAGGTGGTGACATAGCAAGTCAAGAAAAAAGCCAATATTAGTTTTCTATGCCTCATGCCTAGGAACACAGTGGAATGTGTTTCATTATTTGCCTAAATTACCCATGAAAAACAACCTACATTTCTTTAACATTGATGCCAAAAGTCCTAGAGAGGGAACACATCTGGGCTGTCAGCCAAACATCCCAGCATTTTAGCCAAAAATGATCTATGGCCACTAACACCCATGTTTGAAGCTCCACTCATCCCAGTGGAAGGCAGGAAGGAAATGTTCTGAGGCCTTTTGCTATACATAACATCTCAAGATTATTTCTGTTTCTTTTTTACACAAGTTTTATCAGTAAAAGGATTATTTTTTAGATAGGGCTAATCTTCTTTAACAATGCTCTATTATTATATTATAACTGCAGAATGAAGGAGAGAAGCTTGACTTGGTGAACCAGCTTCAAAAACCAGCCAGCTTTTGAAAGTAGAAGAGATCCAACAGCTACCACAGCGAATAAAAAAAGAAGCACGTTATGATGCTATGCCACATGCACTGCCTGGCATTCATTCAGCTCACTGTAGCTGAAAAATAGCTGTGAGCATCTATGTTCCATTAACACTATGTTAATTATTATCATTGTCTCATCAGTAGTTTGTTTACGACAGCTCTGGGTGACAAGGATACTGAGATGCTCTGTCAAAGCTATCACCTGATGAGATTTTTATTGGCATAAGATCTTTCTTTCCCTTAGTCAGCCACATTACAAAAATCACTGTTTCATTAAATGCAAATACTATTGCCTGCCTTTGGCTTTTTATAAGATTCATATGACTGATATAATAACCCTGATCTGGCATTGCATTAACCGGTTTCTTCTCTAAGTGAAGATAAGCTAATCTATATCTCTTCTGAAAAAATTCACACTATAATAGTAAAACATCAAATGGACATGTTGAAGCTTGCTTAAGAAATCTTTTATTTCTGATTCTAACATGAATGAAAGATATAAAATGAACTGCTATTGTCTAACTAAAAGTAAATTCCCTAGAAAGGTTAGCACTAAAAGGGAAAGATAGCAAATGCTTAATTATTCTTCATAAATAACATTTACTTACAGTTGTATTACTGAATCCTTAGATTACAGCTTTGCTAATGAAAATATTCTGGAGCTCTTTCCTACGTTCCTTCCTTAATTGCCCATGTTAACAAGGATGGCCTTTCCAAAACAAAGTATTCTAGCAAGGTAAATGGTCCAGAGCCAAATGAATAGAGGGGACCAATCCTTTGGTTTTGCTGCATGTTTTGGTAAGTGCCATGGATATTACTGAGACCTCTTATCTTTACCTAAAATATATTTAAGCAGATCTTAGACACGCTAATTATAGAGGTATTCAGACCACCTCCCATGAATTACTGGGCACTATATCCTTCTTAAGCACTGAGATAACCGTACTAGAGAAGACAGCCTGAATCTAATTCTATCGTTAGCTTCATTTCTCCTCTTTGGCAGACACAAACTATGACACACCTAAAATAATTGCTCCTTCTTTCTTCTTCTCTCACCATTTTTTGAAGTGGGAAACTTGATACCTTCAGTAAAAATTAATTCAATTAGTATTTGAGGTTGTGAATAACAACATGAAACAAATGCTGCTTCAGTAAACTGCATTGTACTAACTCCTGGGCTATTTCTGTACTTCATCTTATTATCTTTCACATTTATCTAACAGTTTTTTCTTCTGGCAATTTTAATTGTCTTTGTTATTAAATAGTTTCATTATCTTATGCTGAACTGGGAACTGGCATTACTATGGGAAAAACATCGTCTAATTCTACTTAACAAACAACTTCTTTATCAAATGTTCCTCCAACCTGCTGATTTTTCTTATTGTGGTGTCTGCCTTCACAGAATCATAGAATCATTTAGGTTGGAAAAGACCTTTAAGATCACCAAGTTCAACCATAAACCTAGCCCTGCCAAGTCCACCACTAACCATGTCCCTAAGCGCCACATCTACACATCTTTTAAATACCTCCAAGGATGGCAATTCAACCACTTCCCTGGGCAGACGGTTCCAACACTTGACAACCCTTTTGGTGAAGAAATTTTTCCTAATATCCAATCTAAACCTCCCTTGGTGCAACTTCAGGCTGTTTCCTCTTGTCCTATCACTTGTTACTTGGGAAAAGAGACTGACTGCCACCTTGTTACAACCTCCTTCAGGTAGTAGAGAGCAATAATGTCTCCCGTCAGCCTCCTTTTCTCCAGGCTAAACAACCCCAGTTCCCTCAGCTGCTCTTCATAAGACTTGTGCTCTAGACCGTTCACCAGCTTTGTTGCACATCTCTGGACATGCTCCAGCACCTCAATGTCTTTCTTGTAGTGAAGTGCCAAAAACTGAAGACAGTATTCAAGGTGGGGCCTCACCAGTGCCGAATACAGGAGGACCATCACTTCCGTAGTCCTGCTGGCCACACTATTTCTGATACAGACCAGGATGCTGTTGCCCTTCTTGGCCACCTAGGCACACTGTAGGCTCAAATTCAGCTGTCTGTTGATCAACAAGGTCCTTTTCCATCAGGCAACTTTCCAGCCACTCTTCCCCAAGCCTGTAGCGTTCAATGGGGTGGTTGTGACCCAAGTGCAAGACCTGGCACTTGGCCTTGTTGAACCTCATACCATTGGCTTTGGTCCATCGATCCAGCCTGTCCAGATCCCTTTGTATTACATTCCTAACCTCAAGCAGATCAGCACTCCCACCCAATTTGGTGTTGTCTGCAAACTTACTAAGGGGGCACCTGATCCCTTCATCCAGGTAATTCTTCTGCTAGAATCACAATCAGAGATGTAGTTATAGCAAGCAAAAGCCACATTCTGATTCTGGTATCTTAACAGAGCTTAGCTATGAGTTTAAAATCATCATGTGTCATCATTCATCCAAACATGTATTTCATTTCATATTTCTTGGACTAGCATTCCAAATGCACATAATGTCAATCTGGTCTATCTGAAGTTATATCTGATAGTCTTGCTTATCATCCCCACAAAGCTGGCCTCAACAAGTCTTTCAACAGTGGAATTGCTTGACAAACAAGTACTGGCAAAGCCTTACTTTTTTGAAAATATACTGTGAATATCAGATCAGTCCTTACCACATAGTCCCAAGTAGATCAGCCATCATAAACAAAAGGATCGTAAAAAGAAGTCTGAAACTACCAGCGTCTGTTTCATGCAACTGATTTTAATATGCCTTAATCATAGGACATCCTTTAAATGATCACGGACCATTAGCAATATACATGGAGGTCACTAAGAAACAATAAATAAAAAACATACAAATTCAGGGTAATAATGTTTAAAATTTTATACTTAAAATAGTGAATGAAGATAAGGCATAATTACATCTCCCCCCCCCCAAAAAAAAACCCAACCAAAAGAAGTAAAAAAAAAAAGAAGAGGGACATCCCAATGAAGCTGAATTTAAAATAGAATTATTTGCCTTCTCCACATGCATGCTTCCAGACACTGGGTTTTGAGATTAACAGTACTCAGGTCAACCACTTACAAAGCAGGAGTCAGATAAGCACCTTATCTTCAGCTTATTCCATATATTACTCTTTTTGCTCACATTAGTGATGCTTCAAATTAAACTTCATCATTATTTAGTTCTAGGTGACTTGTCTCCATTTATGATCTAAGTAGTTTGGCAACTGAATCTAAAAAATGATTCCAGACCACTGCCTCAGGGACTTTTGTCACAGCTTGCTTGGCTTATTTATGGCTAAACTTAACTGAGTTATTTGGTAGTTGCTTGCTAGAATCATGTCTGAAGAGTTAAAAGCAGAAGCGGTAATGTCCTTTTGCACCTCTCTTCCACTGATTGTCAGTGAATGCAAGATCACACCTAAGGAAAAGTCCATGTAAGAATAGCCAGTGAGTTCTTAAATGAATTCACCAATGCTTGAAAGTAACATGTATTTTTCACTTTAGCATCCAGAACTAAAAGAACCAAACAAATACAAATAAATTTTTGATACTGACTTTCCAGGCGGTGTGGCCTATGCTGCCATTTTGTATGTAACAAAACTCACCATCACAATTTTTCTCAACTGGGTTACAAGGCTTTTGTGTTGTGAACATGTTGGTTTGGAGGTTTTTTTGGTGTTTTTTTTTTTTTGTTTGTATACTTTTGCAAATTTTTACCTTACTAGTAAGACAGATACTAAGACTCCAGATTTTAATGAAATTCATATGACTACAACATTTAATGAGCTAGAACCAGGAAGCAAGCAAGAAAGTGACAAGCAATGTTAGAAGATACCATGGGCCAAGAATTTGGCCAAGAATTGATGAAGTTCTGGAAGAGGTCTTTCGACTCCTAGGCTTCCTCTGCTGAATGAGCCAGATCCTCATAGAAGTTCACTCCCCCTGATTTTTCTCCCTTAACTTTGGGATGGAATTGGAAAAATATCTCCTGAATCCATAAGTACACTTTTCAAAGAAGAAATTCTGCTTAGCTTTGAACTATGATTAAAGGGTACAAGTCAAATGGACAATGGGGTGAGATTTTCTGTGTGTTTCGGTGTGCTTGTACTGAAAACATACCTTCCCATCACCCTTTAATCTATTTATTACTTACCCAAAGGACTTTCCTAGCCTTTTATGATGTCAACTTTCAGCAAGGAATGACTTTTTATGACCCTATTATAAACCCATAAAAATGAAGGTTTACAATGGAAAAACTAACAGATGTTTATTTCTAGCTTTAAAAGAGGGAGCTTTGGACTCCAGAGTGAACATTGCTTTTATTTAAAAATAGTCAGTCTCCACAGCTATTTGGCATTTTGTCCTGGAACTCTATATTCTGTTTCCTACAGTTTCTTCAGCTAGATCTATCACTCTTACAGCAGTACTATTTGCCCAGATACACTACAGTCTGCCTTTTCCTTATCAATAAATTCTTGTTCTTAGCTCTTAAAAATATGTTCTACATTTAAACTTGCCACTAAAAGTTGGGCTAGGGATGAATTTGTTTACAAAATTTAATAATGAAAAATATGTATCTATTTTTGAGTTTTCAATAAAAAGCAAGAATGAATGACTTAAAGCTTAAAAAATTGATTTTTTAAATGGGTTTTTAGAGGCAAATAATTTGTAAATGGTACTAATTGATTTGTTATTTTGGAAAAAACCCAGAACAAGTCACTTATAAAAATAGGTCAGAGTGTTTTCAATGACAATTTCATAAAATAATCGTTAGGAATACTAGTCACTCCATTGCATTAATAAGCTTGTGCCTGTAGAAACAAAGATTGACAGATCATCTTACTGTGAAAGTGAGCAACATTATTGTCATTAAGCAATTATTTCTACACATTGCATCATTATTAATTCTGAACAAAATCCTTAATTTGGTCAAATTTTGAGGACTTTCCAAGACATATTTTCCCCACAGTAAACAATGAACTTGGGCTCTAAGCAATGATAAATGAAACAATATACACAAACCTAAAACGTCAGTATTTTTCCTATGAACTCAAGTTCAAAACACATGCCTTGAATTCTGGTTATATGATGCTGTGATGTCTGGTAATAGAGGAGCACCTTTAAGATTGTAAAAAGATGACACACAAATGCACAGTGTAGCATATCTGTAGCATTCAATACTAGGAAAATTGATGGGGTATTGCAACACAAGCCCAGCATTACTCATTTGCAGATGTATTTTAAACAGTCATTTCCTATAATCTCTCTGTATTTCCTCCCCTGCTTTTGCTGACTTTTCCTATAATGACTAGATTAAAAGGAATGTACTTTGTCAACAGCAAAGAAAATGGGCCTAATTCATTCTCTACAAATGCAAAAGCTTCTCACAATTTTGCAAAAGCCTTTTTCTATAGGTTTTTTGGATACACTGTAAAATGCCTGTGTAACAAGAATCTGAAATTATTATGGCTGCTCAAAACAGAATGATTAGGTCTAATCACAATTATGAAACTTCACACAGAAAACAATCATAGCTTTACTATTGCACAACCCTGACGTACAATATCTGATGTGTTCTATTCTAGTTAAATTAGTATTATTCAGAGTTTTGGTTCCCTTGTATAAGCTTTCTCAGAACGGAGTCTACCCAATTCGGGTGATGCTCTCTTGAAAATCAGAAAGGTGACTCAAAATATACCCTGTTGCAGGAAACAAGGAGAACAGAGGATACAGCAAAACTACAGAGAATTCTTAATTTGATAAACAAATGCTATCCACACCCAGCTACTCAACTGTACTAAAGTAAAACATTATATAATGGAGTGTACATATAATGAGGAAAACAAAATAGTACAAATTAAATTACATGAAATACAATTGAAACAAAACTTTCTGATGGTCGCTGTTATTGTCACCAGAATTTCAGAGTGCAGTGAATATTTGAATTTTCAAAGTATGAAATAGAATTTTAAGTTCTCTTACTGCACAGCACTGTACTCATCCACGTATATATAAATCATTCATATGCATTTCGATAGATTACATAAATAGCATAAAATAATACCACTGAAAAAGAATTTTTTTCAGGGCATCAACACAATTTATTCAGTTAGGTTTTATCAAACTAGTTGATGATGAGCTGGTAACTCCCCAAGAACAGGTCCGATCAAAGAGAAAAGATAATACTGTTTACTCAGGTAGTTGCCCCCAGAACACCAATCAAGTGTTCCACCCCTTCTTGTTGTCTGGAAACCGTTAATTTGCAGGAACACACTAACAGAAGTTAGTATGGAATCTGAACTTACTATGGAATCTTTGGAATCTGAACAAGTAGTACAGAGCTCATATTAAATTTAATTTAGAATCAATTTACTAGGTGATTTTATTTTACTAAGTTTTAATTCTTGAATAATATGTTGTTCCACAGCAGAATATAAAAAGACCAAAGAATGAGGGAGACTGTTTCAGTCCTAATGAAGGTACAGCAAAGCTGAATGATGACTGCTCACTTTATACGACCTGTGATACTAGTTCTTATCTTAGTATCTAATGTTTCTCATCATAAACTACGTGTCAGTGCGCTAGACTCTGTACTAATGCGGAAAAAAAGACTACACCTGTCTAAAGACAAGAGATCACAAATGGATATGGACTGACAGAAATGTGAAAACAACCACAACAAACAAATGGGATATATGGGTCTATAAGGTAAACGAAACCAGCAAAACTGCTACAGAGTATTTTTGTAGACTTAGAGAGGAGCTGCAATAGTGACATTATAAGGGCTTAGCAATTAAAACAGGAATGATCTGAACTGGAGTTGGTAACTGAAGCAAACTTAAGACAGTTTATAGTTCCTTAGAGTCCTAGGAAGATTACAAATTACGTTGGCTGCTTTTGTTTTTTACCTTATATTGGCCAACTTGAATCTGGGGCACCCTCTTTTGATCAAAGGATAAAAGGGTAACAATTATTTATGATGACAGATGTCAAAGGAAACAAGAAATAACTTAGGAAATCACTGAAATCTTTCAGTTAGGACATTAAATAGACTTAGGAGGAAAAGAGGTATGTCATAAGACAGCGTCTTATAAAATGGTTAGTAAATGAAATTAGGACTAAAACCAATCAAATTGACAGAAATCCTATTTTATATCATAGGATGTTAAGATTATTTCTTCCTTTTCTTCCAGGCAATGTTATTTCCCAGTTAATGTACTCATGAATCTACTGATTTTATAAAAGTTTTAAGAGCCCCCATGCTGAGGAAAGTACTTCAAGTTAAATGCATGCTGTAGGGATGTCCCCAAATGTGCTCAGATATAAGGTTCAGTTGGTATGTTTGGTACAAGGAAGCATTACAAGGAACACACAGTTCACAAGCAGATGTACATCGATATAGACAGGGAGGACTACAGGCATAGACACAAATGAGGGCTTAACAAGATCATGAACAGAATTTTAAGAAGGAGGAGATGTTGCTTGCCTATTTTTTTATTAATCAATTACGACCCACTTTAGGTGAATGATTCAGTGATGAAGTTTATTCCTTCAAATGAGTCATTAAAAAAATAAGAAATTTATAGAGATTCCTCAAATGGACTTAAGTAGCATAACACCATAATTTCCTGTCAGGGTTTGGGAAATAACCTACATTGTGCCCTCTCCTTCCTTAGGTTATCCTGAGGGCATTTTTAAATGCCAGTTTCCCGGAAGGAAGATGAACAGTAAGACATATCCTGAGTCCTGGGCTGGCCTGAGAGGAAAGTAGAGCCAGCAGAATTTTAGTAGGTGGGATTAGGGGGAGCATGGACAATAAAATTAAGAAATACTGAAAATGGCACTCGTGTGTGAGCATGCACATACAAGGTAGGTTAGTGAGAGGGATAGTGACAGGAGTCAGGGACAAGATAACATTAGGGTAGAGAAGTCATGCATGTTAAGAGAAAGAGATCTGAAATATTAACATCCTGATTTTTTTTTCTATACAATTATCACTTGCAATTACACATCAAAAGAAACAAATCTACCCCCAGTTGCGATGGATGAACATCTGCACTTTCCAGACGTTCTTTTCCACAGGATTTCTTTGCAATAGCATGGAACAACCAATCAGTCATTTAATGACAGCATTATAACCCATTATGTTCAAGAGTCAATTACTCTAAGACCTTACAGTTTTATCACATACAATATGTCTAAATTGGATGCCACACTGTGGATCAACCAAATTCCAAATTTTATCTGTATCTCACTGTATAAAGCTACAAATGATTTATATTGGGGAGTGGGGAGGAGGAAGAACAGTCAAAATTACAAAACACCAAATAGTTGATGAGCCCTTAAAGAATTAACTACTTCTTTCATTGATACGTGGCCTGTACACAAACAAGATAATTGCAGCTTAAAGAAAGTGTCTGGCATTTTTTCCATTTGTAACAAAGCCCAAAAATCAGCAAATACTGATTGGTTAATCGGAAACACACAGCACAGATCAGCATGTGGAACTAGACCATATGTGAAAATGGGATTGTCACAGCAAGGACACTAAGGGTCACAGGACATACATCTGTAGGAAATCAGTCTGCATTAGTTCGTCTGCTCATGGAATACTTTTTTTAGTATTATGTTCATCCACGGATGTGCAATCATTAATAAAATGGAGCTATAAGTTACTTTTCAGAAACAGAATACAATATATACGTAGCATGCCTAAGGAATGAAGGAATCACTAGAAACACACATCAGATGTATTATTTACAAATGTTATATTTTGCAGCTATGGCTGATAAACCTCAGTGGACAATAAAAGCATTTATTCCTATACCACTAGAAAAGAGGCTATGTTCCATTTGATGGTCAAAATAGTTGCAACTTCATTATTGGAAAACAAGATCTTCACTGGTTGTAAGTGAGCATTACTCCATCAAAATCAATACTGTTGATTGACTGTAAACACGGGAAGTGTCAGAAAAATACATCAAAATTTCCTTATAATATCTGGAAGGAAAAAGAATTTATTATTTTTTTTAATCATAACCTACATACCTATCCACTCTTCACTAATAGTTCTTCTGTGTGTCTTGAATGGGTAAATCTGGAATTTAATCAATTTACATGTAAGTAGGGGTTAATTCAAATTCAAAAGAGGGGTCAAAGTACAAGCATTTAGTTTTTCAGCTTGGTAGACAGGTGCTGTAAGCAGCATCAGAGGATTGGAACAGCTACTTGGGTATTTAAACAGCATGGAAGAAGCTGACAATGACCCTCAGCTGAGTTTATGAACACGTGGTCAAATGCAAAAAGCCCTCAGTTTCAAGGAAGTTAATAACACAACATCAAATATACGGCAATGTTAGTTAAACGTGATTTCTACAAATCCAGAAACCACAGGCAATACTCTTGAACTGTAACTAGGCTGGTTTGCATTCAAGAATCTTGAAGCTGACACAATATTTTAAGAAATTATATGGAATAGAATTCAATTATTGTTTTGTTAAATAGCATTTAATAAGTACATGTTACCTTTCCCTTCTCTTCTCAAGAAAGGTTGGCCACTGCCTTCAGTTTTGAGTGTGTCATCATTTAAAATAATAAAGTACTTCAATAAAAGCTTCCTTTTAATTTCTTCATGCAAGCTCCACTTTCTTCTCCTACCACAACAGTCCACATTAGCTCAAAGTAACAGAATAGATGGAATATTGATTTGATTAATTTAAAAATCAAGAAGTTAATTTTAAAATACAGAAACCTGTGACATATGCACTATACCTTTAAGGCATGTTTATAACAAACAACTAGGGTTCTTTTTTAAGAATTTTTTTTTCTTTTTGATACTTAACATACGTAACCCTTCTCATGTGGAGAGTTGCTCCTTCCCTCTTTTTTTCTGACCGTAGATTGATGATAGATAAATAAAGATTCAGGTTAGATATTTGTCAGCACTCCAAATGCCACTAAGTTACCTGAAGCGGCACATGTGTTCACATAATCAAAGATGATTGTTAACCTGGGAATTTTCACTCCAGCACAAAGGCCAGCTGGGATTTTATTGCTATCTTAGCTGCACAGACCAGGGTCTGCCTTTCGTGTTCACCTGGAAGGGCTTGGGTTTTTTATCCTTAGTTGTTTTTTATTGCAGGGATGTAGGGCTGCTGGCACGTGTGATCGCATCTATATTCGTTCCATTGGACAATATGATTTTGGGTTTCCCATTATTTATCTTAAATTTCTGGTAGCAGGTAGAGAAGTATGTAACAGTCCTGCAGATCTGATGATCTGTGGACATTTTTGAGTAATTTTATTGCACTGTCATCTGTGACAGCAAGGCATTGAATTTGATGTCCCAGATAGTTCTTTCAGTTCCTATCTTCATAAACAAGAAAAATACAGAGCAACACTTACCTTTTAGATTTTTGCCTCTAGTTTCTGGCCATCAGTAGTTCATTCTGTACTGGAAGCTGCAACTAGACTATAATGTGTAATAGCTCTTGCTCTCCATCTTCCATCTGTTTGCTTACATGCTATATCCTTCTGTGGATTGCCAATTCTAAGTCAGGAGGGCTTGAACTACTCCCTCAGGTTATTCTTTCTGCCTATTTTATTAAAAATATGTTTTCGTTACTATAGTAAAAAGAAATTGAAAACTAATAGATTTGACTCTTCTATCCACAATAAACCTTTGGATGGATACTTAATGAGAATGTGTATATCTGGGATAATCAAACAAAGCACATCTCCTAACCAGCATAGGTTAGTGAGACAGGAAATCCTACCTTTCTTACTCAGACACAGTTTCCACAAAAACAAAAGAAAAGTTTTTGTTGTCCTATAATCTAGTCAACTCACGTTCTGTACCAGATATTACAAGATGCGCATTTCTTCTGACTCAATATGATCAACTCTCTCCCCCCGACTTTCAATATCAAAGCTCATGCTGCAGCTTCAGCAGCTTCATTAGGATTCCTATTCTATGTTTACAAGGAATTAGCTTTCTGTAGCCAAACCAGTAATAAATTCTGTTGTTAATGTTATTAGGAAAGTAGGGCAACCCAGATTACAGATCTGTCTGTGACACCAAAATAGTGCATATTCTAAATTGCCATTTAAAGTAAATGGGATGAGATGGTCAATGAGAACATTTTTAAAAATCACTTAAAACTGAAGTCACAAGGTACCATATTTAAGAAGAAAAAAAAAAGAAAAAAACCCCTCAAAGCAGGTCCTACAACAGAATATTCACCGTATTCACACAGCTTTTCTGGTACAGCTTAAAATATTTGATGGGAAATTCATGACAAATGTGTTTTATTCATTATATTTTCAAATTCCTTTATGATCCCCGGAAGGCACAAAGGGACAGGTTGGCACCCATATAGAAAGCAGAGTCACGGCATCACTGCCGTACAGTGTGTGAATCTGAAGGAATGTTCCTCTTCCTGCGGCTGTCTGGGAGCCACTGTGAAGACTCTTTGCCTGCTTTAGCTTCATCTGAAGATGAACTGCTGTGGGGTTAATCACAATAATTATGTACTTTCTCCCTCTCTAAGAAGCATTATTTGCTCTGCATCTCAGAATGGGGATTGTGAAGAACGAAGTTGAGCCTGTGCATCTGCTGTTTGCTGAGGGCTGACTTAATCCCCCCTATCCTGCTGTCCCACATAATTATTTTGCGGAGTGTGGGTGAAGAGGAAGACCTGGATATTATGCATTACTTTTTTTCCTCTCCAGACATGTAGAGACCATTTGTGGCGTTGCTGTCTTTTTATCTCCTACTTTGCCACGCAGAGGAGAGAAGCACCTACCTTTACAAGGGCATAAAACTGAAACTATGTGCAACCTGAATAAAAAACTGCACTAAGCAAATCTTATCAAGTTTCTCATTAGAAAATATTTTTTATTTACCAAATGTGATTGCACATGCAAGCCTTATTTAACTAGTTTATTATTTTGATTGCATACCTCAAAAATATGTTTTCAACTAACGTAATTGTGTTAATTTGCATCTTGAAAGGGCACCTTTGCAAAACTGAGCATTTTATCAAGGTTATTTCTGCTGAATCAAAAGAAATTCACACACAGAGTTGTAATAATTACCTTCAATATTTAACACTGACTAGAAAAAAAGAAAAACAAAAAAACCTCAAATCTTCTAACCCTGATACAATTTAAAAATGGAATACAAAATGTTTTTTTTGTGAGATAGACATAAAAAAAATACTTCTGGTTTTCAGGGAATTCTTAAAAACAAGACCTGAACCAACAGGATGTGGTAGAGGTAGCATTCCTTCCTCAGCAATAAATCAACTGTCCTAGTCAACAGCTGATCAAGCAGTGGCTGTAGAACAGCAAATTTAACAATATATTGCACAGCTCTTGCCTTGCTTTTACTGACAGGTGATTTTGCACCTTTTTATTTAAACTAGTGGCCAAGCCTATATTTGTTGTGTTTGTTCTATGAGGGTTTTTCTTGCAACTCGGTACATAAAGGCTTCTTTTGATTCAATGGAAATGCCCTTAATGTAATGGTCATATTTTTTTCAGTTAGGACAAACTACATCAAAATAAGCTGATTTTTAATCAGTAAAATTCAAATGTTAAGATTATATAACTTGAAATTAGTAGGAAATAGAATAAACAGTTAAATTCAAGTGGCTTTTGAGCCTAGACAAGTCTAAAAGACTTCTGATTAGTGACTGCTGTCAGCTGAACCACTACCCAAAAGCTCATTCCCTCCGAACTTTGCGGACCCATGAAAAGAGCAAACGTCACACGGTGCATATGATCTCTTCTTGGGCCTTGTGCATACATATGTCTCTGTGCAAGAGAACCACAGCACTGATGATGTTTTTTGGGCCTCTAGACTATGCAAAACTGAGGTAGGAGAAGAATATGGTATGGGGAATCTTACTGGTATATCACCACATTTGTTGGCCTCTACAAATGAGAGAAGAGGCTTATTTAATCTAGAAATAATATTGTATGCAATCATCCTATAATACACAGATTAAATAATTCGTTATACACAAAACCAGAATGAAAAATTCAGATTAACAACATCAAAAGATCCCTTTGGATATATTCACAGGTGACTAGTTTAATTATATGAAATTAATTACGTTATTCCAAATCTAATGAGTTGTGTCACAGTAATGCTGATATAGCCAAGATTAAAAAAATGGGGATGTAACAGTCTGCCTTGTTATCAGTGTGCATGTTGTCACAGCTTCTCAGTGAACCGTGACTGAGATGTATTAGCAGGTCAAAAGGGCAAAGCTCTTCAATTTTTTAAAGTTCTAGAAAAGGGATGACATTCGAAGAAAAGCTTAGTCTTAGCAGGGGACCAAAGAAAATGATTTTTTTTTTCTATATATATATTCTTAAAGAAGGAAAAAGAAAACAAACAAATGCAGGCTTTGTTATTAGAAGGCTCTACTTCATGCTAGGCTGCTTCTATATGTTTATTGTGCACAATTTACTGCTTAAACCCCCTATAAAGCTCACACAATGATTTGGATAAACCAGAAAGAAAAATGCTATGAATCTTGCTTCCGGGAGTGGCAGAGGTTGGGCCAGAGGTGAGATTTCAATGAATTACACTCATAAGTGCCCATCAATTATAGATAACAGTACAGTTAGATGCATTATTTTATCTCAAATTAGGCCATGCAATTGGGTATTCACTAGAGCTCTCTCCAGCAACTTTATGCAAGTGTTGGCAGCTGAAGGAGGTTGGACCTGACTTTATCTTTGTTAAAGAAACAGATAATTAAGAATCTCCCAATCATCTGGCCTCTTTTTTTTTTTTTTTTTTTAACTCCTTTTGAAAAGATTTAAACTTGAATGCTTTAAAGTCTGAGTAATAAGAAAAAGATGTGGTGATCAGTTAAACTTTCTAATCTTTATTAATCTCTAAGACATTTTTAACATTTAAAGTCCCACAATAAGTTTGCTAATGCTTAATGTTTTTCCATTTAGGAAAGCACACACTGCTTGCCCTCTGTGGCAAGATGAAGACAGGATAGCACAGTAATCAATAGAGGAAATACTGCAATAATTAGTAAGTTTGATGCAAAGGGGGACAAGGGAGAACGCTTACTATATACTTCTATTTCATCAACTTTTTTTCTCAAATAACATCACATTTTTCACTTGTTCGTGTGTTTCTAGCATACATAGAAAGGATGAAATATCGTTTGACAGTCATGCCTTGGGCTGAATTTCAGAGGACATAATTTCAGTCCTAAACTCCCTGGAAATTCATTTACATCTTTATATACCTGTTTCACTATGCTTGAAGACCTCATCTAAAGTCTTACATACTCATGGGCTGTGAGAGAGAAATTATAAATACACATAGAGCTAATGATGTAAATATCATTGAAATTTAAATTCTCTTCCTTAGTAATTTTGCAATGATTTCTAGGGTGCTTAAGCACAAATTATTATTTGAAAGACAAAGCCTGGCCTCTAAATGCAACATTAAAAATAGAGATAGGGCAGCACACCAGGGATCTGTAAGCACTTTCTCTTTCAATTTCCTACTGCCCAGAAACGCTTTGCAGCTGAAGCTGGGTCTCTACAAACCATATACTTGCAACATGGCAATAGTTCCTATGTAAGGAAGGCCGATACAGGCAGTCCCACACAGAGCTGTAACAGGATTTCTTCACTTGCTTGCACCTATAGGTCTTTCTTTTAAACTATGGATAGCTTACATTATATATATATATTTATATATATATGTATATATACATATATATATAGACTTGCAGCCTGCAAGTTGATGGGAGATCATCGTGCTTCTCCAGTAATCTTTCAGTTCTGGTATTTTGCAGGTGGCTTGGTGTTAAGGATCCATTAGACAGGATTTGACAGGATACTCCTGATTCCTTATGCAGTTTGCATACTTATAAAAGTCAAAAGTTCTAAGAGGAAAGCTTGGCGTACACTCCATCAGGCTTTGGATTCTGGAGACCAAGGTTGAAAATTTACTGCTAGAACACCCCGCCTATATTACCTTTTCCCTCAACATGAACAAAGGACTTCCAGCTAATAACTGCTACCTTGATATTTCAAAAAATGCCATGTTCGGATGCCTTTGAAGCATGTCCTGTCCAATCAAAAATGCGTAGAATTAAATGTTACACAAAACGTCATTCAAAGTAGCTATTTACCACAATGATTGTTGCAAATGGTCTATCATAAAGTGAGAACTCTGGTCAATTGTTTCTAAATGATGACCTATAGGCTTTTAGAGATTCAACGTGAACAAGAGACTTCCAGCTAATAACTGCTACCTTGATATTTCAGAAAAATGCCATGTTTGGATGCCTTTGAAGCATGTTCTGCACAACCAAAAATACCTAGAATTAACTGTTACACAAAACGTCATTCAAAGTAGCTATTTACCATGATGATTGTGTTGTAAAGTCACCTGATTTTGGTTATAGTAGAAGTAGAATGTTAGAGCACTGTATGTTCTGAAACTCGTAACCATAGAGGCCTCACTAGGTAACTATTGTTTCATATAAAGGAACAAGTAGAACCCAGATGAAACAATGAAGAATTTGATAGATAAGTTTTGGTTGAGTCTAGTAATTACAGAAACCTGTTATGCACCAGTGATGCTGCTTAGAAACCCCCCACACCCTTCCCATCTTGATTTAAATATCAAGAACCAAATTAATAGATATTAATAGAAATAACCATTGATTATTTGGGTATCGGTATTGATAGTAATGTATAATCAAGGGACCAATCAATGAAAATCAAACCCATAATATGCATTCTGTAACTAGGTGTGACCTAAACTAACTGTTGAACCGTGTAGCTTTGAAGTACCTGTCAAGAACGTGATAAGTTGTAGGCCTGGTTAGTAAACCGAGAAAATCTTCTGGAGGTTCCAAGATTAAAGAGGGGGAGAAACTCTGTGACCAAGCTGAGCATGCGCAAGGATCAGGTTCAAGCAGTGGACACAGTGACGGAGACTATGGACGACCACCAGAGGATCCTGGACAACCACCAGTGTACCTGAAGGCACATGCATCACGGACATTTACATATATTAATGAGTTCTCGGAAATTGTATGAATATGTTAATTATTTCTCAGAAATGTGATGAATATGTGTATTTTGATTGTATAGAATTTTTCTAGTGGAGCAACTCGGTACGCACACTAGGTGGAGTGATCCCCTGTGCATCTGGTGCCGTAATAAAGAAGTGCCTGCTTTCCAAACTTAAATTAAGGCTTAGAAAGTTGTTTCTGCCGATTTACGGTAGCAATTGTTGCGAATGGTCTATTATAAAGTGAGAACTCTGGACAATTGTTTCTAAATGATGACCTATAGGCTTTTAGAGCTTCAACACGAATAAGGGACTTCCAGCTAGTAACTGCCACCTTGATATTTCAAAAAATGCCATGTCTGGATGCCTTTGAAGCATGTTCTGCACAACCAAAAATATCTAGAATTAAATGTTACACAAAACGTCATTCAAAGTAGCCATTTACCATGATGATTGTTGCAAATGGTCTATCATAAAGTGATAATTCTGGTCAATTGTTTCTAAATGATGACCTATAGGCTTTTAGAGATTCAACGTGAACAAGAGACTTCCAGCTAATAACTGCTACCTTGATATTTCAAAAAATGCCATATTTGGATGCCTTTTAAGCATATTCTGTGCAACCAAAAATACCTAGAATTAAATGTTACACAAAAGTCATTCAAAGTAGCTATTTACAATGATGATTGTTGCGAATGGTCTATTATAAGGTGAGAACTCTGGACAATTGTTTCTAAATGCTGACCTATAGGCTTTTAAAGCCATTACTGATCAATTTCTGGGCAAATGTTCAGGGTAATCTTTTCTTATGATTTACTTTAAATGATAAGAAAATTTGGTTAATATCCAAGGATGATTAAAAAAAAGACTTAACGATATTAAAAATGTATTTTATAAACCCTGTCATTACTAAGTATATAATATTAATCTAGTGCTGTTAAGTCAGTCAGTATTGCATCCCCTCCTGTAAATGACTGAACATTTGTCCTTTTCAGTATGTATATTTTGCATAGTAGAAAAAATATTCCTCCACTTCTTCCATAATGGTAATAAAAAGAAATGGATTATTTTTCACTTGTCCATAAAAAATGTCCCCACAGCAACCTGAATTTGATTAAGCTGGTATATCAAATATATATACGGAACTGTGCAAACAAAGTATGGCTTACAAAAATGTATGTACAAATTAGATGATTGCAATATTTAATAACTCACTGAACCCTTGCTAATGTAACACTTTTTTTCTGCATTCAGTTATTTCAAATTGAAATAATTTCTAGTCAGAACATGACGTTCTCTTACTGTTTAAATCAGCCCTCCTTTATCAACACATTGATCATAACTACTGTAATGAAACATCTCAGACCTTGAAAATTTGCAACACACTGTTGAAATACCAAGATATATTTGTGAAAAGTTTTTCTTCTTTAGTATAAGACTAATTTCATGCCTGCTGTAAACAAAAACTAAATAGCAAGCAATCCCCTTCCCCTCTACCCTAGAATAAAACTTCACTGAACTTTACAAAAAAATTATCAATCTTATTAAAGGTGAAGGAATTGGAACACTTAAAGACATTTTAAATGATCTTAGCCTCCCCACTTCCCACCTTGGGCTTAGGCCAGGAAGTTAGTTTTAAGAAGCATTTAATACTACATGAATCCCAAGCAAAGGAAATTGGCTTCAGTGTTTTAAAACTTAAGGTCAGTGGATATTGCACTGATCCAATGTGATAGACACGAGACCTGACTGTTTAGATGTGAACCACTCATTTCACATTCATTGTTATTTTTCTATTGCCCTTATTTGAGTCTAGAATCACCAAAAACCCCAGTCTGTGTGTGCTCTACCTCAACAGTAACTGCATTTGGTTTTGTTTAAAATAGAGAATTAATCACTGCCAATATCTTTTTTTTTCTCTGACAGTGCTTCAAGTTTGCAGTGGAATTAGAAAATGATTGTTAATTTACACATACAAGATAATTTTATGTGACTTAAGAAAGATTAAATGGAACAATCAGGAGTGACAGTGGAAGAAATTAAATCAGGATATGAATGAGCGCTGTTTTATATTGTAGGTGTTCCTGCAAAACCTAATGCTAATACTTAAACTCATCAGTTAATCACTTCCCATATTCTTTTTCAAATATTAACCTTTTAAAAAGTTGAATTAGCTTAAGAATAACTTGATATATTATTAGGACTCATTTAAAAAGTCCATGCCGAAAAAGAATGGTTCTCTTTTTAAACAGTTTTTAATTATTATGAGGCTTATATGAAGAGGAAAATATATTTTAACAAGCATCCACACAAGTGGTCTGATTATGTTATTCTAATCTGCAAACCTAATTATCACCTTCTTATGGAGTACAAGGAACAGCTTTAGAAGAAAATTAATGTATCCTATCAGTGGGACAGTTTGTCACTTTATTAAATAATCATCTTCTTTGCAAATAAAATTGTTAGAAGCTTCATTGTATTAAGGAAAAAATAAAACCCCTCACACCATTACATATTAAAATTAACTTCCCACCGTTTCTTTAATGGTCTATTAAGCCTTCACTGTGGTGGATTATGAAGTACAAATGAGGATATCAACTGTTTCTAAAACTGTAAGAAACAAATATGTTCTATGTGTGTTTTTTATTACTGTGAGTTATAATTTATCAAACATTTAAACTATTTTCACTAGTTTCCAATGTAGAAAGTGTATATTAAATCCAAAGTAGATAATTTTGGGTTTCTTTCCTCTTTTTGATCTAAATCACAACCTGTGGGGACAAAACTGACATCTCTATGTCTATCTCTTTTTCTGTAAAGCAGACAATTCACATTCTATACTTCAATCTAAAAGACAAAACCAACCCAAACATAATCTGAAGAGTTGCCAAAGATGCCCCTGGAATAAATCTTTAGACCAGGTCAGTCTAGGCATGAAAAGTGGAAATCTTGACAGAAATATTTAATACATCGTTATTTAACATATCATTCTACCTACGACCAAAATTTCACCCCCAAGTCTCCAAAGACATTCTGTACAGTTATCACAGATTGTCCCAGCTTGCAAATACATACAGGAATCCAGCTTGTAAGCAAGTACAGGGTGATACTTGTTTGCCCTGCATTGAAGAAATCCTATTGGGCTCACCAGTACAGAAAGAACAGTCCTTTCACGGTCATTGTGGTAGAAAACTATGGTGTGAGCTGTTGCCTTTGTTTTTTACCGCTTTCAGGATCCATTATATGACTTCCATGTAGAGCTAACCTGGATTATTTTTAGCTGTCTTTGATTAGGCTATATTATTCTGTGAAACCAAAAATTACAGAAAATGAAGCCAATTTTAATGGAATTTTCATCTAGAAAGCATTATTAGCTAACAGATGGAATATCAGCTTAAAGCTACATATAAAAAAATACTTAGCTACCCCTTATTAACTCTCTCTGGTGAGTCAGCGTACATCACCTGGGATTTAGGCAACACCATTTGTGTGTCTATTTGCACTAAAGGTTTGAACATAATCTCCAACATGTCTTACCTTTGCAATTCTAGCCACAGTTTTCAATGTTACCTGCTACAGTTTTCACCGTGGCAGAAGGACAGCAGAATGCAGAAGTCCCTTAGATGGACCTATACTGTATCCACCAGTTTCAAGCTGCCCAGGTGCTCTACTTCATATAAATAAATGTTCACCGCTGCAGACTTAACAAACAAAGAAACAACCCCCCGAGGCTTCACTGATAAGGCAACATGTACTTAAGCAGCACAGAGGGAGAAGGTGAGTCTTTATCAGGGTGTTGAAGCTGGGACTCTCTCATTTCAAGCAAACACTGCAGCTCTGAGCATAACAGTAACTGCGGGAGAGGCAAAGCTCCCTTTCTGTCACTGAGGCTTCAGCAGGTTCTGATTATTTTTTTTTTTTAATTGAAATTAGCTTTCTTTTACATAGGAAAAATATTCTCACATCAGGAAAATTATTTCCTGCCCAGCACTATTATCTGAGGGAGCCTTACTAGCTACATGTTTTTTCCTCCTTCCAGAAAGCAGGATACTTTGCCTTCATAGGGAATCCAGAATTTCATAAGGTAAAGAACTCAGGTTTCTGTTCTTTCCGTGTATTACATAATTCTTTTCTTTTATCCTATAAGACTGTATAAAAGTCATAAAAATATAAAGCTTTGAGCTGTCACAAAAGTTTGGATATTCTATCCCTATAGAAAATTTTAAAAATCCTGTGTGTCTTGTCATCAGAAAGATGGATCAAACTGGTCATTACAGTCAATAACTACTTCATTCGTAAAACGGTCATTCTGGTTATCAGCAACATTTATATACTTTGTGAGGAAAAGCCTCAGCTATAAAGATACTGATTTTCCTTAAGTGTTATCTGATACAATTAAATGTTCGCTTCCTGTGGCTTGTGGGTAAGGTATATCCAGCCATCAAAAATGTCCAATATTCTGTGATATTATACATGGGACATTACCAGTAGTCTATAAAATAAGACAATCAGTCTGAAATATTGGAAGGTTACTTAATTTCAATGTACAAGGCAGTGCTTGAGTTAATGAAACAAAGCATAGAGTCAGTGTTTTTACGATAAACTCTACCTCTCTGGATTTTTTTACTTATAAATGTGACGATCAAAAGCATGCCTTGTAATACAAGGCAAAAAAATATAAAAGCTCAGATAGATCAGGATTTCAGTGAAACACTTGCTGACCTATTAGAACTAATTTTTTTCCAACAAGTTTGAGTTTATTCCCAAATCTAAATTCTTGGAGAGTAGAACAAGATATTCCCAGTTAAGTATTTCAGAGCGCTCTCAAAAAAGGATGAAAGTGATTAATTCTAGAAAGATAGGATAGCAGTTATTTAGTCTGCAGTGGCATTGATACTTCACCTCATACTTCTGAACAGGCTTTTGTGAGGAAAGAACACTTCTCTAAACCTTAATATCACTTTCACATTTTTTTTTACAGGATGCAATGGGCTTTCATTTCTATATGCTTTAAAAAAAGATTGCATCTCTAGAAGCGGTCTCAGACTTGGCACTGTACACCAAAATCTCGGCACAGAAACTGAGTATGTCCTCTTCCAGGCTACAGGTTTTAGAGTGCTACCAGGTCAGGGCACTAAATTGGCATACTTACGGTTTGATTACTTAACTTTACATTGTCAGAGTATTCTGGTAGAATACTGTAGAATACTGTACACCACCTTACAGTTTCATAGAGAAGAAATACATTATGAAATATTATTATTATTATTATTATATAATAAAGACTTCAGAAAAATAATAAATAGACCAAACAAAGCAACACTTAAGACTTCAAGTAAGAGACATGGCTGAAAAGCACTTCCCTCTTGCTCTGCCAGCTTCTCCGTTTCCTTTTTTATTAAAACACTAAACCATGAGCATTAAGCAGCTCTTAATTTAGCTTTATAATAAAAATTGAAATCCTTTTTAACCAAGAGTATAGTTTTGTTGAAATCTGTATCCTTGATTATTTTATAAGGTGAAGGAACAAAGTAAAGTCATGAAAGGCAAGGAAAAAAGAAGTCAAAATCAGAAAGAGAAACAAGAGAAGTCATAAGATGCCAGAGGAAGGAAAAAGTAGGCAAAAGTTGAACGTGCATTTTAGAATGAACAAATTTATAAGTTAAAATTGAATCTCAAAGACTCCCTTCGTTTGCTAAAAACATGTAGTAAGGATCACGGAGCTGGTATAGTGTGGGAGACTAGTGACCACTAGCTTGTGATCCAGTGTACTTAACCACTGCACATGTTTTATCCCATACTTCAGTCACATCTCCACTTTGCAATGGAGCACACTTCCAGGATTACAGAGCCAGTGCTAATTGAGATGGCTCTGGAAGTACAAGTAAGACAGCCATAGTGGTATCGCCTTGTGCTTGCGGTAGTCTAAATCTATTCTAAATCTCCAAAGAACATGTGGTCTTGTGCTCCATGCAGACTTTGCAGTGCCATCCAGCTTAGAAGTAGACCTGCAGTTCATTACGCAGGTCAGTTGTGACTGTCCATGAATAATTTTGAGAAACTGGTGGAGTCAGAGAAGGTTCAGAATAGCCCTGACAGGCACATTCTTTCTTTAACTCTAAGTAGTTCTCCCTTTGGCAGTGCTTGCTGTGTCTGACTATGTCTCTCCAACAGGAACTGGTTTGCATCATGCCTATAAACACTTATCCTACAATTTTGGTATCTTTGGGCATTGTAGATGATGTCAAAGAATCTTTGGAAGACAGAAAAAACACTACTATGCACAGAAATATGCCAGATTGCAAATACTTTAGATTAGTGTCTGTGCTTTCTCATTCACAGCAACTGACAACATCTACCTGGACTGGTGCAAAACTTTTGACACTGTCCCGTACAACATCCTTGTCTCTAAATTGGAAAGACATGGATTTGATGGATGGACTACTCAGTGGATAAGGAATTAGCTGGATGATCACACTCCAAGAGTTGTGGTCAATGGCTCAATGTCCCAGTAGCGAGCAGTGACGAGTGGCATCCCTCAGGGGTTGGTATTGGAACTGGCACTGTTTAACATCTCTGTCAGTGACATGGACAGTGGGATTGAGTACACCCTCAGCAAGTTTGCTGATGACACCAAGCTGTGTGGTGTGGTCTACACATTCAAGGGAAGGGATGCCATCCACAGGGACTCGGGCAGGCTGGAGAGCTGGGCCCGTGAAAGCCTCATGAAGTTCAACAAAGCCAAGTGCAAGGTCCTGCATATGGGTCAGGGCAATCCCACACACAAATACAGGCTGGGTGGAGAATGGATTGAGAGCAGCCCTGTCAAGAAGGACTTGGAGGTGTTGGTTGATGAGAAGCTCAACATGAGCTGGCAATGTGCACTCGCAGCCCAGAAAGCCAACTGTATCCTGGGCTGCACCAAAAGAAACATTACCAGCAGGTTGAGGGAAGCGATTCTGCCCCTCTGCTCTCGTGAGACCCCACCTGGAGTACCTCTCGTACGAAGACAAGCTGAGAGAGTTGGGGTTGTTCAGCCTGGAGAAGAGAAGGCTTTGGGCAGATATCATAGCAACCTTACAGTACTTAAAGGAGACCTACAGAAAAGGTAAAGAGGGAACGTAGTGATAGGACGAGGGGCAATGGTTTTAAATTGAAAGAGGGTAAATTTAAATTATATATTAGGAAGAAATTCTTCACTGTGAGCGTGGTGAGGCACTGGAACAGGTTGCCCAGGGAAGCTGTGGATGCCCCATCCCTTGAAGTGCTCAAGGCCAGGTTTGATGGGGCTTTGAGCAACCTGGTCTAGTGGAAGGTGTCCCTGCCCGTGGCAGGGGGGTTGGAACTAGATGATCTTTGAGGTCCCTTCCAACCTAAACCGTTCTATGATTCTATGATGATTAAACAAAAGCAGTTGAGAATCTCTCATTCTGGTATGCAGATACTAGTATGCTTCACATAAACCATCGCCTTTGTAGCAGGTGTGTCCAGTTTCCACGATATTTATTTTGGTTGTGTGAATAAAGTAGTGGATAAATATCGTTAGTAATTTAAACAACATACTTAAAAACAGTCTTTCACCAGACTTTCAACATTACAAAAATGCCTCTTCACAGGGTTAACAGCCTGGCAACCTGATGACAGAGTCAAATTCCCACCTGCTTACTTGGTTTTTGCATTTCTGCCATAGTTGCAAACTATGGCATTTGTATTTGCATTGTAGTCTGGTTGCTGTTTTGTTGTTTAGTGATTAAAACACTTTCCAAGTAAGAGTGCATCCGATTGCTCCTTGTCAGAAGAGGGAACCGAACCCCAACCCCCCTCTTCCTGGCTGAGTGCCCTCACTATGAAGCCGGTATAAAAATACTCCTATGGCTGCAGTGGCGTGACTGCTGTGCAGCTTTGCTACTGCAAGTTTGTTTTGAAAGCCAAGCCCTACTTCATTAGGTCAATCCAGTCAGGTTTAATTTTTAAAAGTCCCCAACAATTTGACAATTAAGTTTATGTTCCCAAATCACTTTCACAGAACATTTACATTGCAGTTCTCTATGAAAGCAAAGCAGCTAAACATATTGAAGATTTCATTCAGAGTGAGTTGTCAGCTGCCTCACACCAACAAGAAGAACATATTTCTTTGATTAACACACTTTTTTCTTTCTTTGAACATCAACAAAATCTTGACAAAGAACTAGATTGACAGCTTAACACAGCCTTCAAGGCTTTACTATCAAAATCCAAATCACTTAAGAATCTTCTGCTACTTCTGCTGCTCCTGTAGTTATTAATTTATCATCATAACGAAAAGAAAAAAAAAAAATCCAAGAAGTATTTTAGCTCATAAAAAAATCAATGCTGCTCTTGTTTTTAATATATTGTGAGCACAAATATTCTAACCACAGAGAAAGTTCTTTAGTTGGCCATTATACTCCCAAATCACAAGTTACTGTTCCAAAGAGCATTCGATGCCTTTAGACATCTTCATAATTGGCTCAGAAATAGCATGCTGCAAGAAAGGTTAACAGACCTTGCTGTTCCTCATATGGACAAATCTTTATTAAAAACAGCATAACTGAAAGGTTCTCAAGAACCAGGAAACCATATTACTTGCAGCTGTTCCCTAAGTCTAATTTGAACAAAAAATGGCAAATCTAACAGACGGCCTCTTCCTCTGACTACTAAATCAAAATCTTAGGCAGCTTTTACCATATCTACCTAAGTCACATGGATTCAAATGATACCCTGGTGCTGAGTTTTAGGCACATCAGGAAAAGAATTTAATGTAAATTCAATATGATGTTAAAATATTGTATTAATTTCTTAACCTAAGGAACAATATTAATTGTTGGCATATCTAAGCACACTTCCAGGGATTGAAACCGGATATAATTTGAAAACTCTCCAAGCTTAATAAATTGCAAGTAATTACTAGGCAACAGTTTTTATGTCCAATGATTTTTTGCTTTTTCTATTGTGATCCATTTTATGCCATGACATACAAACATACCACAAGCATCCAGCTCATCCTCACAATCACTGATCAGTAAATGAATTCAGAATTCTGTCATTACTGTTCATTAAAACTTTGAGAAACAATACCAAAATTATATTGCTCCCCACGTGTTTATTTGCCTGTCTTGTATCCCATCTTGATAGTTTCCCAGAGACTCCTCCTGGGCCTTTTGAGCTGGAAGAGGGGAGTATTTCGATCTTTCAGCCAGCAATCAGCCACATACCTTGTTGATCTGAACCTTTTTACCCAAACCAGAGCTGAACGTTAGAGAGCACTGATCAGAGACAGGTAACATAGACACAATGTGTATTTCCTGAAGTGCAGAGTAGAGACCTAAATAAACACAATTTTTGTTGAAGCAGGTTAGCAACATTTTTTTGAATTCCCACAATTTCTCTGCCTGACAAAGGAAAAAGTTGAATGCAGGATACTAATGCCCTGAGCACTGGTGAGATAGCAAATGAACGTCTGTTAACCTCCTACTTCAGAAGCGGATGTAGATCAACAGTTGCCAATCATCCAGAAATGTCGTTACAAGAGAAGCCAGAGAGGTATTCTTTCAGTGCCACTCCATGGAAATGTCCTAATACTGTCTAAGACAGTAAGCCTGTCTTAGAAAATGCAAGAACATAAGAAATTATATCATTTAGTCTCAAAATGACCTAAACAGTATTCCCAAAACACATCAGATCTCCTGTTAATCAGACTATGAAGTGTGGTGAGAAAGAGAGGCAATATCACTTTAAACTACTTTTATCTTTTAGCTAACACGGCTTCAATTGTAGTAGTGTCACATATCAGAACAAGCAACAGCCATTGCCTTTATATCACCAATTCAGCCAATGTATTTCTCTGTTGATGGCGGGGTTTGTACTTTTTTCTGATAATCTGTTTAAAGATATGTAGTGATTTCACAAACACACACACATATACATAAAGATATTGAAAAAAATCCATATTTTGGGTAGAAGTATATAATACAAAATATAAAAGTACGTATAAAAAGAAAATGCAATAAAAATAAAATTAAAATAAAAACAAAAATAGAAACTATAACTTGGGTATATCGATGCTAAAGTGATTCAATGATAAGATAAATACTTCTTAATTTTGATTATATACCTATGTTCTTATCAGGTGAAATAAAAATAAGCAGTAGTTATTATTTTACAAGTAAAACTAAACCCCAAGATTATTCTGAAGGCAACGTGAGCAACAATACAGTTATAAGAACAGGTACTGTCATGCAACTACATCTATCATACAATTTTCATATAAATGCATTACATGAATTGCTCTGTTACAAAAAAACCCAGTATTTTCAAAACACTTTATTTGGAACAATATATCCTATGTTAATAAAATGAAGGCATACGTCAGAAGTCAATAAGAACTTTACCTGAGGGATATCGACAGGATTGATTATATTTTGTAAGATACACAAATTATACTTTAATATATACTATAAGTTTGCAAACACTTCTAACTTTGCACATTTCTTAGAAAGGGCTATCTAACCCACTGCAATAAGAGCCTTGAAATCATATCAGAAAGCAGTGCAATTATGTACATGAAAATACAGACATGAGCCAGACAAACTATATTCAAACAGAATAAAATGGAAAATGAAAAATGTTATCTGAAGTGACGGAGGAGGTTACTTATTAGATACATTAAGTACTTAAAATCACTTCAGTTATATAATTAGCAAAGATAAGAACTATAGGTTATTAAATCAGGGGCTGGCATTTTGGTTGAAAGGATTACTTTTCAGGTCATCTATTAAAAAATGAATTTTGAACAGTAGTACTAAAATAGGGTTAGGTGGATTGGAAATTTTTTTTATTTTTTTTTCCAATTACCTAAGTCTCTCTAATAGAACACAAACTTATTTGCAATTTCAGAGTCTAAAGTTGGAAGCCTGGGGTATATTAGTTGTAAGATTCTGGGTCTGAAGCAAATCTAGGACCCAATTTCTCATGACTTAAAGCAGAAGGCAAGTAAAAGCACATACTGTATATCATGGCAGTCTATGCTGTACTAAAAGAGTATTTGGGCTCTCCCCATTATCTATGGGTACTGTAGTATATGCCTGGATAACAACATTCTCTAAAAGTAGGGGCTTAATTACGGGAATTAAAGGATTAAAAAAAAAGCCCCATAAAGCACCCACAGTTCAGAGTAAAGGTTTTCATGTTGTGATTAAATTTTAATTTCTTTGTACTAAAGAATAATGTGTTTATGTATATTAAATAGGAAGTGTAAAATTTATTCCTTAACAATTCATTTCATTGCTTTTAATGGCTTGGATATTGTCAATAATATTATATGTAAGTGCGCTGTGGCCACTTAGCAACCTTGACTGTATTTTGAAAGAAGGTTTTGTTGGTTTTGCGATATATATTAGAAATGGCTGCTGCTTAACTGTTTATAAAGCCCAGCATCTGTTGTAAACATGAAACATATCCACATGCAACTTATGTAAAGATTTGCCATTTACTTGAGAGATTTGAAGATTAGTTGATCCAAAATGAAGTTTGAAAATCAGCTGCAAATTTACATTGTTAGTATTCACTAGTTCTGATCATAAATACTCCTCCAAAAAAAGTAAGTAATATTTAACAAAAATCAATTGTATTAATAAGCATTTCATTTTGTGTGTGCTCACCAAAATCAGGGAAAATAACTTAATTAATTGGTATAGAAATACTTCACCATACTTTATCAGCAAGCAATAAATCGCAAGCTGTAGTTTAGTAGTTTTGTTACAGTTTCTCGTATCTGTTATAGATTCCCTTCACATGTGAATTTAATACAAATGATAGTCAGAAACCTTTTTCTATCATTGTGTCATTAATTGTTATTTCAAATGGTGTGACTAAACAGCGGAAGAGACCAAGATTTAATTCCTATATAGTTACGTTTACCTTTAATGTATTGTAATAAAAGGTAGTAGTTTTAATTAAATAGAGAATGTGTAGAACATCCAATAGACACTTCAATCCATAGAAAAGGTTCAATGACCTACTCTTCTTAATGAAACATCACCTGCAATAAATTCCTTTACCAGCCTGGCATCTATTGAAGAAAATTAGATTTTACTGACCTTAGCCTATAGCATATGGATAGACCTGTCATGAATCAACAGTTTGTTACTTGCACAATGTATGCTGGGCGAATCCCTCTATATGGTTGTGCACCATGTTAAACAATACTTTCTCCTAGACAGTGCAATGATTTTCACCCTTTAACATGGCTATACATTTTACTTGACAGCTTCTAAAGCAACTGTTTCTTTAACAGCTGGGTATCATTAATTATCTTTAAATCACATAACTTTCTGTAAAGGAAAAAACATTCCCATACCTTGTCAATATTAATAGTATGTATTTCAGTTACCTGGGTTTTTTCAGAAGTGCAGCATGGCAGGTGTTTCACAACCCCCTCCAAAGGAAGTGCCCAATGAACACATAGCCCTTACCATTCTAACAATACAAAATCTGACCCCTTTTCAGTCCTGCAGTGGTGAATTTGACAGCTGAGGGCCCTAAGAATACAAACAAATTCACGGCTCCGCTTAGGGTCTGATACAGTGCACTGCTTTCAGATGTACTTTGAAATCACAGGGGATGCTCAGGACTTAGGGGCGACTGCTTAAAATATATTTGATACAGCATCCAGCCTCTAGTCCTCATGACTCTGAACTTAAGGTTCCCCAACCACACCAGCCTCCCAGATAGACACTACAGAACAGTGTTTAAGAGAGTAAGGAGCCTCTCAAGCAGAGGGCCTTAACCTATTAGCACTTTCTAGAGAAATGATGAAAATATGAAATCCTGTATCAGAGAGAGATGCAGATCCTGCAGATTCAGGCTGCTGTCATTTTCCTCTGTGGACGGCAGACATAGGTAGGCTGAATCAGCATTATACCCCAACTTTTTTCTTTTGTCCCAGCTCAGGAAACTCAAGCACACATTATACACTTCAGGCATTTTTTTTCTCAAGATGAACTACTACACGTTTGAAGTCTGACAAAAGAATGTGCTGATTTTTTTTATTATTATTTCTGCCAACAAACGTTACAACCAAGAGCTAGGCAGAGTAGGTTGTTTAACTATAAGCCATCTCTTGCTTATGTGAAAATATTTCACACTCTGTCATAAATATTTTTGCCTTGCATTGCTTCTTCTGAGGACTACAGTTGCAGTAATATTGCCTGAATTCAGAGATACTGTTCCCTGGAGTCTTAACCTTTTATGAAAAGCAACCTGTGGGTTCAATGGGACAGGTAACAGATGTCTGCAATCTGGTCTCTCTGTGGGGCCAGTGTCATCTTTTTAAGTGTTTTCAGCTCGGTCACAACCAGGAAGGGAGGAGAGGTTGAAGGAAAGAGACTGAAATGTATGCAATTCAAAGTTAGGAATTTTGTGTTGATGATTAGTATATTCACTGCAAATATGCAGTTGTGATTCAACCCAGGAGACTCCATCACTTAAACTGAAAAACTGGAAGAATAATAAAAATATCAAAATAGTTTTGTTCTATTCAAAATGAAACATTTTGACTTTTCAATTCAAAGCTAAAATAAGTCAACTTTAAATCAAAGGCTAAGCACATCTGAGAGTGGAGCATTTTATTCACCCCATGACAAATGATTTTACGTTTAATCTGAGGTTGCCTTGTGCAAAAAAAAGGAGAAAGTTTACACTGATATTTTTTAATCTCAGTCCCCAAACTGGAACTAGTACTTGCTTTCAACAGCAAGTGATTTGGGGAATCTCCAATATTCAAGTGGAATAACTGTGTTCTGGTTTCTTTTTGCCAGGCTGGATTAGAAATCTTTTATGATAAAACTTTTGGATGCAGTAATAGCGTTTGCATGTCAGGATTTTTTTTTTTTTTTTGAGGTCAGCCAAGTACTATGATAACTATATTGCATAGTGCAGTACTCAAGTTGGGACATGTGGAAGAACTTGGTAAAGATTCATTTACCTGCCATTTCTCCCACCTTTTCTTTCTGTGGCCTTTCCAGATTAAACCAGAGTCACATACCATGTAGGTTAAAACGAAAACATAACTTCCTTCACTCATATTCATTAGAAGACCACTTATTCTCCTGGAGAATACTTGTACAAAGTAAACCAGAACTTTCTATTACTTAAAAATTTCCTTAGAGATTAAGTCCATAGGTATCGGCACAAAATAAAAGCCTAATTAAGCAAGTTGAGAGGGAATCTCAAAAGTACATGGTCAGGAACATGATGCAAATTGAGTTTTTAGGAATAGGAACTTTTTCTGCTTTAGGATTTCTTCAGAAACGATGAAAATAGATTGATGTTTGAAAACCTCAAAGATGATGTACTTAAGACTGTAAATGCAATTTATAAATCCTACTTTAGTTTATTGAGACAAAGAAATATCTTTTATGCTACTGGGTGCCACAGAATCATATTAGTATGCCCAATTTAACAGAATATTATTTTAGAATAGTTAATATCAACTTGAATTATATTTTTCTTGAATGTATTCTTTGTTTCCCTGTGTATATTCCAGTCACATAACTCATACATCTGTTATTCCCAGCATCAAGTCTATGATGTTTACACAGATCTCCCTGCAGGGCATTTTGGCCTAACTGAATCGTTATTTCAACAGTATGTCCTAGTTTAATGATACTGTTACTTGAAATGCTGTCTTTTGCAAGTTTTCTCCCCCCTGGGGTTAACTCAGCCCTTCCACACTGAAATCAGAATATCTGACCCTACTCTTAAGCAGTAGATGCTGGGAAGTGAACTCTGCTTTCTCGAGCACAGGGTTCTCAGCACTTCAGACCTGTAGAGCGGGTAGTGACAGCTGAGTCTCTGGGTTTTATGAACACATTTAAATCTTAATGCAATGTCAGTACTGGTTTCTGATAATGTGTGCTAATGATGATAAGATACGATTACTTAAAATGGCATATTAGGATTCATTCTTTTGACAGAGGTGGGGATGCTACTGATGCTACTGTGTTCTCACTTCCATTCTTTTCTATTTGACCATCATCAGAAGAAAAATTCTTCTCCTGTGGATCCATTTTTAGGAACAAGTAATGAATATTTTAAAATCTCTGTTAGACATTTATGCTGAGCCTTATTTGGAAAACAATATGGAGCCATTCCATATTGCAGCTTACAAGTATAACATTTTCAAGTGATTAAGGCATGTATTAAGCGTTTTTCAGTGAGATTTAAGCTTCTGAACGCGGAAGACCCTTTTGATAAAGGGGCTTGTTTTCAATTTAATAAGAATCTGGAAAAAGAGGTGCTTCATTGAAAAGAAATGTCACAAGGTAGCTGCTAAGTGATTTGAAGACTTAAGAAAAAACAGATAATGTGAATTTTTAATTCATGAGTATTTACACATACTTAATCTTAGATTTTCCAAAGACCTAAACATCTAACTGTCCCACACCTTTATTTCTTTCTTACTAAGCCTTTGTGTCCAAGTTTCAAAATATGCCATAGTTCCTAATAAATAGTCACCTACTTCCAAAACATTCTACAATATTGGCTCATAGTCATTAAAAAGTCCTTCTAAGCCTTGTGATATGCCCTCATCTTCATTTTGAGAAGGTAAACAAGTGCAGAAAGATTCTGCTTTCACCCACAAGTACAAGGTGTCAGGAGTTTCCTTATTGGTACGCTCTATTTACACCTGAAACTTGGGATCAGAGTGTCAAGGAATGTTCTTAGGTATCTCAGGATCATTACCAGGATTTAAAGCAAAAGATTCTCCAACCCCAAACTTAACCTAACCTATTTCAGTGATGCAAATACACCACCCTTGGGTTTCAAAAGACTTCTGCACACAGTATAAACTTAAAGTTTCCCTTCAGTGAGGTAACTTTTTACACGTTCATTTGCAGAATAGAATCTCAGCGCAAGGACCTGCTTTACAAAACTGAATGATAGCTGTGGGAGCTCAAAACCTTGGAAAATCGCGCAAGAGAAAACTAACATAAAACCACAAAAGAATTACTTTTTTAAATCACGAGAGATATCCACATGTGACAATGTAGGATTTTCAAATGAGTAAGTGTTATTAACTATGGAACCCACTATGAATCGGACTTGAGCTGGACTTGCTGATCCTAAATCATTTAGATTGCACAGAACACTCCACACTCTAGGGAATTAAGTCTTGTGGTTTAGCAGACATCTAAATAAGGGTTTTATTTTCACACACTGCAGGAAAAGGCTGCTGCAACATATTATGGAGTGTTGTCACATGCAAATAACTGCTAGTGGAACAAACTATTTGTGAGCTAACATAATTTGGAAAATTCTATTCAACAAAAATAGAAATCCACATTTTTTTTCTCAGTACACAAAAGAAACATTTTAAAACATCAGTCTCTATTACAATACTTTGCTCAAGTCTTTACATTTTTTTTAGAAATGCATAATATTTCTGAATAGTCTTTCAATACCCAGAGAATCATTGCTTTTTTCAAGTTCTTTCAATATCACAGTACCAAAGCACGTAGGGACTGGAACTATATATTTTTGTAATTAATTTCCTTAAGATAATGTTAGAAACATCAGGTTCCTTAAAATATAGATGAATTTCAAGGTGAGTCTGCTAGCAGATGTTATTAATGGCATATGATTTATTGTGACATGAAATCTGATCTGAAACTCATGTTATTAGCTGAGCTTTTTATAAATTATAATTGCCAACTGCTGAAAATATGCAGAAAGACCACTGATAAACTAGCTTCATCTTCAGGGTCTAGAATATCTGCATTTGCTAACTGTCCAATATCTCTAGTCCTGCTGAATGAGTATAATACATTGGGATGTGCAGATCAGGCTTAAGTTCAGATCTTTTTATAGTATAATTCTTTCAGAATGAGAAGAATTGGAGGTAGGAAGAGGAGGTCATACAAAAGAAACGTTTACTGTGGAAATTAAAAAATCCCCAAACACTCCGGTTCATAGTATGTCATTCCATAAACGCTAAACAGATTGTACAGTTAAGAAAAAAGCCCCCCTCTCTGACTGTTAAATATAAAATTTATACTTTCAACATGAAAACAGTAAGAAGGTAGATAATATTCAAACATCATTCTGTACAGCTCTAAGATGACAGCACAAACAGCAAATTTTATCATCCTAAGGTCTATGAAGATTTGCATATACACAAGATTTTCCAGGTCACCCCCATGGAAAACTAAAGAAAGTGTATAGGTAAGCAATGACAAAACATTTGTGTCAATAATTATTTCTAGACATTCCCTTTTTATTCCCAATAAGCTCACATCTTACTTTCCTTTCCCCATATGCCTTTAAATTTTAATAAAGTTTCTGAAATGTTTTTACCCATCACAACTTATGTGCTAAATTACGTAAATAAGATGACACAATATAAGCATTGCATTATGAATATTATCTGCTCAACAAAACAGATATTGAAAGAAGGTGAATTGACAGTACATGTTGTAATACATTTTTAATCTCCATAAAAGCTCTGAGATAACATTGCAAATTCAAAAAGCAACACAAGGAACAGATGCAAAGTCTCATTCCTGACTTTTTTACATATCCAAAGCTGTTTAACGATAAAAGCATTTATGTGTAAAATGGCATTCACTTGCCCTTACTAAGAGTATATATGGAAGAGCCCCCTGTCAATGTACCAGTGTGCGTGTGGGAATGAAACATAAGGATCACCATCTGCAGCTGTCTAATAAGTGTTCTTCAGTGCCTAATGGCAAAGTGTCAATTCAGGGATCCTCAGATACCACAATGCATCATCTTGTCCATGCTAGTCTTCAAGTCAAACATTTCACATGTGAGAACAGTTTATTTATAACGCTATTCATTTCAGTTGAAATACCAGATATAAAACAGTTACATTGCAAGCAGTCTGGGAGCATATACTTAATATAAAATGCACCAATTTCCTCTCTTTTATAAGAAGCCGTATTTATATAATTTATATAATGTGCAAAATTTAACCCCTCACAGAACATACCTTAATAACATGGAAAGAATCTCTTCCTATGCAAATATTTTTAGATTCTTACCTACTGTTGAACTTCTCTGGATGTTTTTCTCTCATGATATGGAATCTGTGGGCAATTGAAGCATCCTAACAGGAAAAAGAAAACCATAAATATATCATGACAGGAAAATTGCAAAACAGAATACCACATCTGTAAACAACGTATATAATTTGTAAGGTGTTTTGTGAACCATCTTTTTCAACGAGAGCAATACTGTTATCACTTGGAAAGTTTAAAAGTACACTGTTCCAAGCATGGGATATATCTGAACTTAATTTATTACAGTTGTTACGGTCTCCATTACTCCTTTTTACAAATCAGACATGATAGTTAAATTTACTGAAAGTGTTGTCAACGTCTGTACAGCAAATATCATCCAGATCTGGTGAAGATTTACAAGAAGATCATTCATACAGTTCTTTTTCATCGGAATACTAAAGAAACTCTATGAAATTTATTCCTTTAGTAAAGCTGAGTGATAGATTCAGCAGTGTTATATACATTGATATTTGCATATGGCTTTCTCTAAAATCTGGTAGAAAATGGAAATAAATGCCAGGAGATGCCCCATTTGCTATATGTCAGGGTGTGAAATCTTGTGGGGGGTAAATGGATTTTTAATATTAAAAAAAAAAGATGTGATAATTAACTTAAGTATATTTTATCAAAATATTGTAATAAGACATTAAATAATATGTATGTGAAATGAAATAGTTGTATCAAATACTTATATGTGCATAACATTTTAAAAAGAATCAAACCATTGTGGTAGTGGGAATTGCTGAAAAAAGAATATGACCTGGAACTGATGTGCTAGAATCAGTTTTCACACTATTTTTATATCTTCTTTGCAGGTATGAAAATAATGTTTTCCTCATTCCAGATCATGTAATATTTATTGCACATATTAATCATTAAAAATTTACAAAATGGGAACTAAGAAAGTAAAAAGTTTTTTCATCTTTTAACGTATGTATTAAATGAGGTGTGAGAGCATGAAATCTACCAACTTTTCAGTCTTGCAGGAGATAGTAAACACAGAGAAATCCATTTTGATCATGTTTTTATAATTATTATCCTAAAACGCTTCATACGTAAGAATATAAATGAGAGTTCAGTTAGTAAGAAATTTAAATTAATTCCAGTTTCCATGTAAATTGTGTTTGACAAAACTTATGAATAAAACTAACACTGCAATCAACTAACATGTATAAGAAAAAAATACACTATTTACCATGGAAATATATTGAGCATTATGGAAATATAAAAACTGAGAATTTGAGAGAAGTGTCAAATTCAGTATGAAGTCTATATCTAGCAACATTTTAAATTATTTTCAAACAATTAGAATTAGCATTTGGGAGAAAAAACAAAATGAAATACTTTGCTTAAATTTTATATTATTGCTGATGCCAAATATGATTAAAATATTTGGATTAAAATAATTTTGATTTAACCTAATCAATGTTAATATAAATTTCACAAAAGCAAACAAGTATTTATTGTAGATATATATGTATCCAATAACATCAAACATGGTTGCAACACTTTATGACTAAAATAGCTTTTTATTTATTAGTATCTTAAATAGGACATGTGCCAGAGAACAGACTGGTCCAAACTTCAGGTTTGGTGTACTAATTCAAGGCTACTTTGACAAAATAAATGTATGAACTTTAATATCATGTCAAAGATAAAATTGTTCAGATAGATTGATAACATTCAAATAAACTTTTAAATTATGAATGAAAAAGCAATAAATAAGTCCCAAGATTTTACACACACTCTACCTACATAATTCTGTTGCATAGTACAGAATTTTTAGGAAAAACTTGTGAACACTGATTAACTAAAATCAGTTAGTGGCATCACTAATTGTACTGACTCCATTGAAATACTCACTTTATTTATGATCTTATGTAGTTTCTAAAAATGCATATAGTTTGTTGCTTTATGTACATTACAACATTATTTATTTATTTTCCTGTTATCTTTAAGAATTGAATTGTCATTTAACATTTGACTGTTCTACAAAAACATGACAGCAAAATTCCCTAGTGAATGAACTGCTTTTAGCCATAAAATGCCCTACTGTTCCGTCCTGTCATCCAAACTGTCACCTGAAACTTTCAGTGCTATATTCTCAAACTGCACTCATCATTACTTTAAATTTATTTTTATGTGCAATGCAATTTTATAAGGCAAATATCCACAAGTATCCAGGTGATCCCACAGTTCTTGGAGATGGATGAAATAAAGCTGACAGTAAACCCCGAGACATCACACTTCTAAACAAATCCTGCCAGCTGAACTAAAATAATAACTCTGTTAACTTTAGAAAGATCTCTCATTCATACTTTATCCCAACATTAGAAAAATATGTTTGTCAGCCAGTTCTGTATGAAAAAGAAATAAAAAGACTACTGTTGTGGTTAACTATTAATTTTCTACACACTGGAGCAAAAGATAAAGACAGACCCAAGACAAAACGAATAAAGGGGTAGTAGCATATTTGACAGAAACTAGGAAACACTAATCAAGGACTAACTGTCTAATGAATGAAATGAAAAGGCTAATGTGCTTACTCATGCATAACAAATGCAAGGCACAAACAAGCTAGGGATCAATGCCCACTGCAGATGGCAAACAGGCAGTTGTTTCCATGCAAGGTTGATTTGATCAAAATTTTCCCCTGCCCGAACATTTTCTGATTCCAAAATGGATCAACCAACTTAATGAGCTGAGAGGTGAAAAAAGTAATACACAAAGCTAATTTTGACAGGCACAACGTAAGACAGGAACATGCCAGACCAATTCCATACAAAAATTGTTGAAAAGCTATTTTTATTATTGGAGACTGTAAACCAAAGTAGTAACTACACACAGATAAGCTTGAAAGTGGGGGAGCTGCTAAGGCTTTCTTCAGTTCACACTGCCCAACTGCTCTTTTGAACCCACAACTGAGTCCAACATACAGAGTCCTTAGATTCGCTAGCACAGGGACCTCTTCCCAACCATAACTCCACGCTCTAGGAAAATCTGAAACTAGCCCATGCTGGTTGCGTGTTAGCAAAATAATCCTTTGCTTTAGGGGAAAAAACGAAGAGAGGAAAAAAAGAAAAACTACACTGAATTTTCCGGTTTTCAAATGCCTATCATCTTCTATTTGTTAAGATAGTAGCACACATTACAGTATAAATAAATGAAAAATAACCTGAAGAATTAAAAGTAAGAGGAACTTGACAGTCGGTAGGAATGCAAGTTCTGTCTCCTAAGAGTTGCAGGAATTACCAGATGCCATCCCTGAATCCTGAGGAACAACCATTAAAACTTTTGTATTTCTGGATGAGGAGAGCAGAGCATCCTTCATTGCGAGCTATTTTGGCTACATTTGAAATAGGATTCATTTCAGCTGACTTCAATCAGCCATTTCAAAAAAGGCATCCAGCCTAACCTGATTAGAGCAAACAACTGTTGTTGGACCAATGGAGAATGAATTTCTTTTTTGTGTCACAAACTATATTAAAATCACCTAATTAACTAGACTGGGAAATAGAACAATATCCACATACGTGGTAAGTTGAATATTGTTTGCATATTGTCACTTTAATATGCTGACCTTTCCTGGTACCTGATATTATGCATGACCAGTAAAATATGAGAAATTATTTTTGTATTTGGTAATAAAACTGCTGTAAAAAAGAAAACCCAGGAGTCAGTAAAGCAAACTTGCATGCTTCATGATATTACCTAGCAAGGTAACAAGGTAGCAGTTTTTTTTAGAAAGGTCATTTGACAGTCAGATACTGGTCTATAATTAATATCACCTGTGGGCATTATTTATTAAATTTTATTAATAAATCGATATGTATGCTAGCCTGAAATATAATTTTCCAGTAGTACTATACCTGAATCTAAATATTTTCTATTTTCAAAAGTAACACACCTTAAGTGCACACAAACATGGCTAAAAATTGCAAGAGCTTTATTATTAATAATAATCTGAGGAGATACAATGCTATCAGGCCTGTTGCAAGGTGAAAGGAGGAGGCAGGTCTCACGGGATCAGTGTAATATGAAACTAGCACATTTCACTATGCCCATGCTTCAGTCACAAATCTCATTTTATACTTGAAGCATTGCAATGTTTGTCACCAAAGCGTCCAAGAATGGAGATTTTTTTTTCAGCAACACTTTTGCATCAAAATCAATGCTGGTGCACAAAGTAATGCTGAATACAGAGCATTTAAAAACAGAGCTAAGTAACTAATTAGACAATTTTGTCTTTCTAAGAATATTACAAGAATATTTGAGTTGTATGCTACTATTCCAAAATACTTCACTTCTTTTTTAAGATATACAATATTTTTACGGTCATTGACATGTCATATGCAATATACGACAATAGCTTAGATGATGACAATTTCTCTGAACTTTCATTTCAGAGTATCACCAATCTAATCTGAAAAAGCTAACACACCCTGTTCTCTTTTGTATGCCTCTCTAGATGGTTTCTGCTCACTGTTTTGAAAGTAGATATGAAGGAATGGGTGTCTGAAGAACAGAAGATGCAGCTTATCCAAGTTTAAATTCTACAAAATTGTAAACAGACTCTTGAAAAATGTACCTCTATATCTCCCAAATATTCAACCTGGACATATGTGCCATGAACATGCAGACATACACACATATTTACACCCTTAATTTGAACCTGTTCAGTGTCTGAAGTAGCTGGACTATCCTTCTTATATCTCAGTCAGGTTTGTTTCAAATCCTGACAGTGAAGATAAGATAGAGAACAGACAGAGCATATCTGAATCTACTCCTAGGAAATGGAAAAAATATTTTAATTGAACTAGGGCATTTCTCAAAGTGACCTGCCAAGAAGAAAAGAAGCTTAAGTTGCTACACCTCTTTAATACCTTATGATTGACTTACACACATATATATTCATCTTTTTAATGGGTATTAGCATTACCGGAAAGCAATCTGAAGCAGTCTTTTCAAAGGAGTAACCTTATACATTGTGAATAACCTTATAGAAAGATTAATGCGTTTAATATATGTCTATCTATAAGCTTGCTGTGATTAAAATTTCCATTAAATAATAATTTTTATGCTGGTGAACAAACAAATGACCGATGTGCATCTTCTTTGGATATAAATGGTCTGATTATTTTTTTCTAAGATGCTTCTTTAATTAAGGCTTAATGGATCCACAAGGCTAGGAAGCTTAAGGGATAATTCAGCAACCTGTAATCTTTGGATCAGAATGCAAATCTAACCTGAACAACCAGTTAGCTCACATCAGTTATTAGTGTGGAATAGTACAGATGTACAAAAAATATCATTGAAAATAGATTAAGAAAAGTTCGTTGTAGTGGCTTAAGACTAAAAATTATTTTCTAGGTAAACAAACATCCTTATGATTATGCATTCCACTTTCTGCGCATACACACAAAAAGCAAAAAACCTAGATACATTCTTTGTTTTTAATATTTCCCAGCCCATAATAATCAACAGTCTCAGATAAGCAATAATATGGCTAGTACTGAACAATTCAGTGATCCAAATCTAGAAAAAGGTAGTCAAGTAACTTCAGCTTCTGCCTTGTTTGAATCCAGTTGCCATTTCATATTTGACCCCCAGGTATGTTTGATTAAATTACACACATTAACCTCAGAGACAATGTTAGATATCTTCCAAAACAATTTCATTAATACCTTCATTTTTGGTGAAACACTAGTTACTATAGTCATCTTAGTTTCTAATAATATTCTGAGCCAGTATATCTGAGACAGGTGATAGTTTGAGAAGGTCAGAGCAAGAAGAGATTTCAAGATCTTTTTGATGCAGCTTCACTAAAGCAGAAGAATAATTCACTTAAGAAAAATCTAAGAAAAAAATTTCTGACAAACTTGTGTTCCTGGTTTTCTGAGAAAAACACACACACTGTCAAGATAATGCTATTCATTTTGACAGTGAAATTTTTAACAGCCAGCCCTCTGATGGTCATGTTTAAATACATTTCAACTGTATATGTATTACTAATTCAAGTGACCGTTCATAATTTAAATATTCATTTAAATAGGTAATACCTCTAAACCCAGGATGAAACATCAGTAACCACAGTATTTATAAATGACAGGCAAAAGACGAGCGGACGGTATACCTGGAAACTGTAACAAAATATTTGGAACGGGCCTTCAATAGTAAGCATATTCCCTCTCCCTTTTCATTTAAAGTCAGGTCTCTGATGAGTTTCTGACACTACATATACATAATTTGGTACTAGAAATGTTTCACACAGACACAAAGTAGAATCCATTTTGCAGGAAAAGATGTGTTTGTGAAAATAAAACCAACCAACCCCTATGTTCTTCCTACTGAAAACTCTATAACATACAACTAGTGGACATGTACGCAAATTGACTGATCAGAATTTATGATTGTCCAGTTCATATAGGGTGACCACATGTCCCAGCTGTGTAGGTACCAGTCCAGGGACGAATCCTGTAAGTGCAGCCTTTCTGCTAGTATCTCAAGGACTTTCTTTGAGGAGCTATTTTTGTTTTCAGAAACAGACCTTAAACCTCTATGTATCTATATTTTTAAGTCACTAATCAAATTCAAGGACCATCAAAGACGACAGGGAGATAAGGCAGTTAGGTTATTATCAGACTAAACGACTGAAAAAAACTGTGCCTCATGACTCAATACGATGCAGAGGACATGTACCCTGTAAGATGAGCTCTGCTGAGGACATGCTGCGTTACTGAGCACATCTTCCTTTCTTTATATTTGGTCACCCTATATTTACTGTAACTAGAGAAGGGTTCTTCTAGATCTATGCTGAGTGTTTATGTGGTCACTAAAAAGAGAAGAAGAAAAGTAATTGCATGGCAAATAGCCAACATAGCCATATAGAGAGTGTATTAAATATCTTGTATATTAAAAAGTTCTGTGGTAAACCTTTAGTAGCATTTCTGATAACTGCTGATGAAGAACTATGTTGAAATTGTCCCAAATTATTCTGCACAATGAGTTTGAGCACAACACCACGAAGGACATGGCTCGTATTGAAAGTCAATATAAGCAATGCAATACAACACAGTTGGCTGTTACTTTAGCTGTTCTTCAGAAACACACAGCAATGGCTCACAGATATCTTCAGTATAAAGTATAGAAATTGTTTACATTAAAAGCCTGTCTAGCTTGAAATGACTGCCTAGACTTTCATGCCCAGCACATTTGCAGTTCTGAGGACAGAAAAATGAGTAATTGTCCCCAAAAAATCAATTACTAAGCATTTGTTTGTGAAATACTAATTATTGCCATCACATTAAAAACACAACATAAAGAAAAAGGCATATTTGGCATCAGGAATAATTGCTTATATACTGTCTTGAAAAACAGAACTCAACTTATTTATGGTTTTCAAATACTGTCCTAATAAAAAAACCACAACACCCGAACAAAAAAAACCCAAACAAATCCCTTTGGGTATTTTCATTTTGAGCTTTAAGTTGGCATTTGAGTTGGATTCTCAGGGGCTAAATTTAGACCCTTATTCTAGGTGCCTGAACTGGCAGGATGATCTCTCTATCGTCCCAGTGCTCTCAACAGTAAGAACAAAGCTTTTTGGAAAGGTTCTTCCAAAAGGCATGCAGATAAGTTTCTGTTCTGAATCATCATTTGAAAATCTTTTGTTATTAATCATACAAGAAGCTGACCACATCTAGCTTCTTAACTTTATGAAGCTATGCCTGAAATGCAACAGTTCGAGCAGTCCTCTAAAATCTTCACTGGGGTTCAAGCCAAATCTTGTATCACCACCCATTTTATATGCTCATTTGTTTGATAGGGATCAAATAATAAATGTTCACCTGACTTCTCCTTAGCAACTTCCCATAACTTGTTAGTCAAAGTGTTGGCAACAGAGCCTTATAATTTTAATACATATTTATATTATTCATTTGTTTCCATAGCAGATATTTATTTTTATAAGAAGTATGCAAACCACTGAAACATCTCTCATTGATTTACACTCTGAAAGAATATTCTTCTCTTAATTGAAAAAGGTCACTGTTTTCCTCATTCATTATGTTTTCAATTTGAAATTTAAATTTCTGCATTAGAATATTATTTATTACCTTCCCTATTGGGCAAAAAAATATTAATTTATAAAAAACCCTAACATACTCATAAATCAAGGCTAGATGTTATTTAGCTACAGATGTTGTTTCTCTCCATTGATTCATGACAAACTTTTTAAGATCCTCTCCCTCACATCTTTTATATAGACTCTTTGTTTGCTCTTTCTTATAGGCCTAAAAGCAACTTTCTTACCTTTTGCTCAATATCTGCACTTGTTCCTGTGTATCAAAATATTTTCTGAATCCTGCTACTTTATTTTCTTGGCTTTGTCTTCGCCTGTGTTATCCCCAACTAAGCAGACATACAGCTATCAGACACAGGCTTTCTTCATCTCCTCATGAGTTTTCATGTGAAAGTGTTTTTCATTTGTGTCAAGCTTCTTCCTTGGAAAGATTTTAAGATTGCCCTGTTGCCCTTTTCTAATTGCATTATCATTGACATTCTACACCTACAACTTTATGTTGCCAATCTTTCATGCAGTCTTAATCTTACCTACGCCATAAGTAGGTAAGGCCTTCCCTTCCTCCTGAAGCCATAGCGCTCTCAGCGTCCATCATTTGCTGTCCACTGCTGGGGGTGCACAGCTTCCTACTGATATAATTGGCTGAGTATAATCTTTGTGTATTTTATATTGATATTGCTATCAATATTGTTTCTTTAGTGTTATTAATGTTAATTATCTAGTCTTATTCTATTAAACCTTTTTACTTTTCAACCCTTGGGTTTCCTTGTTTTTCCCTATTTCTCTTCCCAGGTGGGGAGGGGTCAGAGAATAATTGAATGACAGTAAATTGTTGTGGGTTCTTCAAACCATAAAAACATGAGTTACTCATTCCAAGCCTACTCCCACCAAAGTGGTTTCTCTGAGCATCTAAAAGGGTATTGCAGAAATAGAATGAAGTTAAAATGGTTCATAAAGGTATTAGACTGAACAGATTAGATCCTAGAAGATCATCTTGATCAGACGCTGGTTTTACTGCTACTTACCGGTACTTGAATTTGTAACTTTAAAGGTGAATACATACTAGTCTTCACACACAGTGAAAGTGGCCAGGCTCCTTCCTGGAGTGCAAAACCCAGTCACATACTACTTGACAATGACCAATATTTCCATGAAAAATAGGGTGTTAATGTTCTCTGAAATGTACCTGCTATCCCCAAAACTTAATAGAACTAGTTCATATAAACAGTGTTTGATATCATTTGCTCTCAAGTTAAATAAAGCCCAGGCTCTGCAGTAATGCCTATCTGAAATACAAACTAGACTGAAAAATGGAACTAGATGTCATTTTACTGAGCATTTAGGGGCTGAAAAAGATATTCTGTACAACTAATAAGATCATGTATTCCAAAAAAGCCATAAAACATTCTATGGCTTATAGAATGAAAAGCCTTTTCTGAACTCAGTATTTGGATATATGGAAAAGTGTTAAAATATGTCTAAATACGAACACGTTTATGGTAAGTGTAGTCAAATTTTACAAAATTGATTCACATATATTTTCACAGAATCACAGAATTTTCAGAGTTGGAAGGGACCTCTAGAGATCACCTAATCCAACTCCCCTGCTAAAGCAGGATTGCCTAGAGCACATTACCCAGGCCTGCATCCAGGCGGGTTTTGAAAATCTCCAGAGAAGGGGACTCCACACCCTCCCTGGGCAGCCTGTGCCAGTGCTCTGTCACCCGAACTGTAAAGAAGTTTTTTCGTGTGTTGGAATGGAACTTCCTATGTTCCAACTTGCACCCATTGCCCCTCGTCCTGTCACTGGGAACCACCGAGAAGACTGTGGCTCCATCCTCCTTCAACCCACCCTTTAGATATTTGTAAGTAGTAATAAGGTCTCCCCTCAGCCTTCTCTTCTCCAGGCTAAAGAGTCCCAGCTCTCTCAGCCTTTCCTCGTAAGGGAGATGCTCCAATCCCTCAGTCATCTTGGTTGCCCTTCGCTGGACTCTCTCCAGCAGTTCCCTGTCCCTCTTGAACTGGGGAGCCCAAAACTGGGCACAGTATTCCAGTTGTGGCCTCACCAGTGCTGAGTAGAGAGGGAGAATGACCTCCCTCGACCTACTGGACACACTCTTCCCTATGCAGCCCAGGATTCCATTGGCCTTTTTGGCAGCAAGGGCACACTGCTGGCTCATGGATAATTTACTACCTACCAGGACCCCCAAATCCTTCTCCTTAGAGCTACTTCCCAGCAGGTCCACCCCTAACCTATACTGGTGCCTCCTGAAACAGATCAAGCTTTTTTCCTCCTGAAACAGATCAAGCTTTCCCTATAGCTGCTTTGAATTAATAATTTAGGTATGTAAAACATTTTACAGAGATGATCTACCCAGCGTACAGCACACAGAGGTTATGCAGTACCTATTTTTGTAGTCTCTGGACATTAAAAGGCTTTGAGGTTAAATACAACTGTTTATTCCTCAGAGAAGTTCTATTATGTGGTATAAAGGGAATAAGTCACAGGTTATTAACAGAATGTTGGTACTTGGAGACAACAAAAAATTGCCTTTTATTGTACTCAACTCACTAATAATTAAGAACTTTAAACATTTTTTAACAAAACTAACACAGAGTTAAAATTGGCTTCAGCTGAAAGGGAAAAAATACTCCGCAACTTTAGAAACTATCAATTGTATATTTCATTATTGTTTTATGCAGTACTACTTCACTACTAAGCAATCTCACAGCACAATAAAAAACTTGGTTCTTGATGTGGTGAGAAACCCTGGAAACTGCACTAAAGCCTTTTATTATGATTTCACACATACATAATTTTGAACTGAGGAAATCAAAATGTCCACATTGCTTTAGAAGTGTTTCACTGATCCTTCAGAGAGGATTAAAGAAATGTCTTAGTTGCCTTTCACATGCCATAGATCCAAGATTGCAGAAGACTGCTGAAAAAGTCAAGAAGTGTATGATGAGTGGAACTAAGAAATTCCTTAAATTTTCTGACAAAAAAATTCCCCCTCCCAAGTGTGCACTTGCATAATGCTTCTTGCTTAACCATCTGGAGAGGCTCAGTGCGTCATGGTTGTTTAGCAACTTAGGACTTTCATGGCAGCTTTGAATATATTATATCAGTATCCTATTCTCAGCCTCAAATTGTTTGGGAGGATTCTATAACTGCATAAAAACTCCTTGCATAAGTCCCATTTACTCAGGATTTCCAACACAGATCAGGTTTTCCAGCAGGCTAAGTTGTTTACACTAAATACTGGGGTACAATTCCCCAAGTTAATTATCTAGTTTACAGAGTTACTCCCCAAACTATCAGCTTAGGGTGCAGAAAGCTGTAGTGCAGAGGCAGGAACAAGCAGTGAGAAAATAAATTCTTTAGTTTCTTTCTTCTCTGAAGCCAGTATCCATGAAAATAATGCTCTAAGTTTGAAATAAGCCATGGAACATGCAGCCACGTATATGCAAGAGAGGTACTATAAGTATGCAGAAATGGCAAGCTGTGCTTATATTTGCATGTATAGTGCATGGTCAAAGTCAGGTCCATAAAATTTCATTGCAAACAACTTGAATGAGACAGTTTCTCTGAACTTCAGGCCAGATAGTTATGTTACAAACATATTCTACAGATGGAGAACCACACTGTTTTTTGATAGCAATAACTCAGTTTGCTTCATGAGCCAGAAGTACTGAATAAATCTTTGGTCTAAATGAAAGCATACTCAAATCACCCTTCAACTTTTCACCTTAAAAACCAACAATGCAGGAGGCTGAAAGCTGCTACTAGATTTTTATAAATTTGCAAATCAAAGAGCACCTGTTTGTAAAGTGCTGCTTTACTCAGCTACTTAAATAGTGTAATCAATACAAAATGACAAGCTAGTATTCCCAAATTTGCTGCACAGTAAGCAGACGCTTGTCTTGCCAATGTTTGTAATAAGTAATCCTTGTAATTATAGCAAAGACAAATGTAGTTAATATTAACTTTTACTCAAGCATAAATATCACATCCATATGACATCAGAAGTGATCTAGGAATAAGAATGTTTTAATAGTTTTAACTACTTTGTATAATACTAGCATTAATAAGGGCAATGTAAATCAGTTAAATCCTACTTTTACTAGTATTTTAGTTTTGCTAATGAACAGTCAAAACCTAAAGCTTAAGCAATTTAAAGATCAGTGCAAACAAAACATTTCCAAACTTTTAGAAAAAATAATTTAATCTTTCTTTTAGTTTCAGCTATGTACATTGTATTCAAAGTCATTTTCTATCCCGATGCATGAAATATACTATTGAGACACTCCTTTAAGGACAACTTGGAACATAACAGACATTTATTTCTGACAAAATGAAAGTTGCCGTTTGAGCTGCCATGATTTCCCAAAGAAATGAATCCATGTCTACATTCCCCAAAGAGGCATTTTATAACGGCCTTCATTTATACATTATCTGTGACAAAAACACTGTTTCTGGAGTAAGAAGCATTTTTTGCCCTTCTTTTTCTTTCAGTAAAAATACTTACAGTGTTCAAAATTACTAAAGTATCATCTACAGCAATTTCACTGTTATTGCACAAATTGTAAATTATGCTTTCTGAATTATGGATGGAATTTTTAAAAGGCTTCCATTTTTATAGTCTTTTGAAAGGACAATGAAATCTATAAAAAACCAAGATTACAATTTCAGCATTTAAAATCTACACAAAGTAATTCAAACAAATGTTATGACATTTAAGATAATGAAACCCTTCATTTATGCCAATGTGTCCTACTTCACATATAAGGAGTCAGAACAGATGTCCAAATACTGTAATGCCAGAAGAAAGTTAGGGCATATCTTGATTAATACTCTCAGAGCAGTCCATGGTGTCTCTTTAAAACTGGCATGCGTTACTTCAAAACATCTATTCAAAATCCATTCTAGGAAACACAGCTAGACAAAGTGTTCCCAAGACAAAAGGAAAACAATAAAGCTCTGTATAACCCTTTTAGCAATGTAAGCTGCATATTATCGACAGACCATTCATTGCAATCAACAAATGATTAATTGCAAATTTGTTGCTAAATTGACCACGAAAAAGACAAGCTTCAGGGTACTGTTAAAGAGGAAAAACTTATGTTAAAAATGATTGGAGACTTTTTGTAGTGAATTAATTCTAATCGATACTCTTGTTGACTACACAGTGGAATAATGACTTCCTTAAATAGTGTATATACCCATTATTGTAGACATTCAAATTAATATTTAAGCTAATGCCTTGCTTTTTTTTTTTTTCTCCTTTTGAAACAGCATTTTTCTAATTTCACCTTTAAATATTACAGTATACTATCAACTGCAACATAAACCAGAATTTTGTAATGTCTAAAATCAATCATCTTCGGAGGCATAATACACAAGTAACAAAAATTTCTAATACAAAAGTAACAATGTTTATGTAGACTATTTGCATGAAGGTCTTTTTTTTTTTAATTACTCTTGGCATGGATGAAATATTAGATGCCTTTAAGCATACCTACCTTACAAACTTCTGACAACTATGCAATTGTTCACTTTTGTGCAAAGGTGTGATTACAGATTTTTCTGACTGTGCCGTTTTCCTCCTATTGCAGATGCAGTCATATAACTAAAAGTTAACTTTTTAATTATATAGATAATTTCATTCCTGTGAGAGTCAAGGTACTACTGCAAAATAGATTATTTTTTTTGGCATGCCAATGTTATTTTGAAAATTACTTTGCTTCTTGATTTGATCAAGAGGTTGGTTCTCAAATTTTCATTTAAGAAAAAAATTCTTATTAATTTACAAACACTACTATTGATAAAGAAATCATTTAATAATTTAAATATATTCACAACTAAAGTCCAACTTACATTTTTGAATGAATGCACTGATGTATATTTTTAACAGTCTCATATTAACGAAAGATTTTTAGAAAGCAGTTTCTTATGAATGTGGTGTAGGCTGAACTACAGAGCAGAACTATTTTTATTCTTTTATATTTTTTCATTGTAATATTACAGAAACATTTTGTTTAAAGAATCTATTGGATAGCTTATACTATGGCTTGGGTGTTGGGTTTTTTTGGGCGGGGGGGAAAGAAATTTTTTTCCAGGCACCAGAAAACTTTTTCTTCTACTTCACAACTACTCCTGCAATGTATATTAAAAAAATGTATATACATACCAAAGAAATAAATTTGAAAAGATTTGAGTCTCTCTGACTCCAAAGCAAATGATAAATGTATCTAAAAAGTAGAAAGGTAAAAAGAAAAGTACAAGCTAAGGACACAGCTTAGAGCTGAAAGTCAAGCTGTTGCCAAACTGATACCAGTTCTTAAATGTTTATGCAGGAGAAATTTCATCCTCATTAAGATTTCTGCTTTAAAGATCTCTAAAATATTGTTTTCTTTGAGGAACTTAGATTACATAAAGAATCCACAGCTAGCTTTCAGGTGCTTAGCCCAAGAGTAGAATCCAAACCCCAGAGCTATGCCCAAAGCTAACCAGGTACTTCAAAACTTGATTCAAAATCCAGTACATTTTATGAGTCAAATATATCTGGCCATACCACTATGTCCTCTTCACTGGAGCCTTTAGCAAAGTTCCCTCACTCAATCAATATCCAGAGACCTGCAAGGAGGTACTTATGACTATTCTTTAAAAGAGCTTAGCAGAGCTTATAGAGTAACTCAATCTAGTCCAGTCTCTTGTTTCCTGTTGGGGTTAAAAGTGGATTCTTGAGGCAAAGTTTAGAAAGGCAAGCATGAAGTGATACTTAGAATACTCTCTCAGCCTCCAAATTTTATTTTTGGCTCAGAAACTGGTCTGACAGAAACCTGAATTTCAACAAAAGCAAATGCAAAGACTTACATCTGGGGTGGAATAATGCAACAATACAAGCTGGTGCTGACTGTCTGGAAAAGAGATCTGCACGAAAGGATTCCTCGTGGACAGTAAGTTGAATACCCCTCTTCAAAGAGAGACCCAGAGGGGACCATCTGTTTGTCCCATCTGAGGTGCCCCACATCTCCAGCAGCCGATTAGGCCTAAACCACGACAGAGTCACCAGTAAGACCCTGCAGCAAAGAAGGCCAAGAGCCTCCTGGGCTCTCTCAGCAAGAACGTATCCACCACGCCCAGAGCAGTGACCCTTCCTCTCTGTTCAGGACTTGTGAAACCACATTTGGAGTACTGTCAAGACTTGGGTTCCCCATTACTTGAAAGACATCAACATGCAGAAACCCATCCAGCAGAGGGCAATGAAGCTGCTCGGGGACTGGAGCACACGCCCCTTAAGTAGAGGCTGAAGCAACTTGTTCAGCCTCAAAGCAAGCTGCGTATTGCTGTCTTCAGATACCTGCTGCTAATGGGAGACTTTATTGCTGTCTACAGCTACCTGATCACAGCACACAGAAAAGATAGCCAGACTTGTCAGAGGTGCACAGTGATAGGATGAAAGGCAACAAGACACAAGTCAAACACTGCCCAGACAGGCTGTGGAATCGCCGTGCTTGGAGGTGTTCAAGATTCAGTGAGAGAAGTCCCTGAGGAAACTGATCTGATTAGACTTGCTTCGAGTAGGAGGTTTGTCTAGAGGATCTCCAGAGGATCCTTCTAATCTGATTTTTTCTCTGAGAGCCAGAGATCTCTATTGAATAATACTTATTGAATGTCTCTTCCATGAATTTCATGGTGTCTTGAGCCCATGCACCGCAAGCATCTTTGGAGGAGTTCTGCAGTTTAATTACATGCTGTATAAAGAAATGCGTCCTTTTGTTTGCCTTGAAGTTGGAACCTAATAGCTTCATTTAATGCCTTTCAGTTTTTATACTAGAAAAAACAATAAACATAAATTCACCACCCACCCTCTCCTACTCACTCATAATTATACAGACCCTATTATCCTTGCTGTGTTTTCTATACTAAAAAAATTTAGCTTAGGTAACTGTTTTCCTTATGGAAGCTATTCCTTATCTTTGATCATTCTTCTTGCCTTTCATTAAATCTTCTTCCATTTTGATAACAACATTTGTGAAATGAGAGGACCAAAACTGTACACTCTAATTCAAGAGATAGGCGCACCTCAGGCATAATAGTAATTTCTTTTTTGTTTTTTCTTTATTACTTTCCTAATAAGAAAATAGTGTTGCTGCTGCTGCAACCGGGTATACAATAAGCTAGAGTCTGAAATAGTCACCCAAGAAACAGAAGACCCAGTTTCAGGAATATGCTCAAATGTTTACGGCTGAACCCCCCATTTTCATTGTCTAAACAGAGCAGGCTAAATTGTTTCCTTTATTTTTACAGGGGAAGTCATGCTCTTAAGAAGAATGGATAAAAGATTTGTTGAGAAGGAACACAGGAGAAAAGATGAGAGCAAGAAAGCAGATGTGACTGTACACATATATGGTGCAGGTGCACACGAGGAACAGACCACACACAGACAGTGGATTAATGATGACGTAATTCACTCAGAAAGTCCTTCATGTGTTCTGGTCCATTTTATGTGAACTACTTTTATAGTACATGGAGAAAGAATTTAATGTTGCAATAGTATTTCTTGACTGACAAGATGAGTCTACTCATTCTGGTTCTGCAGGAATATTTTTCCTAAGTTTCAAGCCCATAATTATATCCTCTTAATTTGCTTGAATATAATAGATTCAATAAAAGTTTACTTTAAACACAAGCTTATGAAGACAGCTCCTGGGACCATTTGAATAGAATAGAATAGAATATGTTCAGTTGGAAGTGACCTAGAACGATCATCTAGTCCAACTGCCTGACCACTGTTGACCAAAAGTTAAAGCATGTTATTATGGGCACTGTCCAAATACCTCTTAAACACTGACAGGCATGGGGCATGGACCACCTCTCTAGGAAGCCTGTTTGAGTGTTCCAGCCTGTTCCACCCTCTCAGTAAAGAAATGGTTCCTAATGTCCAGTCTAACCCTCCCCTGATGCAGCTTTGAACTGCTCCAACATGTCCTGTCACTGGATACCAGGGAGAAGAGATCGGCACCTCCCTCTCCCCTTCCCTTCCTCAGTTAAGCAATGAAGTTACTCCTGGCTCTTTTTCTCTCAACTAGACAAACCCAGTGTCCGTAGCTGCTCCTCACAGGATATGCCTTCCAGCTTTGTTGCTCTTCTCTGGATGCCCTTCATAAGTACCTTAAGTTCCTTTTTAAATTGTGGGGCCCAGGACTGCACGCAGTACTCAAGGTGAGTCCGCACCAATGCTAAAAACCAGTCTGTAGCTTCCTGGGTATTCTCTCATGCCGTTCTTGTAAATTGGAATTTGCTTCCCTTGTTTTTTGGGGGGTTTGTTTTGGTTTTTTTTTAAGCAGAAGATTATCATGTGCTATATGTACAAACAAGTGCTAAGGGCTCTGTATTCACCACTCTTGCTCTGTACCATTCTATACTTTAAAAATACCCACGGCTATAGGTAGAAATGTTCCTCAGGGATATTGTCTTTAGCAGATAAATACTATTCATTACAACAGTTATGGGTTGTTGTTTTTTGCAAACCTGTATTGTCAAAGAGCAGCACTTCTTTTCCCTGCAAACAATAAGAGAAACTAATAATGTGTTCTCAAAACGTTAATACAAAACACAAAATGTTGTTTTCTTAGCTAAGAAATGAGGAATTATAGGATAGGGCTATGTTAGTAACTAAAAATGCAAATGTTCTGTCTAGTTTTCATTAAATAAAGAGATATAAACAGCTATAAAATGGCACAAAAAATGAAACATCCATATGACAAAGTAGCCTCCATTGGGTATAATAATGGTTTTAAACTTATCCTTTAAATCTTCATAAAGAATCTTTTTTTTGTAGGTTTGCCTTTTTTTTTTTTTTTAATAGGAGTCCTTTGTAATTCTGATACATAAACCAAAAAACTGACATGCTATGTGAATTGAGTAGCCTCTTTGGATTCCAGCTGGCTTGGCTGTATGCCTTTCTAATGGTAATGAAGTCACACAGCTGCTAGGACAATCAGCTGGAGTTCAGATCATCACTAGCTAAATGGATATCCACTGACTGGCTTCTTATCAGGACTCATTAAAGTTCAGTGTTAACAAACTGTGGGGTTACAGAGGTTTACATGGTTACAGCAAAGTGCCTTTTAAAAATGAACTTGTTGGAGCTGAAAAAAAACTCTCTTTTTTTTCTGCCTATAAGTGTTACTTTGTGTTGTGCTGGTCAACTCAAGAAATGTCCAATCCTACTCCCAGTGAAATGAAAGGAGAATTCCCATTCATTTGCATGGAAGTAAAAAAAAATCAGTTCCCAATGTTTCAGGGATTTTTGAAGAATACTGCTATTCAGATTACTTCAGAATGCCTCAGCTAAAGGGTCACTAAGTATTCAGCTATGTCCAATTTTCAGCTTAGAATGCAGTGCACACTAGACCTGTGAGATTTTACCAACTTTTACTTTGCCCATCAAATTGCTAGTAAGTTTATGCCACATAAAATGGTGAAGCTTCACCATTTCCACAAGAGGACCATTTTCTATTATGAAAACACAAGTAGATATAAAATACTCTTTTTCAGCCTAACAGTACTACACAAGCTTGTGTGTGAACTCAATAGATTTCAGTATTAACTGCCTTCCCTATAGAGAAATGGAAAAGTAAAATTGTATGTCAATTTTTATAAAATCATCATTGATATCTTTTTCACCTTTATAGTGTTTGTCATCTGTTTTTACTGAACAAAATTTGAATTATTAAACCTTATTAGAACATAGAACTTGTAATGGTGCTTGCTTGAGACACTAAAATGGGATAAAAGGTTGTATCAGCCTACTGTGAATGTGCAGTGACAGACCTTCTAAAGCATTCTCCACATTCTTCAAAACTGATAAGAGTCCTTAGACAAAATTTCAGCTGTTACAAGTAATGGAACCAAATGGTTTCAATCATGGGAACAAGTATGAACTGCTCTACTAGTGAAAATTTCAGTGAGAAATAACAGTGGTCGAACTGAGCCTCTTCTAAATTCATGAGAAACTTCTTTACAGATATTCAGTTGGTCGGGATTTCGGTCATCAGCTTTATGAGTCACCTCACAACATAGGTCCTGCACAATATAAAATATATAACAGACTTAAAAGGACCTTACAGTCCTTCTATATAAGGACTTTATCTTATCTTTATAGTGATTTATGCAAACAAGAAACAATACACCCAAATAACAATCAAATTAGAACCTGTGCTCCAAACAGTTCTCACTTTTGATCCCTTTACTTTTCTTTTTAAGACTTACCCATCTCTTTCCCATTGGGTTTCCTCTACGAATCAAAAGCTAGTCAGTATTACTTATCTGAAACTCAGACGAAGGGCTTTGGCAACACCTCCAGATTATAATCAGCAAAATATCATACCTCCCACTAACCAATATATGGAAACTCACCCACGTAAATGATATCATCCTGATTCAACTAAGCATGCTCAAACTGAGCAGTGACATTCATGCACAGGGAAAAGTCCATAGAAGGAAAATAACAATACTCCTACAGTTAATTACACTCAAAGAGAAAAAGGCAAATAATTCCTTTACACATCCAAGTATTCTGAATTCTACATTGTAGCTCTTGCTAGTAACAAAAACATTATTTTAGTTTTGATTTTAAAATTATTTTAGTGGCTATGAAAACTGGCACGATGACAACATTTTCTACATAAAGTCCTATATTTATCCACTGAGCTTAGGTTTCCTTGCCAATATCCTTTGGCTTTTACCTACAGGAGCTACTTCTGCTGGCAAGCAATAAGTTCACTTCCATGGTTCACAGTTGAGGCTGTCAACAAATGTGCCAACTGTACGACATGGATATCTATTCAACAGAGAAGACTCAGCAGAATTATTCTATAGGTTGTATAAATGTCACTTGGTGATAACTTTTGGTTACTGCATACCTCAGCTGAATTTAAGTAACTGATCTAGGAAGGAAACCCATTGTGTAACCCATTACTGCTCTCAGAAACTTATTGCAGAAACCAATCAACCAACCACATGTAGCAACTGTCAGTTGACCTGATTTTGTCCACTAGCAAGCACTCAGTTTACTATAATTTATAACTCCAACTCAAAACACTCTCATATCAGCGCAAATATTCCTATTAACTTCTATGAGCTTTTGATTAGCTTTTAGTAACTTAAAAGGAACAAGTACTTTCCAGATGGAAAATAAGTATAAATAGTTTCAACTCAAATGACACGTACTTTGTTTTCCCCTCTTTGGATTTATAAAAGGTAGCTTCAGTAGCAAAAAAGAGTTAGGATGAGCACATGATCTTTTTCTGTTTCCAATCACTGCCGTATACAGGTATGTCCACAGGATATAACAAAGTGTTAAAGTGGTGTCCAAAAGAGAGAGACTTCGTGCAAAACAGGAGCCACTTGCAGTGTTTTGCAGTGTAACCATCTAGAGCAATTGCTCTTGGCACAGGTCTAACCAATTTGTGAGCAGGCAAAATGCCATCTGAACAGATGGCATGATGTACACAGCCAAATAGCCATGTATGTGCATCGGCTGTGGGTAGTAATGGCATGATTCCCAGCCATGAAGGTCTAAACAGTTGTCCATCCTGATCTTACAAGCTCTTGTTTATAGAGAATTGTCATCAATAATCCAGCCTTGTACTAAATTATCTTTAAAATAAAAATGTTCCTGGAGCTGAAAATGGCAGATAGTTGACTTTCAAGAGAACTCCTGTGTTCATTTCTTTATTACTTCATTTAACAACTGGGGGAGGGGGTTGGGGGGGTGGGGGGCGGGAGAACGCTATGAAAATGGGCCCCAGTTTCCCAGACCCATTCTACTTGTTGCTTGCTGCTGTGATAATTCTGTGCAGCCAAAGATCTTGATCTGAAGAGCAAAGAATTAGCCTTTGGGTAAGGGAATGCCTGTGCTGCAAAACTGCGCGTTGATTGTGTCAACATCCTCCTCTTACTTCTTGTTCCCAGATTATACAACTGTTCCCACGAAATAAAAGAACAACATGTTCTTCTACTCTGGAGATTCACAGGAATTATTCAAAGCATCATGAACACACCCGTGGCTGGGTACAATCAACTGTACCTGGAGCTTTACAAACCTTATCTGTCTCCATAATCATGGAACTACAAAACAGCTCTAATTCAACTTTGCCTGGCATCTTTACAAACAGTGTGTCTCAGCTACATCTGAAGATCCAAAGCAATGATTTTTACCAAGGCAAATTTCATTTAAATTCTTCAGTACTCTAGCACAGCTAATAATTATTAACCAGCTATTTTTTTCAACAGAATGAATTCCTTTTCTGCTTACAAACTGCCTCAAAACAGATTAAAATATCTTTGTGCTCATTAGTTACTTGAAATTATTTTCCATGTCATTTCAGTGACTGGTTCTTACCCTTAAGTCTCCACAGATTTTCATTATGTTTGCTTAGCAGTTAGAGTTGAGTTGGTTTACTGACTATACACAAAGGTTACAATGACAATGTTTTTGTCCTCTGTTTGGATGAAGAGAAATTCTTGCAATCAGTATTTTGATAAAAACTTTTGTAATTTCAAGTTCCACATGAAATCTTGCAAATAACTAACTACATTTTGTTTCTCTTAAACATGCTCTCTGCTAGTAAATGTACATCCATGCAGCACAAACATTACTTTGCTATTTAACTTATCATTTTTATCTTTCTGAATGTTGGGACAAAACAAAAGACAGACTTCATTGAGTAAACAGAATTGGCGATCTGAAAAAAAAAATAAAAAATGCTCATTTATTTTTTCAAACCAATCTTCTGCTGCTTACTAAACTTTATTTTCAAGCAACATAGATTCTATATCTATACCCATATCTATATTCAAGCATGGATTCTATATCAGCCCCCATCCAATGGTACAAGATCTTTTTGCTTATATAACATGCGATAGAATAACTTTTTAGGGAAAATGTTGCCAGATGCAATTTATTTAGTTTTACTAAATGATCCATCCTTACAAATTCACCAGTGTAGATAGGTTGACTCTGTGCAGATAACTTGGGCTGATTCAATAGTGTACCTACCAATATTCAATACAATGCAAAAAAGACCATCAACTACAGTCTCTCAAGACATTTCTTGATGGATGCCTTTTGCACATGCCAAACAATCTGGCAAACAAGAAGACAAATTTGGTGCCCTTGAAACAAGAACAACAACAAAAAAGCCTATTACTGATTGCAATAGGATCAGGAAATGGTCTGTAAACATTCTACAGATTCCAGATTATCAAGATATATATATAAAATCACTAAATTGTAGGATTACTCGTGGAGGAAAAACTGTGTGATTATAAGTTACCTTTAGCAGTTGTCTATTGTTTGACTTCTGCAAGGAACTGACTGAAAGACAGCAGTTTGCTTGAATTAGAAGACAAAATTCAGGAAAAAAACCCAGTGTAATCCCAAACAAAGCTGTAATTATCAAAAGCCTGCTAAATTAGCTCTTTGCTTTTGCAGTATGCCTGGAACATATTGAACATTTTAACAATACAGAGAATCTGTCTATTCTTAAAAGGATTTAACAGTACAACTATATGTAAAATGGGCTAGCAGAGATGAAGCTTACCTGAGTAAAAAATTTTTTTACCCACAGAGCTAAAAGTTTCAAGTAGTTTTCAGTAAACCATATACGTACATTTGGTTAAACCTTTCTTCCCACTATACCTTGAAAAAGAAGTTTGGCTTAGTAAGTGGCATCAGAAACACAGATTATTGCCTGGATTGTTAAACTGATCAGGCACACAAAAGAGATGAAATTACATATATATGCAGATGACAGGGAGGTTGCGTGTTGAGCAGAGGGGTAAATATTTGGTGATGGCATCCATCCCTCCACTATAATACTTATCAGAGCTGTGAAAGTAAAAGCCTTTCAAATTTCCTGTTTGTATAGGGCAGCTGTAACAACAGCTGATTGTGTAATATGGTTCAGGAATCCAAAAGAAGGCACATTTCTCCTAAATTTGCCCTATTTAGTCCTGGAAGCCATGATGGATTTGACATTACAAGATAAAACTGGAAGGTTTAGAAAAAAAAATACCAGCATAGATGAATGAACTTTAAGAAACTGTTTTTCAAGCAGCAGAACTGATGAAAACCGGTTTCTTACTGATGTATGTCTGTTACCTTTACATATCTGTCTGTTACACTTACGTACCTCTAACTCCCAAGACAACCCCGCTGGCCAAGAATCTAAAGGTATGATACTTAATGCACTATTGCTATGAATTAGATTGACAGCTGAATTCTGTCTGCTTTTCTTTCAAAGGCACCCTCTCTCCTACACCAGCTACTGATTTTCACTGAGAATTACTGAGATCTTCACATCTCTTTAACTTTGCTGGAATCAGCCCGATGCTCACACAGATATACAATACGGCCACGTGCATTTTATTTCATTAGGGAATAAATTTAAAATTAATGAAGCCACCAAGATGGCTGAGGAAAGAAAACAAGGAAGGAATTGTGCTCCAGAGGAGTATCTCTTGAGCTTATGCAAGGGTAGAGAATGATGTTGAACACTATTCCTTTTCCAGTGGTGAATCTAAATGTGGAAAAAAAACCAATAAGGAAATGGAACTGATAACCCAGGAAAAAAAACCAAATGCCACATGTCTTCCTATAATAATAAGGAATCTATGTAACCCCCATGTTTCAGTATGGCATTTGGCAAAACCACATTCCTACCAAGTCTTAATACTAAAGCAGCAGCTTCTACCAGAAGTAGATTATAAATTTCTATGATGAAATCCAGAATGCACTTACAGTGAAGAGCACTGGTCATTTAGCACCTTCTGGGAGTTAGAAAGTACTAGTGTGTCTTTGTGACCTTGCTCAAGTCACTTAAAGGGAAACTGTCAACTAAAAAAAAGTAATTCATACACTTCTGCCTCAAAATGACTTAGCTCCTGTTATTACGATTCGTCTGGTATTAGTATGCATAAATCTACTACCATTAAGACATATATGAAAAATAATGTTCTCCATTTTCCATTTTGCTAATATAGTGAACTTCAGAAGTCTTTTCTTGTATTTTAGTATTTACATGTGTAACTTCTGTTCTTGGGTATGAGTGTGTTAAGACAGCAATGGAGGATAGTAAAATGAATAAATACCTTTAAAAAAATGAAAACCATTTATCTTCCACAAACCTTAAGAATTACTGTAGGAGATTTAAGTAGAGGTATAATGATTGAGACCACATTAAAATCAGGATTTCAAATTGCTCAGATTTGGATTCAACTGCACACTTTTTCTATTCTGAGTCTAACTTTATCCATTCATAACAAGGGGACAATTACATATTTACCTCACAATAAGGCTTAATGTTAACTGATTTAACATCACAGAGGGAAAGGTAGAAAAAAAACCCCACTATTCTGTTATAATCCCTACATACAGACAATAAGGTTTATATAGTTTAAAGAGCAGGGTATCGTCTCAGATCTATTGCATAGTGACTTATTTTACTGATGTCAACTGGGCAATTTTACAATATTTACTAGGTTTGTTCACACCAAGAAAGCAGGGTATCAACTCCAGTTCACCTATGGAAAATGTAGCAGTACATTGCAACCTCAGTTCTCAAGTGACTGGAAAATCAATAAAAAAAAATAAATATGGGATCCCTTGCAGGACTGCAAGCCATCACATTTCTGGGGACCTTGGCCAATACTTGGCAAAATGTGCTTGTGAGATGGATCCAAATTGGAATCTACTATATGAATCAACCTACAATATAATTAGAGAAGTCCTCCACACCACAGCCAAGGCATAACATTATTTTTTATAATACACCCCACTGACACTTCTTGGACTCCTTTTGGAACCACATGTGCAAAGTATGGCAATAAAAGGGTTATTCAAGTATCCTAAGCATCTGCTTTTGTGATTAGTATTTGAAAGGAGATGAGTGCTTCTCTTGCGAGGCACAAAATGACATGGATTATAACAGGTACTGTTAATGACAGTATATTAATGTTTAATAATGCAGAGTGATTAAGACTGGGTCTGTACTTTATTATTCTATCTTCTACATATGTCAGAATGGCTTGAATACCTTTTGGCATTATATTTAATTAAAAGTAAAAGTTAATTTTTCTCATTCATATCAGGTATAAGAGTTATTACTTATGATTACACTAGATTTCCTACAATGACTTTCTTTGTTTAATTGATTGCTTACAGTCAGAATTAATATAATTTTGTTTTGAGTTCTTTGATTTTTCTACAAAAATGTACAAAAGTTTCAGGAAAATTACTCTAATATCACACTAATTGATTGAACATTGTTTAATATAAATAAAGGGTTTTTTTCTCCCCAACAGACTTACTCAGACAAAGAACTGGATTTGCAAAAATGCCCAAGCGATTTAAGACCATATTACTCATACATTTTCCAATGGATGTGGTTCTTCTGAAATGACTTTAAGACCTTTCATCCTATAAACCTTGCTTTCAGCTTTGAAGAATCTCAGCAGATGCATTTTATCCCTTTAACAAAAAAAAAAAAAAACCAAAACACCAAAACACAAAAAACCCAAACAACCCCCCCCCGAAAGTAAATATTTTGTCCATGAGTTTCATACCCAACAAAACTGACAGTAGTAAAGCTGTAAAAGGGACTTTCTTAATACATTTTAGAACAATTCACAGGATTTCCCGCTAACCCCATCCTAAAAGGAAGCTGCCATGTTCATGCAACAATATACTTGCTAAATATACTAAATATGAGCAGAAAAAAACCCAACTTGACTTCAAGTCACTCTTTGAACTTAGAAAGACTGACGCAGACTAGTACATGAGCTTTCTGTATCTCCATAACTAGCACAGCAGCTTCCAAAGAGAGTACAATTGAATACATAACCTAAACTAGCAAGTTTTTCTGCAGAATGATAACATAACAACTAAAACAAGAAAGTCTTTCCAGACCATCATCTAATGTTACCTGTGTTTCTTCAAACAAATTCATTACAGAACATGTTTTCCAGAAGATTTAGGCGCTTTTAAATTCTTGTTCTCAGGCCCTGGGTTCTGTAAAACGGGAATACTATTTTCTCATATCAAAACACACTGTGAAATTATCTGCATTTGCAACAATTTCTATTGCAAAGACAGTCATATAAAAGTCTATAAATAAACAACACTGTAAATCCCATTTATTCAGTGAATACTTGCCCACACTAGATTGCAACTGTGCTTCAAAAAAATATGTTTGGAAGCTGAAGGGATAAAAGCCCATATGTTTATCTCCTGTATAAGAATGTGCAGAGAGAAATCAATTAGTTTAAGACACTGAAAATGGTACAAGGACTGATTAGCTCATATATAGTCTCCTGGTCTATCCAGCTGAAGGTGATATGGCATGGGTAGATTCAGGTAAGGAACAAACAAGTTATGAATCCTTGCCAGGTATGCGCAAAATTTTCATCTGATATGTATCTGAGATTTACCTCCTGCCACCTTTGTAGCTTAAGCAAGATGTCTTTCCTAGGTATTGCGACATCCTATGGTTTCATATGCTTTTTTTAAAAGTATGGTACTCTCTGCTTCCATCCACTCACTTGTTCCTGCTGTCTCCTCAAGCTCTCCCCCTGCATCCAGATTCCTCAGTGATGAGGTAGACAACGTAGTCAATTCTGCCTTTCGGAACACGACGCAGAAAGACAGGAGTGAAAAATCATGAAGAATGAACAAGAAAGCAAGAGAACTGAGAAAAGGTTCATTTGCCTTCCGCCATTCATGACCTTGTTGCTGTTTGCAGGTTTGTTTCTAGCACCAAGTCCTATTTCACATGGTGCAGCAGAGATCCTGAACCTGTGTTGAACCTCACCTTGCCCAGCTGAGTATTGCTACTGAAACTAAAAGAAATTGCTGCTGACATATATCAAGCATTTGGTTCTACATTTGCTGTTTAAATAAACATGGCTGCTCAAAGCCACACCTGATCACATTTTCCTTTAATACCAAAGCAAATCCCTACATCTTAAACGTGCTTTTTGAAGGGATGAAGAGAAGAATATGGGATTTTCTATATACTGTGTAATTGCCTTCTACCTTTGCTCTGCCTATAATCAGCACTATTTTTCTTCACTGAGTTGCTAATTCTTAGGACTATTCCTTTTCTCTAAAACTAAATTTACCATGATATCAATAGATCTTGCTCATGGAGTTTCAGCAAGACTATATCCTACACTTTTCAAGCATAAGGAAAAGTAACAAAGAGGAGTTGAAGTTCTTATGGACGTTCTTGCAGTTTAGATTTGTGAACTATTATTTTGTGGATCTATTAGCAATTCATCCTCAGTTGAAGTTTTAATTCTGCACAACGCAGGACTATAAAGAAATTGAATCCTCCTACATTACTGTTTTCATAAAGAAACCAGTTGTTAAAGTTATCATTTTTGTTACAGTTTAATGTAGATTCTTCATTTGCGCACAACAGACCAACCAGATTCTGGTCCCTGACCTCATGCAAACCCATACAGCTAAACCATATCATGACAATACTTCTACATTTTCAGTAATTATATGTATCTACACCTGTATAGACATTTTTAGAAAATTCATGGTACTGAAGACAGAAATATAAACTTCAAAGAGGAGAACAAGGTTAGGTAGTTACATTTTCTTAATAATTTGATAATATAAGAAAAGGCTTGGTTTTACCATAATATTTCCTTTCTACTTTAAAATCTGAAGCAGATAAAAAAAACCAAAACCCACAGATCAATATAATTAAAATAATACTTAAAAAAAAAAAAAAAGAAGTAGCACCCAGATAGCCTCCAGGGGCACAGATTACTTTTCCTTCAACACTATAGTGTTCTCCTCTATCTTTCCAGTTGCAGGGAATGATGAGGGAAGAAACAGGAAGAGCCAGCAGATCAATACCTGGTTCTGAGCCTGGTGTCACTGGCAGAATTCTGGGTTTTTTGATCATGGGTCACTTTACATGACACCAGTCCTGCTGGCAACAGATGAGATACGCCTGTCTTGAAGGGGGAAAAGGATTTTTGCACAGGAGTGAGGAGGGCCCACTGAAAAAGCTTTAAACTAGATTTCAAGGGGGAAAGGGGTAAAACCAGGGTCACTAGAGATAGGCCTGTGGGCATCATGCTGTATTTGAGGGACAGTGTGCTAGCAAGGTCCTTTGGTCTGCCATCTCAGTGGAGGTGGGGGATCGAGAGCCGTGCAACAGCAAAGACACAATGGTTATTAATGTGTTAGAAACTGTGGAAGCGCTTGAGAATGGTCACATACAAATTAGAGCTTCTCTCCCCAAAAAGGTGGCAGGATCAATTGCCCAAATGAAGTGCATCTACACCAATGCATGGAGCATTGGCATCAAATAGAAGGAGCTGGAAGCCATTGTGCACCAGCAAAACTATGATATAGACGCCATCACAGAAACATGGTGGGATGACTCCCATAACTGGAGTGCTGCAATGGATGGCTATAAACTCTCCAGAAGGAATAGGCAAAGAAGGAGAGGCGGTGGGGTAGCCCTGTATGTTAGGAAGTGTTTTGACTTTCAAGAGCTTGATGATGGTGACTATAGGGTTGAGTGTTTACTGGTACGAATGAAGGGGAAGGCCAACAAGGTAGATATCACGGTGGGAGCCTGTTATAGACTGCCCAACCAGGATGAGGAGGCAGACGAAATATTCTATAAGCAGCTGGGAGAAGTCTCACAATCGCTAGCCCTAGTTCTCATGGGGGACTTCAACTTACCACATGTCTGCTGGAAATAAAATACAGTGGAGAGGAAACAGTCCAGGAGGTTCCTGGAGTGTGTGGAAGATGATAACTTGCTGACACAGTTGGTGAGTAAGCCAACTCGGAAAAGCACCCCACTGGAGCTGTTGTTTGTGAACAGAGAAGGACTTGTTGGTGATTTGACGGGTGGAGGCCATCTTGGGCACAGCAATCATGAAATGATAGATTTTTTGATTCTTGGAGGAGGGGGATCAGAAGAACTGCCACCTTGAACTTCTGGAGACTTTGGCCTGTTTAGGTGCCTAGTTGACAGAGTCCTTTGGGAAGCAGACCTGAAGGGCAAAGGAGTCTAGGAATGCTAGACATTCTTCAAGAAGGAATTCTTAAAGGCACAGGAGCTGGCCATCCCCATGTGCCAAAAGACGAGCCGGCAGGGAGGAACATTAGCCTGGCTGAACAGAGAGCTTTGTCTGGAACTCGGGAAAAAAACAGAATTTCTGACCTTTGGAAGAAGGGGCAGGCAACTCAGGAGGACTACAAAGAAGTCATGAGGCTACGCAGGCAGAAAATTAGAAGGGCCCAAGCCCAGCTAGAACTTAATCTGGCTATTGCTGTAAAAGACAATAAAAACTGTTTCTATAAATACATTAGCAACAGAAGGAGGGCTAAGGAGTATCTCAGTCCTTTATTCAATGTGTGGGGAAACACAGTGACCAAGGATAAGGAAAAGGCTGAGGTACTTAATGCTTTTTTTGCCTCAGTCTTTCTTTAATACTAAGACCAATTGTTCTCGGGGTACCGAGTCCCCTGAACTGGAAGGCAGGGAAGGGGCGAAGAATGAAGACTGCATGAGGAAATGGTTAGCGACCATTACACCACTTAGATGCACACAAGTCTATGGGGCCAGATGGGATCTACCCAAGGGTACTGAGGAAACTGGTGGAAGTACTCACCAAGCCACTTTCCATCATTTACCAGCTGTCCTGGCTAACCAGGGAGGTCCCAGTTGACTACGTGAAAGGAGGTTGTAGCAAGATGGGGGTCAGTCTATTCTCCCAAGTAAGAAGCGATAGGACAAGAGGAAACGGCCTCCAGTAGCACCAGGGGAGGTTTAGATTGGATGTTAGGAAAAATTTCTTCACCAAAAGGGTTGTCAAGCATTGGAACAGGCTGCCCAGGGAAGTGGTTGAGTCACTGTCCCTGGAGGTATTTAAGAAGCGTGTAGATGTGGTGCTTAGGGGCATGGTTTAGTGGTGGACTTGGCAGTGCTAGGCTAACGGTTGGACTCTATGATCTTAAATGTCTTTGCCAACCTAAATGATTCTATGATTCTATTTCTCCAGACATAGTTAAACTCTTCTAGGAGACCTGTGCAAAATCAGACATTGATTGGGACTTTCTATCTAAACCAGATCACCAGTCCTTCTCTCCACCTTTTATCCACTCCCCTGAAAAAAAAAAAAAAAGCACCAAGGAACCTTCTCCCCAACAATCTGAGTAGTCTCTACAAGCAGAGCAGATTTATCTAAAACTTCAACAGTATACCTTTTAATTTAGATGTTACTTTATTTGCCCACTGTAGGAAATGAAAGCATGACTGAAATAAGAAAGTGAATATGGATACATGTTTGTGATTTTGTATTTGTTAAAAATCTGTCCAGTAGATGACCTCATAAAAGTAAAGGTTCTGGCATCTGCTGAAAAGGAGTGTGAATTATAAAGGATTTAATTTTTTTTTTTTTAAACAAAACACATTTTGTAAGTGCTAAACGGTTCAGAGGACATTTAGAACAGACGAGTATACAGACATCAAACATAAATTTCATCTGAAAAATAAGGAAAGCCAGTGGTCATACGTATAGCTGTCCAAAAATACATGCAAAACTGCAAGCACTCGGACACTGCAGCGCCATGAAGTTTATGCTTCTGTAGGCATCCATCAGATTACAACTATAAAGAATGCAAAGATCTTTTTTTCTTTGCTTTGTTCCTACTGCCTATAACTCACACCTACCCTGCTTCTCAAGGCATCCTTATCTTGTGGAGACTGATACAGTTATGCAGCTCTAAGCAGATAGTTATGCATTCAACTATTTTACCCAATGAGAACGTTCCAATTTCCAAAAGCATTTTATAATCAGATTATACCATGCTGACATTTATATACAAATTATAGTGTTTCCATGTATCATAACCCGTATAATCGTGAACAGCTTTAGTAGAATTCTCTGTGGAAGACAGCTTTGATAGAAAATCGTTTCTGTCCTCCCAGTTAATTACTGATTTTTTTCCCACCAATTAGAAATTTGAACTCAATCCCACAGATTTATAATTTACAATCAGTAGCCAATGCATACAAATTACTCTTGCTTCTCTTTTAAACACGACTAAAAGTTCAATTTATTAAATGTTAAATCATATGAAATATTCACAGTAAAATGCTGTGTAGTAAAACCTTTTCTGGCTACTGGAGAATACAGAATAGTTATTTATTTTAACTAATCAATCTTAAAAGCTACTAAAGGGTTTTCTACGCTCAGCATATGTGTTTGCACTCTAACCTACCAGATTAGCACTGCCAATTTAGACTCTTAATCAATTTAAATATATATATATATTTAAAAGCACTAGGATAAATAATACAAGTAAAACAGAAAATGTAGATTGAAAAAGGATGATTAACCTTCTAAAAAAACCCAGCCAGCAAGGCAAAGAGAGAAACATTAATTTAGACTTCCTGCTCTAGTAATTCAGCAACTGAATCATAGTAGACTGAAGTTTCAAAATTTACCTCAGTTCCAAGGAAACTGCATTTCTCTGCATTTATTTCCCTCCTTCACTCCCCTTCCCACCTGAACCTTCAGTTGTACAAGAGACCACTAAATATGGGATGACTGGAAAATAAGTACATAGTGAGAAACCATCGCTACTTGCAATTATGCTCACAGAGGCATACCATGCATACACGACTGTTCCCAAAGTTCAAAGAGCTAATGCGTGCAGAATTCGTGTATTTTCCTGAAAGCCTCTTCAGCAGAGTTTATGAAAGCCTCTGTCAGCAGACATTAAAAATGTGTCGGCAGAGTCTCTTTTCCGATTAATATATCAGAGAATACAGCTATACCAAAAAAATTGCTGGGCAATACTGACTTCATAACATCCAACTTAGGACAACTACATGTACAGCATGTTAGCAGTTTGCTTGTTTGCCAACTAATAAAAATATGATTAATAAAGAACTGTTAAAAACTCTTGATCAGATTAATAGAGTGCTTTCAAGCAATTGTAAAGTGAAGAAACATGAGACATAGAGGAAGTACCTTATGTGTCATGGAAAAAATACTGCAAGAGATGACAAGAGTAAAATTAACTTCAGCTCTGCGTTTTACACATTTGCCCTCAATGCTATCAAAAAATAGATGGTTATCTTATCTAGAAGTTAAAAAGAAACATCCAGTGCCATAACTTCAAACTATGTCACTTATATTCAAATAGCTTTAGTGCTACTGATTAAAGGAAAATTTCTAGTTGTTACAAATAAAAATTATTTTTTGGCATTCTTTTCAGAATGAAGATCACCCTAAAAATATCTGAGTAACAAATTCAGAGCGGCAATCTTTTAAATAATTAGCTTACTGCAATGCTTTCCTCACCCTGCCTGGAGAAGAGGTGATCACTTTTCTACTTCAGGCTATCACGAGTTATACGGCAGAAGGTGCTCTTGAGAATCAAATGAAGACTGTTACTGAAGATATTCATATCCAGTTGGTGACTCAATCAATTTTTCTGATCTTTACAGAGAAATTTCCTCTCACTCAGGTTTCTGTTTTCAATTACACTAGATTGTGATTGTAACCAAAGACATAAACACTTTGCAGCTTAGTTTATTTTAATAACACCTTTAAGGAGAAAATTCCTTTACTTGGGAAGTAAAACAGTAGACTGTAAAAGCTTTCATAGTGTGCACAGCTACCCACACACTTCAGTAAATATAAAGTAATTGTGAAGCTACTGTAGTGAAAACCATCTTTATATATATCAGGTATCTGTCTGATATATATTTCCAGAACAATTCTTTTACTCCAAAACCTACACATTCAATCCTTATCAACAAAAGCAGTAAAGCTTAAGAAATCTCTCAAAAGCATTTTCTAATGATTTTCCTGTATCTTTTTGACTACACAAGTGTTTAAAGTGTGAGTGATTCATTTGAAGCCTACTCTGCTCTCTATACTTGGATTTTTAAATACACAACATTCAATGTTGGTGGAATTAATGATCAAAAATCCCTATGCATGAAGTGAAATATACTTTTTTCTCTACGACTGTAATGAAAAGAAATCTTCATTCCACTGAAATACTGGTTTTGATATGAATTACAACACATCTCTTTTTATCATATATTTATTCTTATTTCTTTCTTAAACATGTTTGAAATAAATATTTTTCACCCCATCATTAGAAAACAGAGGTTCAATTCTAACAATACACCGAATAAACAAACACATCGTGGAATAGATAGCCACATATTAATATGCTCGAACTTAATGTAGTACAAATACAGAAAACTTATTTTGTACATAATTATTTGTATATATAAACAAATAATCAGTAAAATATCTATTACTGCTAAAAAGAGATATAGAATCTCCTGAACTCTTGATAATACTACAGTTGCTGTTTCTTTTTTAAGTGTCTTCTTTAAGGCTTTATGCTATTTGTTTTTTCCCTTTATCAGGAATTCACTGTCAGAGGAAACCACCAGAAATATAAATGAGTCTGTAAGTAGTCAAAATACTACCTTAGATGTGTTTACTAAATGGTGCTGTTTGTTGTTTCTGTTTGTTTTTTACTTCTATTTTTTAAATGAAAAAATAACAGTGGTAATGGGAACACTAATGGGTTCCTTGACCAACACTTTTACCTAAAATCTCAAAGGCTTTGTGTGGACTCTATTATAAAGTCTACAGGAACACTCTCTTTGACTTTAATAGGGCTAAAGTGCATTACGACAGTTAGTAAGTATTAGCCTCCTAGTCTCACAGGGGTCTTGGTACACTGAGCAGTGTCCTAAAGTTGCTTCGTGTTTCTCTGCATCATTCTGATACCTTGAGCTCAGATTCATCTCCATTCGCACAGCCTACCTGTTCGTACGTCAGCCCGCTCCTGATCTGAGGTGAAGAAAGCCGGCACTGAATTTCAGGAGGCAAACTAGGGACTGGCTTGAATTTGAACCCCTCCTCCATAAGCATCATGCAAAACTGTCTTGAGCTGGTTCAGTCCCAGTCTACCAAAAATATCCCCAGTAACCAGGCAGCTGCCCCCACAATTTTACTCTCTCATGCCCAATTTTATTCCTAACTATCTGATGTAATCCCACCACGAAAATGGGGTCTGCAAGGTACAGATACATCAAACGGGGAGAACCACAGACCCAGCAAATTCAACAAGCAGTATACATGAAACTGATGCGAGCTGCATGTGAAGCAGATAGCACGGCATGGCGAGGAGGGGGCAGACCCCTGCCTTACGCTGGCAGGGCTACTGACACAGAGGCACCAAAGTAGAGCCAAAAGTAGAACAAGCAAAAGTACCTGGGACTCAACACACAGCCAAGTGTGGACTTTACAGGACAGTATTTTCTTTTTCGTCTCTGGGGGATGGAAAACACAGTTTCATAAACCAAACCAACAAATTACCCTAACTGGATAAAATAAAAAAACCAACCCAACACCAAAACCAATGCCTAACAAACCTTCCTATCTCGCACTAGCAGGGGATATAAGCTTTCCTCAGCAAAAAAAAAAAAAATAATATTCTAGTCCTTGAGCTATGGAAAACTAGGCCTGTAGAAAGAGTGCAGCAAAACAATCACAAGTAGAAGCGTATAGGAACGTTTCTCAGTAACCCACAGTATGCAAGGGACCTTGAGTGAAAGGTAAATTTTAAATCACTTTTGTTCTGCTACTCAGCTTTCCTCTTTGCTCTGTGGGGGCAATCATGACTAAAACTCATCACTTAAAGAATACTTACAGGTCAATTTAGATTAAAACTAACAATTCTTAAAGAAAAATATAAATCTATTTTATATCGTCATACTGGTTTTTTAATTTGATCTTCTGGTGTAAAATTCCTATCACACACTCCCCCTGGAAACTAGGCAGCACTCAGTTACTAATGCACAATTGCACAAGTCAAATTCAGCAGTTCAGAATGCCCGATCACAGATCCGAAGTACTTCTAACACGAGGTTTCAGTATTAGTTAAACAATTCTGTAATAAACAACTGTCTTTGGTTTATTAACTATTATTAGTGTCACCCTGATACACAGTCATTTTCTCATTGACATCATCATATCTTGTTGCCATGGCTTCCAAACAGCAAGGGTTTAGCTGCTAATGATAGAACCATAAAGTCTGCAGGTATATGTTATTCCAAACATAAAACCCTG
>NW_009646937.1:377955-402525 GCF_000708025.1 Charadrius vociferus | reverse complement strand
ATTTCATAGAGATTAATTCTAAAAGATCAATTCTAGTTGGTTAGAAATTTTGGTGTGAACACAGAAAGCAGTATTACTTGCCCTACAAAAATACTGCCTTCTGTGGCCAAAAATATGGTGATTGCCTCCATGAAAGTTCTTCCTCTTGCCCTGTGCCAGGACACAGTTATTTATTATTTGTATTAACACAGCATTTAAGAATTGTCATGATTCCCAGTGCAAAGAAGAGCTATACAAACACAGAATAAAAGGTCAGTTCTTGTCACAACTGTCCTGAATTGGAGGCATGAAAAGCTTTATGAAACATCATTTCCTTTGGATTTATTAGTTCTGATTAAATCTGGTGTTTGAAATTTATTTATGTCACAGTTCACACCAAATAAGCTCAAATGTGAAAACAAATGTATTCTAGAAAAAAAAGGAGCAAGTGCTTGATTTTAAAATTCAACGTGATCACAAGAGTGGAATACAACAATAAATAACAGTAAAACTCATTTCAAGACTATTTTTAGTAATAATGATGCTTCCTAACTGCTAGACCATCTTGTCTGGCTTAGGAAAGATAAGGAAACTAGTTCACTCCTAATCCCCACGAACGCCTAAGCCTTGAGGGGTTTACTGGTTACATTTACCTTCTTTATTCCTTTGTTTAAGGGTTGCTCGCCCATTTTCCTCTCAGTCTGGCTTATATTACTATTCAATGTAGATGTGTCAAGAAAGGTATCTTCCAGTTCCCTCCTTTGACTAAGCCTATTTCTTCTGACTTAAATAACATTCCAGCTCACCACAATATTTTCAAGAGTGTTACAAGTCATAGAGCACAGGTCTACCATAGGTGTATAAATCATGAACTGTAAGAAGTTATCCTTACTAATACATCTCAAATTCACAATCTTTAGTTTATCTTCATATCTTCATAGATACCAGAGACAGCTTATTAATTACAGAGCTACAAACTTGGCATTTAGAGTGCTCTCACCCTTCCCTCACAGCACTTGTCAGTTTTGGGCTCTTGCCATCACCACTATAATATAGAAAATCAGTAAATCAGAATTCATTATAAGATTCAATCAGTTTTCCAAGTGCTTAATTTACTCATGAAGAATTTCATGGCCTCTAAAATTATTTTCATAATCCTTTTTAGCCCATGTTTCAATTTCTACATATTGTGTAATAAAACACAACCTTTGGAAACAAACCTAGAGATTTAGCTCAGATACATAAGGTGTTCCCCAGCCCTGCCAATCAAATACTAAACTCCTAATTTTCCACCTGAAACCTTTAGTAAAATTTATGGTCAGTGTATTATGTGAGATCAGATGTGATTATCTGTCTTCCCTTTCAGCACGGACCACTCCAAAAGACTACCAAAAATACACTTGCACTTTCATAAGCTGTATAAATATTTCCTCACATTTCATACCCTTGATTTTTATATTCTTCGCTTTACACCATCAAGTACAACCCACGATCAGAGTATATCACATAGATTCACTTAGCTGCTGTTCAGTGCACTTAACAAATAAACTTATTTAAAACAACAAAATTTGTATTGCATTTAGCATCTCTCTTTTTTACTGCCACCACCAGCGAGTTCTACACTGATGCGAACCAGCAAGGCATCCATTCTGCACTTTGATAATTACCCTTTTCCACTTCAAAATTGCTATGCATGTCCTTACTGTTAGAGTTCAGACTGGGTGTCGAGCCACTGTACATAGAAGTCAAATCAGAAAAACAGAGAGATGTCTTGATTGGGCTCTGAGTTGCTGCTTGCCAGCATCACTAGCTACAGAAATCCATTAAGGTTAGCCTGAAATGTTAAACATATATCTATATATATATATGGCCTAGTCATATGAGCTTTAATGCATATGGCTGAGCCATTTTTTCCCATTGTTTGACTCTCCTGAGGTTATGGGAACTAACCTGACAGTGTTGAAAAGCAGCTCATGTCAGTCAATCAGTTTATCTCAAGAGACAGCTGTGAAACTTGATTTGGATTCAACAAATATTGTATGCCATGTGGATAGATGCCTAAAAATCAGCTAGAATAGGCTACTTAATTAAAGCCATATGTTCCCATCAGTTACGCACTGCACACGGAAGCAGCTGGTCACAAGTTATACAACTTACATGCAAAGTGCTAGTAAACCCTTTATGTGGGAAATGAATGTCTGGATGACATACTGACAGTGCTGTTTGGTACCCTTTGATACTTGGATGTAGTCCATCCAGCTTCAATGTTGTATTGTACTTAGATGCTTGCAAAAATACTATTTAAAACTTGATCAAATGCAACAAGAAAACAGTAAGTTTCAGAATTTTTTTCGTAATGCTCTATAGATCATTCACAAATTATTATTAAAATAACTCCAGCAACTAGAATTACCTGCAGTAGTTTAATCAGTAGTTAAACTGATGACCAGAGCAGCTGGAATTTAAACACATGATTCTTTAAGGATTCTGTGAGACTACACATTTTTATCAGATCTATGACCTCAGTAAGACCTTGACCATGTGACTCAAAACATCTCTGTATCCAGAAAAAAACACTGACTGAGGGCTAACTACTTATGACTTGGTAGTGACTGCTAATTAGCTAATGCTATAATTACTACTGGCAGATACTTGCCATGGTCATGAAAAAAAATGTAGACTATAGTTTTACTTGCAGTGAGGCTCTTTATAATTCAGTCAGTATATAAAGATGGCTTATGTCAGTGCAAATTTAAAAACATAGCTAAAAGCACTTTAGCCAGGTAAAGGGACAAGCCCTTAGTTCATTAGAAAGTCTGGGTGAAAAAAAATTCCCTGCTTCTTCTAGGAAATATTGATTTCATCTGGCTGACTTTGTGAGAGCTAAATATAGGTACATCATAGAAAACAGAACTGTGCTAATATGTTTTTTGGGTTTGTTTTCCTTTTTAACAAACAAAATATACACAGTCATGTTCAAACAAAGAATTGTTGTGAAAACCCTTGAAAAATCCAAGTAAGTTCTGTATGATCCTCAAAGGAACATGTTTGCAAGCAATAGCTTATACAGAGCCTAAAACAACAGTCCATAGGCAAGTTTTGTGATGAAATTATAAGCCATCTTACCCTTTGTGGCATAAAAGTGCCAATTCCAGAGAGGCTGCAGTTTGACATGTACTTGAGAAAACAAACCCTGGTTCTGTCTTCTATCAAGCTTTTGGGCCACTCACATTCAAGGGTGGCAATGACCAGACAAAGCAGAACGTAAGGTTTCAACCAACTGGCTAGAAAAGCAACCAGGAGAGGAACGTATTGACTCTCTCCTCTATCTGATGGGGCCACAAACTGAAGATATTCCAGTCCTTTAGCCTACAGACGATATAAATAATATTGCATAATAATGCTATCCTTGGCAAGTGTGATAATGATGTTATATATTTATCTAGGAGAAGACAAAGTTTCATTCCTGTTCTAAAACATGACAAACTAACGTACGATTCATCATCAGCTTTTACACATAACAAGACTGTGCCTTCATAGTCAAATATTTGTGATACTAAATTTGCTGAATACCAGAAAGGTTAAGATATGCATTGCTCTGGGCACAGCACTGGGAATACAAAGGCTATAGTCCTATTAACCATTTCACTAAATTTACACTGACATAAGACATCTTTATATACTGACTGAATTACAAAAAGCCTTACTGCAAGTAAAACGATAGTCTTTTTTTGTTTGTTTGTTTTTCCATTGTGATTGCCATGCATTTTGCATCCATTTGAGACACTAGCTACCAGTTTGACCTTGGGGTCTTGTAGCCGTCGCAGTACTTCAACTAACAATACCAATTTTTCCTTCTGCTACTGAGAGCTAAATCAGGAAAGGAAGTGTAATAAAACTCTCCCAAAGATAAGAATCCTAAATCTACTTGGCATTTCTAACTGGTTAGCTGTTCAGTATATATGTGTGTATATATCCAAGTTCACAGAAAATGTAGATTTTTTGGAACCATCAGGGGGATTTTGTATTCCACCCACAAGAAGTAAAGATCTACACACTTTCAAGATGAATATAGGGCCCAGTAAGCAATCTTCTAGCTTGACCTGACCAGCCAAGCTATGTAATACATCCTCCTGGAGCCAGAGTTTTCTCAGCAGCACTTTCCTAAGTGTTTGCATTCTACGTTTGAAATTTTATGTAAATTAATGGCAGACAGGGGCTTCCAGAAGGTCACCTCTCAGGGGATTATCAATTGCCCAGTCTGCTTCTATCATCCAAATACATGAAATCTGTGTTATTTTACACGTGTTTTACATTTAGAAACCTTACTTTTTTAGTCTAACTTGAAAAAACATCTTTAACTGCAAGGCTTAGTTGTTCTTGGCAGCTGACCATAAATTATCAGAACAAGGGAATCAATAAATATACATGTTAAAACTCAATGACTGTAGCCATCAAAACAGTCATTGGAATATTTATACTCTGTGAAACAAGGGAATTATAGAAGCTGTCACTCTTCTTGACAGAAAAAGACACCATACATGCTGTTTAACTTCAAATACAGTTAAAGAGAAATGGTACACAAAACGACACAGCTCCACACAGTTTAAGCAGTGAGCCAAGGGCGAGGAAGACCTTATAATTATTCTATGCTGCTTTTCAACCAAATTTCACATATGTACATGCTCTTTTTCTGCAGCATTTTCAATTATTCGTTTTCTCTGAACTAAAAAATTATTCTTGCCATTAATCCCACTTCTAAATTGCCGTATGAATCAATTGAGCCTTTTAATTCAGCAGTCTTTAAATAGCTTCAGTGAAGCCCCACATGGCACATATCAACTCCGATCACTTTTTGATACGATTTAAAAGAGAAAAGGGAGTAAACGCTGAAGAGTTTGGCTGAGATGATGTGCTCAAGGAGGACATTTAAGGAATGGAATGTTTTTTAATTAAAGCATTTGCTTCAACAATACTTTGGGAACATTATGAACCATCCCATGAAGAAACATGTAATAGGGTTCAGATCAAGTAGGCCAGCTTTTTAAACAAACTACTATAGATTTTAGATTTGCAAGCAATGAGAAATTTGCCTACTAGTTTTCCACATATTTTGCTTTACATAAAAAAAAAATCATTCTCATGATAACTGGTAGATAAAATAGAAACTCATAGTACTACTTCTCAAAAAAAGGTTGCTTAATAAGTACTATAGTCATTGTGATCCTATCATCATATCTTATCTTATACTATGATACACTTAAATCTTATTATTATACTTACTGCAATATTTTTCAACTCTGTTGCTCTCAAAAGATTATGCCCCCTTTGAATTGTATATCTATCCCGCTCTTGGAAATTTCTTTTGCTATAGGTGTGCAGCAGTATAGCAGCCTGTACATCTGAGCAGCAAACGACCACAGGCAGGTCAAGGAACTGAGAAGCCAGAGGAGCTCCAGCCAGCAAGAAGGGGAAGGACTAGCCGGACCAGCCCCAGCTGCCCCAGCAACAGCCCACCTGTGCATTGCTGCTTCCCCTCTTTCTTTCCTTGGGAATGGGAATTCCTGGTATAATTGAACTATGTGGGAAAGGCCTCACTAACCAAGGATTCACCGGTTACTCAGAGTTCATTATGATTTCCTGCCTACATAGGAAAGAACTCTCAACACTGCCATTCCTAGATAAATAAATAACATTTTTCCTGAGCTATATATTTTTTTAGAAACTGTACTGCCTTGAATTGAAAGCTGAAGTGATGAAAGTAAGCAGATTGTCTCCTTTATTGATTTGCTTAATTTTTAAGTTTCAGTGACTCAAGTCCAACCTTGATTTGTGTAGTTTCAGCTTATATCTTGAGGATCTTTGCTATCTTAACAGACTGCTAACTACCACATATTTTCTTCCCATTAAGGTACATTTGGACTGATCAAGTTGTCTCTTCACTGTCTTTTGCAATAAAGCTCTTAAACCTTCTGAACCACTCCTGTCACACTTTTCTGAACTTCCCTGAATTTTTCAACATCCTTTTTGAAATATGGATGCCACAGCTGGACAAATTTAGCAAGACTGCATCCAGAGCGTGATACATTTACTCAGTGTTCCCCTCAGAAGAAATTCAAGGATCATATTTGCCTTTCTGCAGCAACTTATATTCAAGTGATTACTGAATATGGCCAATTAGTGTTTCAGAGTTGTTGCTTTGGGCTATGCAGTCTTCTAATTGTAATTCCCATGCTTCATTTATACTTATCTGACAGCATTAAAACAGAAACCCCTTAATATTGGCTGATAAAAATAGCTATTACCATTTAAGAAATGAGAAGAGAGGAAAGACTGAGATTGATCCAGATAACATACTTGTTAATAAATTTCTTCTTTGAGATTTGTCTTTGCAATTTCCAGTATTTGGTATCTGAGAAGCCCCGCTAACCTTTCTGACAGACTGAAATGTAGCCTATTTAATGATAGTCAACTTAATCTCCAAGAATACATTCTATGCCCTAATATTGAGTTAATCAGTGTTGTGCAATGAGACAGAGTTCATCCGAAACCATTTTTTTGAATTCTGAAATTTTCTATTTTGCAGTCTGTTCACCTGAAACAATTTTCAGAGGTATTCTAGAATCAGCCCAGTCCAGAAATTAGAGTACTGGAGCCGAAAGAAAATCTGTGGGACTTGGTGTTCTGATGAGAAAGAATGGGAAAAGGGATACTAAGGGTTTACAGATGTGAAATGTGCTGATTTATCTAAATTAATTTAGACAAAATTGATGCACTCATTTGTGTGGTTGCTTTTAAAGTGGTTAAAGACTGGTCAAAATTGATTTAGCTTAATTGGGTTAAGCTAAAACTGTTTTAGCCACTTTTAAACTGCTTCAATGTCCACACAAAGCAGTTGAACCTACTTAGCTAAATGGAATTAGAAACTGATTTTGTTAAGCAGGAACAATTCCTGTCACACAAAAGTGACAGATAAGTGACAGAGTTAAAAAAAGAGAGTGGTGAAGATGAGGTAATAATAAATGGGTATTCTAGGATAAATGAATGAACCATGAAGAGGGGAAAAGAGTGAAGGGCTGAATACAAATGAAGATAGAACAGATAGATATAAGGATAAAATAGAAAAGAAGGCAAAACACAGTGGGGAAAGAATAGCGGTTTGGCTTTAAACTTCCTACAGAACAAATACAAACAGAAGTAGCAAAGATAAAATAAGGATTTTAGAAATCATGCTTCTAAGAAAATCCATCTACGTCTTGGTCTGGCAAAGATGCTATTGATTTTTGCCTGAGTAGAGACTGAGCCTCTAATTTGGTTCTAAGAGTGGAAATTTGTTCATTCTTGCCATGTACCATCTCAATGAACTATTGTAAGAAAACATGCTTATTATGATCTTTCGCTAAGATGCCAGGTGGTAGCACTTAAAACCTCTTGCTATGGGAGTAGAAAGGGAATTTATTTTCATTATTCATGAGAGCCATTTTTAAGGGATAACTAGTAGCATGAATGCAGTTGTGAATCAAGTGACATCAAGTGTACTTACTTCTGGGGTTACAAAATGAAACAAGGTGAGGTAGTTACTTAAATTTTTGACAATCGCTTATGAAATGCAGGTATACTGTGGCAACAAAAGTTACAAGAACCCAAGTTCATTAGCCCCATGATTTTTTTGTATGTTTTGTTTATATACGTACACGTTGGTGCCATATAGGCAAAACTGGTATCTAATATTCTGCACAGAAAATTAAGTGTGGCTTTGCATTGTAAGCTTCATTTTAAAATCTCATCTGACAATTCAGAAATATGGATCCTTCTGATTCTTTGTTGTTCATGTCATTTTCTGGCATGGACATTTTTTCTCCCCTGATATTCTGGGGAAAAAAAGAAAAGAAAAGAAAAGAAAAAACCAACGAAACCAATCAACCAAAAAAAACCACCCCAAACCCACTCCCACAACACCATGCAAAGACTTTGGCAGTGGTAGCATGAAATTTTTAGAATTAAATGTTAAAATTGGATAGATAAATCTGACTTGACTGAAGTGGACCAGAGCTTTTCAGAACTCCAGTAACAGAAAGTTTCCTCTTGAGACATCAGTAGCCTCTCTCATACAAACATATAAAGCTAGAGTAACAAGTCTGGAAAAGGCATTTTGCAAATACAACCACAACCCATTTGCTATCACTTCATTTTATCTCCAAAAGCCATCTAGCGTAGAAACTGAAAAATCCCAAATACAGTATTCCTTGCCTCACCAAGAAATATAAGGAATTTACTTTCTTTAGATTTTGAAGACATTTGTAAGAGTAGAAGGATTATATGACTATATACTATATAACAAAGTAAATAATTTTTTAGGTCGAAATTTATAACTATAAGGCATTTTTTAAAATATCTGGATTTGGGATAACTTAACTAAAGAAAGAACCAAATTAAACCATATGTCAGTTAAGCTATAAACACAGACAAAAAAAAAAATGGAAAGAGGAAACAAAGTTAGTGATGCTGTGAGTATGCATCCCTAAGCTGTCTCTGACCTGATCTGGTTTGCGGACATGGAACAGTGTTACATGAAGAAGGCTGTTCTGATTCTAGGCTCATGTTCAGACAGCATGATGTATATCTTTACCCATGTAATGGAAAATCCGGAGTGCAGATTACTTGCAGATGATCAAAAGTACAATAACAACATTACTATTTTATCTGTACTTAATCGTATAAATTGAAAGCATGCAAAGAAAGTTATGGTAGAAAAATAATTTAATTCCACATACGGGGAGTGGACTTAAGAGCTCAAGATGAAAGTACTCTGAGGCAGTATTCCCTTCTAGATAAAATTTGTCTAAAACTCAACAGATCTGATTCTGTTCCTAGTTCTACCCATGGCTTCCTGAACAGCCTCTTTAGCTTTGAATAAAACTTTAGCTATGAATAAAAAAAAAGATAATCAAATGTGCCTCTTTTCGAAGTGTTCTGAGGTTAGGAATTTGCTGAAAAGTACTACTAGTAAGGGCTACTGTCTATGGTGTCTAAAAACTAACAGGCAAGTGACCCCCTCACCTTCCCTCTCTGTCACTGGTGTCACAACACTTATAACTGGACTCACGCACAATATTGTCACAGGGTCAGATCACCCAGGATGTTAATTTGGTGTCTATGCTCTACCCCTAAGAACAGCTTAAGTAACAGAGAGAGATTCTACCAGTCAAACTTTATTCCCTGTTAAAGCAGAGATGAAATAGCAGTTCATATGTCTTTCCTCCTTCTCTCTTACAGTAGTGAAGAAATTCATGCACTGTGCTGATTTTTTAATGTTTTTGCCCTCTGAAGCCACAACAAAACATAAGAGACTCTAATTTCAACTAGTAAAACAAAGCATTTCCTAACAAAAAACATTAGCAAAAGCGAAGGTCTGAAACAGGATTTTTAGGGATCTCCCTTGTACTTGTCTGTACATTTGTTTGGTAGCTAACACACAGACTACATGAATTTTGCTTTTTTTTTTTTTTAATGAACACCTCTTTTTTTTGATTCATGAGAAGGGAAATCACAATAAACTGAAACATTAAGGAGATCATATGTCTAACAAAGGAGAAAATTTCAATATCTTTTTCCATGCGTTTTGTCTGGGTGATGGATTAAGTTACATTGCAAGATTCAGCTTCAAACATTAACTCACACAATTAGCCAGACATAATTAGACAGTCAAGTGAGAGAGTATTAGTCGTCATTCACTGAGCTTTTTCATCTTATGACCTGTACAGATTTCCATAAGGTGAAGGCCAAAATGGACTACAGCATTTTTATTTGACTAGCATTTATGAATTCATGTATCATTATATAAATATTACCTTTGATTGAGATCTCATTAAAGGTCTCTCTGTCTCATATCAAAATGTCAATAACACTCCTAAGAAGGGAAATGTCATTTAACTAAGGCTGTGCTTATTAATCTAAGAACTTCAAAAATGATCATAGAAAATTACTTTTTTCTCATTAGACCCCCATTGTTTGGGTTTTTTTCCCGTCAAAAAATGCTGAACTTTCTTCAGAGATATTTTGCAATGAAAGCAGAAAATAGTAAGTATTTGAACTGATAGTTATCTCCCTGAACTGAAGAACTATCAAAGAACCCTCCTGCCACCGTATTTCTTTTTGGCTTAACACAGCATTTTTTTCTAGACATTAGCAGGGCCCTTCCTCTTCTCAGTCTCATAATATACTCAGTGTAAAAGTGACAGAACAGAAGAAATAGGATCACCATAGTGAAATGCTCATTGAAAGCAACAGAGGCAAGGAGAAACCTAGAGTCCAAAGGTAAATTATTTAATATTGACCAACTTCTACCCAGGCATCAATGCCTATGGCTGGGTATATTCACTTCCCTGAAGATTCTTCAGCCACTGCTGTTTGGGAAGTAGGGATGCTTCCTTCCCTCTCACCTTAGCAGACGTGAATGTGGTTGGATATTTCAGGTAGGTGATATATCAGTTGGATGCGTCAGCTGACAGACAACCTTTTCAAACAGGGAAACGTGTCAATGAACAGCCAAAATCATCCCCTTGACATGGGGTCTGCCTAAGATGGAAGAATGGCTAAAGGAGTTCTCTTAGTCACCAAGTATGGGATTTTACAGATACAAAGCAGCAGACCTCTTTCCTGTTGCTCTCTAAGGGGATCAAATGCTGCAGCAATCTAGACAAGCCCTGTAAGGGTCAGACTTGACTTCCCAGGCTGTATGTTTTACTGAACCCTTTTCTCCTTTGGCCAAGACTGGCAAGGCTGTATCTATATAATCTATTGTATCTCGCTATTCCTAAGTAGTAGTTGTTTAGAAGTCCATAGAATCCCAATTTGCATCTCTTCTCCAGAAAACACCAGGATTTCTGCTACTTATTTCCTTTAGCATTCTGGATTACCCAATTTGTTTGAGTGCTCAGGATACATGCAATAAAGTAATGTAGTAATAATAATTTAATGCAGTAACAAGCAATACATATGGATTAATTACTTTTTTAAATGTGGGACAAATGTGGTAAAGAATTTTTAGGGTAACAGCTCTAGACAGCAGCTGTAAACAGCTAATACCATGATCAGCTCTGAAGTGACTGGTGCCAATTCTGATGCTTAGTTACTCATATCATGAATTATAAAGTACAACATCATAAGTTATAGAGTATAGGGAAAATGAAAACATGGAAAGCCAGAGCAGAAAAGTAAGGAGAGCATATGTGAATGCCCTAGACAATCCAGCAGCTGAGGAGCTCATCCTTCATCACTGTAGGGACTGGAATGGCTGCATGAACAGTCTTTCCCACTGCGGCAGTACTGCACATACTGCTAAGGACAGCCCTCTAAGCTGGAACCTCATTGCCAGGATGGCACCACAGCCTGCCACAGAAAGGGCGCCCTGTCTACACTACACAGTAATTGAAGAGTGCATGTGTGGCTTGGTGGTGTTTAACGAAGGTGCAGGTGCAGGCAGGAACATACTCTACCATAGAGCACTGTGAAATATGCGTTGATGTGCTCACACAGTTCTGGATGGGAGCATCCTCTACAGTGAGATCGCCTAGCAGGATGCACTGGAAAGCACTGACTAAAACGTGTGGTCCTGTGGCTTCTACTCTGGTGTGCCACATCAGCCCATTCTGCCTTGGTGACACCACCGGTAGTTATATAAAATGACATAAGGGGCAACAATTTTGACCCATTCTTTGGCATAAGCCCAAGCACTCTTGGGATTGTCACAAAAACAAAGACTATGCTATGTTTTACCCTCAGAACTCCAGTTTAAATGAAGAAACTGTAAAATCATGAATAGCGCATAGAGAGTTCCTTGGCTATGTGTCTGCAGAGGCTCTTTAGTACAAATTGTTCCAGTAAGGACATGCAATAACTTATGTTCAGTAATTTGCCTCTAGTTCCACCTGGTTCAGTTGGTAACATAAGACTAAGTGTTTCTTGGCTAAATCCACCCACTTTCAGTTTAGTTAAATCATGTTCCTTTTGGGACTTTGCCATAAAAATGTAGAAAACATGCAGATCTGAAGATATAAAGAATATTTTTGTACCACTGGAATCTCAATTAAGTTATCAGCTCTCTAGATATGTAAATAATGCTAAATGTCAGACAACTCTAGGTGTCTCAGATTTTTATATATTTCCCCCATAATATTCCCCCCCTGTATAACATACACCATAAAATCAATAATGCACATATTTCAAATGGATGTTACACCATTGTTATTTTTATATATCTTGTGACATGAACTCTTCTCAGATATATACACATCTCTTAAAAGTAAAAATGTCTTCCTAAACAGTGTTTTCTGGATTTTTAAAAGAATAATCTCTCTGCTATCTGGGCTCAAGGTCGAGCACAGATATGTATTGTACATATGATTGTATGGCGGATGACAAAACAAAACCTCCCTGTGCCTATTTAAGATACAATTCACACTTCAGATTTCTATTTTAAATCTGCAGAGCTGCCCGTTTTCAACCTCAGAATTATGTATTTGTTTATTTCTCTTTAACCCTGTGTCTGTGGCCAGAATGCCTTTATTTCTCTTTTTTTGATTTATCTTTCTCCCTCACAGCATCGAGAACACAACAGCTATCACTACTTAACATATGCTAAAATAGCATCATACCATATTTGTCATCCACCCAAAGGATCGATACCTCAGATTAATTTTGTAGTTTTAACAGCAATTTTGAATGTAGTCAACAGGTGGACTGTTCTAAACTAAGCCAATCAGAATTAGAAGGCAGAGGAAAAAATTTCCAACGACTATCACACTGCTTATTTTCTAATCAATAAGCAATTCTAAGCAATTAATTAATCTAAGAATTTGTTTCTTAAATATATATAATTAAATATCTATAAATATAATTTGATATAAAATGCATATAAAATGGATCTCCCTCTTTGTTACCTGTAATAGATTGGTTTTTTATATTGTGTTCTCAGAAATAACTGTACTTCATGTCCTCAATGGGCACTTGAGTCAGCATGATCATGATTTCTTTGGTCACTCTCAGCTACAAACAGGCCGTCTGAAAAGACTCAGTAGGGCTCTGGTAGACCTGTGAAAGTAAAGTTCTGAGACAGGATCTTTAATGGCATGGGAAAAAGGTAAATTATGTTGTCAGGGAGAAGTTGGTAAAGTAACTCATTTACATAAACTTGTTTACACATATCAGGATTAACTCTCACATGAAAACAGAATGATTACAATTTAAATGTGAGCTATTTTTCACATAGTTTTACATGTGTACAGACTGATGTGTTTTGTAGCTTAGCCAGGCTAAGGTATCAGTGTACACACAGCCCACCTTATGTTCTGTACAGCTTGGAAATTTCATAAATTCCTTTTCCAGATGCAATTTACCTCCATTGCTAGCCTCACATGTCTTCAAAATCTCTGCCTTTTTTCCTCAAGTCATTTTCTCAGTCCTCTAAGCTTCTTACTTCAAGCTCAGCATGAGTCTTATGACCAATCTTAAAGCTTATTCACCTTACTCTTGACTGCAATATAAAGTATTGTTGGCTTCTACCTTTCCTCAATACACTCCTGTCATCAGTAACAAGCAAAATTAAAAAATCAAGACGAGAACTAAATTTTCAATTTCATTTGAATACAGATGCTTCTCAGTCTGTGTGCAAAAAATATCACATCATACTTTCCTGATATCCTTGACATTTCTTTTAAGAACAACTAAGAATAACAGCATTAACATGATGAACATACATCACAATTATATTATGATAATATGAATGAAAATACTATAATGAACTCTTAATCATTACTTAGTATATTAAAAATTTCATATGGAGAAAATAATAACTTACATATATAATGAATAATATTGTACTAGTACTAATATAGCTGTAAGTTAATTACACACTGTGTAGCTGATTTAGTTGCATTTAGCTAAGGAGCTGTTCCAAGCTCATTGCAGATTAATTATGTCTTTAGGCATATACTCTCATTTATAACTGTCATTTGCAACAGTAGCTGTTGGCTAGGCTGCTTTGTAGACCCTTCCTCTGTGAAAAGAACTGCAATCCCCCACCAAAACAACAAAACAAACAAAACTCCTCAGCAAAATCCCTGAATATACAAGACTCAAAATCTCTACTAGCTAAGGTAAGCTAAAATAAAACACTAGAGGACTGCAGGTTTCATTTTACTGCACTTCTGCCTACAAAATGCCCTTCATAGTATCTGCGTAGTAAAGTTATAATGCCTCATTGCATTTTATTTAATATAACTAGCTTCCTCAATCATGAAATTTAACATCTATCTTCTCAATTCTATAGATTTTTCTATTTTCCAAATCCCTTATAAATTAAAGAGAAGGATTTAAGTAACTGCCAAAGACCCTCCCAATGATTCTTCTTAAAGTTTTTACTGACTGTAGGAAAAAAGTCACTTTCTAGCCTTTCATTTCACACCATAAGAATAATTTTACATGACATGAATGGGTAATAAGTGATAGCAAGTGCCTGAGCTACTCATAAATCTAAAACAAAGGAGTCTTTCTTTTTTCAAGGTATTCAGCATTGTTCTAACCTCATCGTGAAAAGTTAAATGAAAGAGTCTCAAATACCTAAAATGCCAAAAGAAAAAAATCTATGTGGGAAAACAGGAGGGGAAGAAGGAAGGTCAAATTTAGAAACACTATCCTCCTATATGACTTTTTCAGGTTTATTGCAAAACTTGGAATAGCAATGAAATTGTAAAGCAAATCTCTTAACCATCCCCACTTCCTGTGACTCTGTTTGAAGTGAAGACTGGTGCATCTCAGCCAGATACCTTTGGAAGGAAACACATCTAGTGTGGCCAGAGTGCTCCTCCCATAATATGGAGACACACAGGCCAAACCAATGACCACTCTTTTAGGTCACTTTAGGACAAGCATATGCCGGGAGAGTTCATCGCAGGGGAACAGACTATATCCAGTTTGAATTAAGACTCCCAAACTGCTTGTTTTGTAGACAGAAGGGACTCAGCATCAATTGCTACACTCCTACTGAGCCAAATTACTTACTAATGTAAATATAGCCCACAGAACTGTATTTTCACTGAACCTAGCAAAAACCTACAGTGAATTCAGCACAGTCCTCAGTATTCTCCCTGCGCTATAAGGGAAATGACACACACAATTCTCAATCTATCTATATGACATACATACATATTTTCAGGAAGCTCCAGCACAGACTGGCATACATTCACACTTTAGCATTATAATTAAAATAAATAAACAACCAAACAGACAGTAAGAATAATCTAAAGTCTTTGAATTTCTTTATAAACCACAAGAAACGATACCTCAGGAAACCATCATTTTTTTGTCATAGTAAGATTCATTAAGTAGTAAAGTTATGAATCTTCTGTTCTCTGCACAAATGTACCTTAAACGTTGCATGCAGTACAGTGCAGTGCTCTTGCTAGGGAACCCCGATACACCTTATGAATGGCAGAAGGTTATGATGGCGAGAAGGATTTACAAGGTAACCTAAATTCACAGTGGCAGAAGGAAACTAGCTAGCAGGAAACACCAACAGCAGTGTCGCAATAGAGATACTGCCAACTGTAAGGCTCAATATTTCTAGCTATGGAATTCACATTCTCCACTCCCAGGGAAAAATCATTGCACAGCAGCGAGGGGGAACCTTCAGAGAGGCTCCTATTGCTCCTTATCTATGAATAATTCTATGGATCCAGCTTTCCATGGCATGTCATATGTGTTTGTGACTTTCTGCCACAGGAAAAAAATAACCACTTGCAACAAAAAAAACATGCATCACCCCTGTTTGCCATATATTATGTCCAAAATTTCTGCAGAGAATTTCAATAGCAACAAAAGCTGAAAAGAGTAAAGATGGTTCAAACATGCAAACAGCAAAAGCCTATAAGAAACACTAATTTGTAAAAGATTAGCAACATTTGGAGACTAAACAACATAACCACCGATAACTTCTGAGTATTTCAAATCTGGGATTGAAGCTGTTCTGAACATGCTTCTACTGAAAGAGAGCAGAATTCTCTCCACAGATAGAGCAATCACTTCTACAGATTTGGCTACGAGATTGAGACTATGATACACCCAATATCAATGCGGTTTTTTAAAAATCATATTACATTCACATGTAAATGAATTCTTCATTCTCTTAACCGTTTTTTCAGAAAAAAAGTGATTTGGATTACAGAGCAATAATATTGTTTATTTATGAAATGTTCTTTCCCTCACTGGCACAGAAATAATGCAATATATCACAGCATTCCATTAGCACATTCAAAGTGATGATTAAGAGTCACAAAATCACATAAGCATGTGCTTATATTCATATTAGTTCAGCAAACCAATAAACATGATTTTTAGTTCTGTATACCCACAAATATCACTCAAATAATTAACTAGCTTACACCAAATGCCCAGAATTCAACATGTGCATTTGTCCAGTCATATTAATGAAACTGCAGAAAATGGTTAAAAAATTAATCAAATATTTAACTGCTTCACTAGATCAGGAAAGTTTAAACATAAACTCAAATGTCACATTGAATTAGTGTTAAGATGTGCATGCGCTTAAATTCTGCATTGAATCTGGAATTAAATAGCAAATGTACTTAGGATTTTTTCCTATGGAAAAAAAATAATTCCCTCCAACCACCACGAACAGCAAAATGCTATGAGACTTTGAAATTTCAAAATATGTGGCTACTGCAAAACTAAAAATCATTCTCTTTTGTAAATGGTACACACCATAATAAACTCCTTCTATGCAGAAATAAATATACCCTAAAATAACATAGATGAAATAAACTATGGGATCACATTGTCAATTAAGAGGAATAACCCTATTTAGACTCTGGTATTTGTGACTAAAAATTCCAATAGCAAAGTTTCTATTGATGCTAATGAAACGTTCTTTCATGAGAAAAGCCAAACCTATGGCTTCTATGTAGGATTTTTCTTACTCTTTTTTTTCAGTTTTGAAAAAAAAAAAAAGAATTAATGAGATGTAATGGAAGCAGGGGTTGATGACTTAGAGTATAGTGATGGGGAAGCAGACCCATAACAAGTTCAAATTTATGATTATGAGAATTAAGCAGTCATATTTTTCCCCACTGGCAGAATAAGAGGCTCTTAGTGACTGGTTAAGGCTGAAGGATATTAAATCATGACCATGCAAATATCTATTTGATAGTGCATTTGGATAGTAACATATGAGGTGTCATAAAAGTACACTTGTCTTTGTCGTGGACCTTTACTACTTTCTGATAATAATTCTGTGGAGAACACATACTGATTGTAGAATTACTTACTAGTATCAAAGAAGTTTCCCCTCTACCTGATAACAGTTTTCTTTTTTTTTTTTAAAAAAACAGCATATAATACTGACTTGTTTCTCAAAGAACTTACAGAACATTTCCAGGCACATTCAGATATCTTTATTACCTTAACTAAATGCACTTGCAAAAAATATTGTTGTTGTAGATCATCCAAGTGAGAATATCACCATATTGCTATGAAATCAATTATCACATGTTGTAAAGACTGAATGAAAGACTGAGGTGTTCTACTTGCATAAGTTCTGTTTTGGCATTAAAATTCTGTATCTATTGATGCTAGAAAAGAAGTCATTCATAGTAGTAGAAGTTTCTGAATTGCCATGTACAAGTTGATCAAATGGACAAAAACAACAGATGGAACAGGAATCTGGATATCACAGTTCTCTTCCAGGTTACTGTCTTAATTATCGTCCTAGAGCATTCCACTCCTTTTTTCCCTCCAACATGTTCTTGTGTATTTGTTTGCACATGTATTCAAAATTTCAGCTGAAGGGATGTTGGAAGATTCTTATTTAAATCCTGTCTCAGTAAGTAGACAGATAAGATGTTTTCCACATCTTAAGTATCTTGTGCAAATGAAATAGTCTGAGTAAGATAAGCTATAGCTTTAAGCTTCCTAAGGAGCTTGATTCTGTTGACAGTGACTCTTTAGGGCATGTATGCAGAAGAGTACCAATAGCAAAGATCCCAAGTAGGCTCAAAACCTAAAGCATGCACTCAGCTGATCAGCCTAGACAAGGGAGAAGCCATTCTGGACCTACAAAGAATGTAAGCCTCTAAGGGACTTCGCTGTTATCCTAAGAGACAGCACCCCTTGCGGTCCTTCTGGCCAGACCATTAGGCAATCCACCTAAGTGGGAACAGAAAGAATATGTACATTCTTTATATATATAACAGCTACATAACTTGGTCAAAAATAGTTTAAAATTTGAATGGAAACTGATCCAAGAGAAACAAAATTGAGATGGAAACCAGAGAGTTAGCTAATCAGTCATTCATAACAGAACATTTCTAGTTAAACACAAGGATATACAATGGTTGCTAGTATAATCTTTGCAGCTGCTATCTGTAAATACTGATCATTACTACAGCATTTGGTTTACTCTTACACCTTGAACACTGCATTGACACCAATGACAACTGCTTTCATTTTAGAATAGTATCTTTACTGCTGTAACATAGTGAAGGTTGCACTGTGCCACACTATAGCTAGCGCAATTTGCCTTAAAATCTATCTCAGTAATATTTCTTTCTATATAAACTTGTACTAAAAGACAATACAGATGTTTGTAAGTTCAGTTTATTATGCTCCAACACTAATTACAGAGTTGCAAGGAGCTTAGTAGCATATGCTCAGTAATACCCCATGTAGTTATAAAAATTCAAATGATAATTAAACAGTGGTGTTAATAGTTTTTATTTAAAATGCAAAAAAAAAGAAAGAAAACAAAGGAAGAAAATGTTCATGGTAAAAGATTTTCAGCACTGATTCATGTTGATGTAATTTTGGCTCCATAAAGGCTAAACTCTAAGCTAATTCAGTGGCAGAACAGTAAATTCAAAATTATGCTTGCTTCTGCAGAGCGCTTAAGACTCTCCTCTTAACAGCAATGCAAATCCATTCATAATTTCTTTCAGCATTATTACCCACAAAATGGGAAATAATACATAGTGCTATGGGTAACTAGAAAGGAAGTCAATAGGCGATAGATGAACTGTTTGGTTTAAACATTTTTAGCCTTTTTGAGATCAGTCATTATCTGAGCACAATTAATAATTTTTATTTAATTTTTTCAAATTGTTTGCATAATAAGTGTAAAAAATCAGGGTCTAGCAAAGTTGGCTGCTGCAGAATGATGCTTGGTACTCAGCTGACTACCTCTGCGCTTTGGTTTGGCCTACAGCTGTTTGCTCCAGTCAAGCAATGAGATTTTTTTCAAAGGACCCCATTATAATTTTTGACTGATTTCTCCGGGTTTTTTTGTTTGATTCTGTTTGTTTGGTTTGGTTTGGTTTTCTTTCAATGAATGTGTGGCAGTTACAGCACTGCTAGTACTCCCAGACTTAGAAAATGAGGACAATTTCACCAATTTTCCAGGAACTTTTATTGACTAATGCAAGTGGAAGAGAGTTACAAAAAGGGATTTAAAAATGAGCGTGAGTGAATTTCCTATCATTTGTAATCATATCAGTGAATGGACTCTGCTTAGCTCATTTCTGAGCTTTTAATCAACTGATTCAAATCCTAAACCTCCACAGTGATTTTACCTACACAACTTTCTCTCCAACCCACATGTCTACGGCTTGTTCCTAGAACACCTGTGGTTCTCCTGCCCTTCCTAAGTATTAGAAGAAAGCCCAGGTAGAGATAAACACCGAGTCACTTCTCCCGAATATCCACCTTGAAGAGAAAAGCACAGCAAGCCTAAGTATCAGAGGTTTCTTGCTTGCTCTCCCATTTTCTCTATCCCTGGCTTCTTCCCCCTTCCACGTGCTCTTTTCAACCAGACATTTAGTGAAAGTCAAGGTTTCTAATGTATAATCACAATCGAACATTTAATGAGGCATTCATTGAGAAAGCTTTTATCAAAATACCCATTTTGTCTCACTTTGAGACAATCATTTGAAAAACACTAAAAACAAGCATCATAACTTCCCTTCATATTTAACCTTCTTTAATAACTTCCCCATAAAAGATGCATTGCCTTGACAGTCACTCCATTTTAATTGATTGTTGTCTAACTAGAACTGCTTGACAACTAATCTACTTTTCCCTCAGCTAAAAAGGATTGCTCCTTCACATCTTAGCATTATGTACAATTTTTGACCATGCCGTTATGTGGTTTGATGATGGTGCAGATATAAGTGCTTCTCAAGGTAAAAAAGACTGTTCTGAAGTTGGGTTTTGTGTGTTTCTTGGTTTTATGTGACAGTTTGCCTGACCGTCTGTTGGTCGTTCATCTTTCATGTCCTTCTCCTCAGGTCTCACTCAGCAAATGAGATAAGCATCTTCCATGCTTATGTTTTGTGTGTACTCGATTTTGAGTGCATTTATTGTGAATTTCATGGAATATATGCCCATCCACTAGTACATTTTTTAATTAATAATGTGTATTTATGCTTTGTTGTGACTGCATGACTGCTCCGTGAAAATGGTTTGATCCAGGCAAGAGCAATTGTTTGCAAAAATAGGGTTTGGTTTTGGGGGTACCTATATCCACTTTTTTCCTCTTATTTTTGCCACTTAGAGTAATGCTGGCATACAGTCTTGACTATATGGGGTTTTAGTTCAGGGGGTTTGTGGTTGGTTGGTTTTCCTTTTTTTTTTTTTGGTTTTTATTTTTAAGTTCAAGCATTGAACTGAAGAGTTATTACTGAATTTTGTGAAAACATTTCTTTATGCTAAGATAACATGCTATATAAATGATTAGTGAAGTTTGATTGTTTTTAATACAGGTCTGGGATACAGATATGGAAAATAGCTAGGACAAAATAAACCAGATGTGCAGAGGTATTGCAGTACAAAAGTTTATCTGAAGTAACTGTCCACATATACATGTTGACCCAACGTTCATGGTAAGTAGCTGAGTGTTTGAACAAAATAGCATAAGCTATACTGTTTTATCGATGGGGAAAAGGCTGCCCATCACAAATACTATGCACAAGCTGACAATACTGTCTACAGACACACTCCCTCTGATAGTTTATAACCTCAGCAAGTTAGCTAAATGATGTGACATGACTGAAATTCCATTACTGCAGCAACTTCAGAAATGCATTGCAAGCTCACTGTCTAGAATACAGTCTGTGATAACACACCAATATTAACATTATTGAACTCTGTCTTTGATGATCACTGTGATAATATCAACGTAGTGCATGAATGTATGACTGTCAAAGCAGTTTGTGTAGATTATGGGGAAAAGACATTTTTGTTTTCTCCAAAATGTCAGTAATTGTACTTGCCACTGTCTGACAGTTGGCCTGAAGTTTCCTGTGTCTATCATGCCTGCTTATCTGTCCTCTGATATAATCAGTCATGTTTGTCCAGCTCACTGAGTCTGTGACTTTCCAAGACAAGATTACAAGATTCCATTTTAAATTGGCCCTACTGTATTCTCGAGAAGGGATTTTTTTGGTTTGGTTTGTTGTTCATTTTGGGGTTTTTTTTGTCTTTTTTTTTTTTTTTTGCAGGGAGGGTGGTGGTGTCTTTTTTTTTTTTTTTTTTTAAAGCTTGACTTGATTGCTTTAATACACATTTTTCTTGGATATTTAGCTTGTTTCAGTGATTCCAGTATTATTGGGAAGCAGATGGATCTTCTCTCCTGGTATCTTGCCATCCTGACAGAATGATGGATGTAAGCACTCGAAAAATCTTTATCTTATTCTACATTGTTCGTAGATGTTTTCTAGCTCCTGCTTTGAAACTGACACACATCTCGGGTTACACTTTGTATGGTTCTTCGGAGCTTTGTGCTTTCATCAGGTTGAACATTGCACATACTCATTCAGCTACTACATCTCACTTTGTTTCTGACTTTTTTCCCTGTACTTATACATAGTATAGTACATATACTCATGTATATATCAAAGCTCCAAGACTGCTGTGGAAAAAATGCCTTTTTTGGCTTGAAAATACTAATCAAACTTTTCACATACACAGGCGACTGTCAAACATTCCTTTTCAATTTAGTGTGTCAGTTTCCTTCCAATGGGTAAATTGCCTTCTGATTGCTGCCTATGATAAAAAACCCCTAGATTTGTACATGAGAAGAGAGCAGTGGATGTCATGCTTCAGCAAGGTTTTGAACGCTGTCTACCGCAGCATTCTTGTATCCAAGTTGGGATATTATGGTCTTGACTGGTGGAAAATAGGTTAAAAAAAAAAAAAAAGACCAAAAAAAAGACCATCTGGACAACCTGGCTCAGGCTAGAAGAGAAGACTTCAGAGAGATCTCATAGCAGCCTGCAAGTACCTGTGAGGAGGTTATGAAGATGACAAAGCCAGGCTCTTCAGAGTGGCACATAATGGGAGGATGGGAGACAAAGAACGTAAGGTGAAACAAGAGAGATTCAGACTGTATTCAAGGAAAAGCATCTTCATCATATGGAAAATCAAGCACCAGAACAGGTTGCCCAGAGAGGTTGTGCCATCTCCATCCTTGGAGGTTTTTAAGACCCAAGTGGATAAAGCCCTGAGCAATGTGACCTGCTCTCATAGCTGACCCTGCTTAGAACAGGAGATTGGACTAATAACTTACTGTGATCCCTTTCAACCTGAATTATGGTCCTAAGGCAGTAAGAGCCCCACGTCAAGCAAAATTTTACTGAGTTTTACTCTGCTGGACTTTCTAAGTATACAGTGAGATTGTTTGTTGTCAAATACAATTTCTTCCATACTGTTACAAAATTCATACAGCGGGTTCTATTCATACTGGATCAGAGACTGTGCTTATTATTTGGCATGAATCTACGAGGCAATGTGCAATATGTTGTAGGTTACCATTAATTTTCACAGTGCCTTGGAGAAACAGTAAAAATTAAGAGGGTGTAATTCCATTAAGTGCAAGTTTCTGCATGTGGGCGGAAAGAATCACCTATGAAAAACCTAGATGAGATATTAAGTAGGGTTTCTTCAGAGCAGTATCTGAAATTAACAAGGAATCACAAATCAAATATGAATAAAGAAATTCATGCTAATATTAAGAAGGCTAATTTTTCTTAATAAAGGTATCCTCTGCAAGACACAAATTATTTCCTCTTTTCCATTCAGTACTGATAAGACACCAAATGCAGCATCGTGTCTAATTGGGAGCACTGTGGTTCCAGAGAGATTTGGACCAAAAGGAGTTATTTGATTGAATTCTCATGGTTTATCTGAACACAGATAAAAGCGACGCATAAGAACAAATGTCTAGAAAACATCTTCCGTGAGGAAAAGTTGAAGAAATTGGAGGTAGAAAGGCTACAGAACACAAGACTAAGGCATGATCTAATAAACCTTCTAGTATGTAATAAGCAGTTTAACAGAGGAATGGAAAAATTTGTTTTCCTTCTCTGTTCTGTACAGGACAAAATGACCTGGGCCCAGGCTACACCAAAGTTATTCAGGTTTGATATGAGAAAGAAATTTCAGAGTAAGGACAACAAAGTAATACAGTAGGTCATCACAGGCAAATAAAGAAATTCCCTTTATTGGGAATTTCTACAGACAAGCTGCATAAATACCTGTCAGAAATTAGGCAAATGCCACTGACACTACCTTAGGGAGAGGAATGGATGGATGACTCAATTATTTTCTGTGATTCTACGAGTAACATCATCTATGAAATCAATCCTTTTGGTTTCTCTTAATATAACATTGCAGGCGGCACTAGTATTCTTTTTTTTCTATAGGCTTGACTCCAGTTATGTACTGGGGTATCAGCAGCTATGGACTGGTGTGCGACATGGTGGTAGATTGTTGCTTTCCCAATTCAGTACTTGCCAAAGTTTGTATTAGGCACCAAGTACTGAAAATAACTTTGCTTTTATGAAATTAGGTTTACTTCAGTTGTAGCCAAGTTTGAGTACTTTGTCTATTTACACAGACAAACATTTTGCCTGGCTTTTCAAGAGTTATTATGGATGCTACCTAATATATGAATTACACAATTTTAGCAAGTCTAAAATCCATTTTTTATTTCCTCCATTTGCTTTGTCTTATTCACACCAACAAAACTGAGAAGCAGGTATTCTATATATTTCCACGTATCACAAACTTGGCAAACCTTACTCCTTCAAAAATAGGATTTTAAAATTTTAGAGGCTTTTCTCAATGCAACATATTGTATTGTCTGTTCCTGGTGAAATTTTCTGGTGCTCACATTTCTATTATGTGAACAATCATATGATTATTGTTATTAAATTTAAAGTTTTTAACTGAAAATTGAGTCTTCTGGTTATCCATGGAGCCTGGTGTGTAGAGTAGACCCTGCTATTTTCCTGCAGCATTCGACAAGTAATTTACATTGTCCTTAATAGTATTATGATCTTACCACTGTATAATTTCAGTTCAACTTTTTTTTCTTGAATGTAATTCTGTTTTCTTCCCTTGAAAAATACTAAAGGATTCTTTGAATCCTAGCACATTCACAGATGTCCCAGTATCTACTTGGCATTCAATTTCCTGTTTCTGTGCTGTGTCTTTACATGTGGTGGTACTCTACATTTTAGAAACCAT
>NW_009646937.1:288666-377915 GCF_000708025.1 Charadrius vociferus | reverse complement strand
TCCCTCTCACTTCTTGCTTGCTTCCTTAGTATAACACATTTATTTTCTTTCTTCATCTCTTGAGCTTTAGCATCAATATTCCCTTTTGACAAAGTCACTGAATATGTCCCCCCTGGGCTGGGCATTTTCTGTTATCATGGTATTTTTTTCCTGTAATCAAAAATCTTCCTTTACACTTTCTCTCCTATTTATGAACCTAATTTTGGGCTAGTTTTGGTGCATATACTTTGCATTTATGTACTGTTATATACTCATTTCTGTTTTTTTTTTTTTGTGTAGCATCTAGTCATTCTCTGTACTTGCTTTGAACAGAAACTAAAAGCCAAACTATACAAGAAAAAAAAGAACCCTCAAGAACAATTCCTTATTACTTAAATATCTTAAACTTCAGGAGACCTGATTAATTTTTTTTTTTTTTTCAGCACTTAGGACTACATAGTACAAGAACCCAAGAAATGTTTTAAAGGAATAGACTGTTTTTGCATGTTGCTGAGAAGCACTATATCAAAATTACAGAATAAGAAGTAATATGTAAAAATTTCATCAACCACTTAAAGCTGGGGCAGAACCCTGTTAATGCTGAAGTACAGTGATCAAACAAACTAAGCACACATTCTTCATTTCCTTGAATTTACAACATCGCATATTGTACTTCCCATTAAAAAACTTTTCTGTAGCATATTGAAATGCCGGATTGCAGAATTAGATAACCTGTAAAAGTGGATTTTGATATTTATAAAAAAGAATAATATACAAATTGATGTAATGTATGTGGAATGAGCTGATTTCAGAACAACCAGCGCTAGCTATTGGAAGGCATGTTCCCAAGTTAATTAGACTTCATTTGTGTCTGAGCTAAAAATCTTATTTATGAACTATTCGATCTGTGAAATTTGGACCTCATCACAGTCCCCCTTCTGCTTGTGTTTGAAAGCATATCCAAAGCAAAAGGCTCAAAAGTCAGACTGGACATGCTTAATTCCCCTCATATATGCAATGTGGATAGCAAATATAATGGGAAACAATAGAGAAGCACAAGCCGGAGATCCAGTTCCTGGGACACGAAGAGCTTCTTAAACTCCTCTTCCTCATAATTTATTCTAACTGTGAATATCCCCATAAGACAGAACCAAGAAGATACTTGTGGGGTTTTTTTATATTATTATTTTCTTTTATTATTTTAAACTGCCCTGAAGAAATAAAGAATGCCACTGCTCTTTTAAACAGTTCTGATTATGTGAATACTAACGGAAAAGGGTACTTAGAGTTCTTACTATGGGATTAGTTTTGCTTTATATTTTTATAGGACCTTCATAATGATAATATAAATTTAGTGCTATGGCTGCTCATAAAGCATTAGGAACAACACAAATATCTTCTTTATAGATGGGAAGGTAAAAGGTCCTGAAAAATAATTCTGGTTTGAATGTGTGGAAGTAAATTTATGCAAATTGCTGTCAGTCATCTATGTATTCATTTCACTAGCAAAATAACATTATAAATGATCTGTAGCCAACAATTCTTCACTTGAAGACATGCAATGCAAATATTTATTCAAAACAGAAAATCACTTAAGGATAAACACAGGTCTTACCACGCCAATAGAAAAGTAGTTATTGATGATGTTGTAAGGCACTGGGTCTCCTTTCTCATCTTTATCATTGGGTATTACTTCAAATTTCCACCTGTCCAGCAAAATCTCTGAACTGTTCTCAATGTCTTTTAAGATCTTCATCAAATTCTCACCTTCATAACCTAGCAAGACACAAAAATGGTTATTTCATCAAGCATAATAAAGTTTCATTCCATTTTCTTTCTGTTTCTAGATGACTGGTTGGATGGGGCTCTGAGCAACCTGATGTGGTTGAAGATGTCCCTGCTTAGTGCAGGGGGATGACCTTTAAAGGTCTCTTCCAACCCAAACTGTTCTATGATTCTGTGACTGGAAAAGTGAAAACTATGCATATAAGACCTGAAAAGCAGGATGATGTATAAGTATTGCAATTTTCCAGCACCTCTCATTAAAAGCAGTAAAAATACAAAGCTGATTTCTGCACTTGGCTAAATTAATGTAAACTTAGATTAATTCTACAGATTTCACTGGGCATCAAATTTATCTTGAGAAAATAATTTGATCTTCAAATCTTGCCAATCCCTTGAATTTTCCAAACAATTACAGCAGTTATCCAAAAAGCTAAGGTTATACTTTGCAAAATGTTCTTACTATGAAATTAATCTCAATATTTAAAATCCTTTGATTTCAAAATTTGTGGAAAAAAGACCTACAGTAGTTTTGTCTGATTAAAGTTGGACAAAAGACTGAAAGGTTAAAAGTTGTCTACTGTTTTTTGTCGATTGTTTCAATGTGGTTTAGCATAACAAATCCAAAATTTGTAATCCACAGCTGATGACTTATCAGCAGAACTAACATTTTTCCATCTTTCAATAACTTCTTTATCAGCCTCACCCTGCTCTGTAGAGGTATCTTACTCTTACTTGCCCAGAAGCGCTCACATGTCTTTAGGTAATTCACTAGTAGTAGCAGATCACTACACTATATACTAAACTCACTGGAAAACTTGTTTACACACTCCCAAGTATACACAAGATACATAGTCATAAAAAGTGTGGAGATTTTACAAAGCGACATTATCAACTCTGAATACTATTCAGCTCAAATGACTTTGTAAGAGATAACTACGATCTGTGGATTCGTTCCTTCAAATCAGAAATAAATATACATATTCAAGCAATGTGTACTTCCTGGGTCATTAACAGTTTTAGAAGAAAAGCCATTCAAAGCCTCCCTGCTCAAAACTCATTGCTGATGTGGAGTTGTATGGTATGTTTTTGTTAGCCACTGCCAACTGTGGTGTAACGGCAGCACGCACAACTCCATTTGTCTGCATCCTTGAGATCACTCACCAGCAATTTAGTTTCTGGAAGCCCTGTCTCCCCTCTCATCTATGGAAGTTCTTGTTATGAATGTTATGGCACTGTCTACCACAAAGCAACTGGGCAAAGAATGATGAAAGCCAGAATATTTTCATACTGTCTTTTTCTACTATAGTCCAGATGGAATCACTCAAAACAGAGTGGAAATAAATAGAAGTGAATGGAAGGACAGGTCCTGACGAATGCAGTCAAATGGTCTCATAGCTGACCCTGCTCAGAACAGGAGATTGGACTAGCGACTTCTTGCAACCCCTTCCAACCTGAATTATTCTATGACTCTACAAACTGTTCATAAAGTGAAGCAAGGCTGATTTGATTGGGGTTTGGGTTGTGGTTTTTTTCTTTTTTTCTTTTTCTTCTTCTTCCTAAGACTATGTGAATAAACAATCACCAGTCTTGACACAGAAAATGAAGAAGGTCCTCAAATGATTTGACAGAACATTATGACTAATAAAGAAGTTCTATAGCATGAAAACTACTGAGAATTTGCTAAAGACTATCTGGTAACATGGCAGAAATTTGGAAAGTAAACTTGCTATATGAGACAGAAGAAGGAAGAGATATATACTAAGGCTGAGAAGTTCCAAATAAACAGCCAAGTTCCAAATACACAACAACTCAACTGAAATGACCAACTGAGACCTGAAATAGAACTGGCTGTGAGCCCATAAACTGACATGCTGTCACCAGAGACTGAGTCTTGCCTAAGACTTTCTTTTCTGTATCTCCTTCACGTTATGCTGTAATGCAAATCCTGAATGGAAATAAGTTATTGGAGGAGCTGAGAGTAAGGCTCCATATATCCAGGAAAGGATGCAAAGGGTATTAGAGGTTTGACTTTACACATATTCTCTTTTCAGCTTTCTTTGCCTTCTCATTTCCTGATAAATAGCACCACAGCGTTTATTGTCTGGAATCCTCTGTAGGAGAAAAGAAGGGGAGTGGATCAAAGGAACTAGTCTGAGGCTGAGACACATTTTTCATTTAATATTTATGAAAATTAAAAAAGATGAAACCACTCCAAACCCATTATTAGCTGTTTTCAGTAACCCTTTCAGAACAGCCCCAATTAAAATCCATTTAAGAATACTCCCTTTATAAGGTATTGATCAAAGAAATGACTGAGATACAGGTTGTAAAAAGCCAACCAAATAGTTATACACTACTCTCATTGCACCTTGGAGCTTTTTTGGTGTCAGCAGAAGCTACAAACAAGGTATGAAGAGTGATTACAACCTTTAATATCTATAAAATCTTTCATATAACATTTACAGACAGCCAATTCCAAAAAGAAGAAAGGTGATAAAGGATCTTTACGTGCATCATAAAAAAGAAATCCAAATGTTGAGAGTAGACTTTGATGTAAAAGTTATTTTTTTTTCCTTGTAATTACACAATGCATTTTATTTTAATTTGTTTACCTCCTCCCCATCTCAGACACCTTGCTAAATCATTGCCAGTCCCAAGAGGCAGGATAGCAACTGGAGGATGCTTAATCAAGTTCGCTTTCTCTGTGAATAAAGAAGGAAAAACATAAATAAGGAAAAAAATATCTAGTTGTATAGTACTGATAAAACAACTGTGTTAGGTTTTGTTTCAGTAAAAGACAGTGATACGTTTTGTATATGAGATTAAGCTGCCTGCTCAGCAACAAGCATTTCACCAAGGCACTCCATTATGCAGCCCTTCCCCAGTCAATATTCAATCCTTGATCCTAATTTACTTGATTTTTACCACAACGACTTTTGTAACCCATAGATGTGACAAACATTCATAAAAACGATACTCAAGATCTTTCCAAGACTAAACATATTGTGCTCTCTGTTGCTCTCAGCTACAAATGTGAAAGAGTAATAGTTGAGGGCATGAATAACGACATGAATCTTGCACATTTTCATCTGGGTGACCAAGTTTGTGTTTAACTGTGTATTCACTTTGATTTGTGTCTACACATGAGCATCATTACCAAAAATTCCCTGGAACCAACACCAGGGGTTTGCCCATCGGGAATTAAATCTGCTATTCAAAATGAGCATTGTTCTATCTGATCAAGTCAATATTTTGTATTTAATAAGTAACGTTTTGAAACATATGAACTTACAGTGTCTTTTGATTCTTTACTGGTACTTTTCTAGCATTTCATGCCAAAGGATCTCTGTTCAAAATCCAATGGGAAAACTCTTCTCAAGAAATACAGCCTTTATGCAAACTGGAAGTGATGCAACTATCCCCCAAGTATAATATTTCAAATATATAGTTTGTCAAATTCCCCATTTAATTGGAATGAGTAGCATGTCTAGTTTAAAAGTTCTACTTGAATAGTTAAACAATCGGCTATTTTGTTCATAGAATTATGGACAATTATCAGCAATTCTCAGCAGGAGTTTATATATCCAATGGAAGTGGCAGGACATTGTGTTATTTATCAATTTCTCTCATCAATACCTTAGGAAGATTTAACATTCACAATACCAGTACTTCAAAATAAATTACCATTCAACAGAACAATAATAAAAAATGTTTAAAAGTCTCAAACTGAGGAGAAAAAAGTTTGGGAGTTTTATTCCTTTTTTTCTTTTCTTTTTTCCTATTTTTTCTTTTCTGTTTTCTTTTTCTCCTTTTTTTTCTTTTCTTCTTGCTTTGCTCTTCGCTAAGATTCTTTGTGTATCGGGAGATCATGGAAGAAAAGATCAAACTAGAAAGTGTCTGTTCCTTGAAACAGGTGATTTCTTAAACTTTATATGTCAAAGGACTTTTGTTCACTAAAAGGCTGCATTGAAAAGTCTATTTCCTGCACCTATGAAACAAATGGATTCTGGATCCCCCAAATAATTTCTTAGTTCGGTAACACAAAAATTGCTGGAGAAGATAATATTTTACTAAGGCAAAATGCAGTCTTTTTTTGAAATAATGCCACCAAAATAGAAAGTAACTGCACAACATTTTAGACCTCATGACAAAAATAATGACACAATTAACAGCTGCAAAACTTCACCCCTTCCAAGTTTAGGCAATACACCTGACATTTATGTACAGTGATTTACAACTTTGAAAGTTACAATCAATAGCTTGCATTTGCAAAAAGATTTTTTTTTAAAAAACCAAGATTAGAAAAATGCCTTTGCTATCATCCACTCCTTCATGATACCATTTTTACTGTCCACTGAACTTTAGGAGGGTTTCTGGACCCCACCTCCCACAAATCACACACTCTTCATCTAAACTTTCAGTTGAGTCTTTTGATGTCTCTTCATCTCCTTCTTAATTTCCATCGTCAGGCATTCCCATTTTTTTTCCTCTGCAGCCCCTCGAATGCCAAATAAATGATCATGTGGTGTGGAAGATATTCTCCCTAAAAAGCCTTGGGAAGTTTCAGTCTGCGATATCTTGACTTCTGGGCCTTCCTAATGATTTGTACAGAGGATTTTATGGCTAAATGACTGAAAGAACTCCGAAACTGAAATGGCTGTTAGCCCATTATCTCCATTATGGGATAATGGAACATAAACAAACATTTGGTAACTGAAAAAGCCAATGAGCTAAGGTAAATGGTCTTAAAAGAAACAACTTAGATTTGATTCAGTTTGGGAAACAGACCTTGAACTGAAATTAAAATAGATTGATTCAAATTTCTTGCTTTCTGGAAATCCAGAGGACTACAAACACTGGACTTGTCTAGGGATTTTGAATATCCTTTGCAATTTGAATATCCCTAAAAGTAATCATGTGCCAAACTAATAAATTTCAAAATTTAAATTGACAAGATCTTGTTTGAAATAGCCATATCCAGATTTTGGCATATAGGGAAGAGCAGCAAAATGAAAAACATGAGTCAAGCAAAACTATGTAAATGCTATTGATTACCTATGCAATCCAAAATCCAGCCTACTGTTCCATCTCCACCACATGCTAGCACTCTGAACTCAGGAACATCGCGGAAAAAATTTAACCTGAAAACAGTAAATGAAGATATCTATTTAATTATCATAAATGTATTGTGCATTATGCAAACATTTTATGGCTTAAGACATTTCATTTAATAGTAAATGGCAAGTGAACACTTCAAATAATAATCACCCCTGCTCATGCATTCAACATTGTATTATCTGAAAAATTTAATATGAAATTGTTAATTCAAGGGTTATTAGGGTACCCTAATAATAGAAATAGCTTGGACCTGATGGTTAATCCAAATCTTTGTCTCAGCTCAAATCTTGTTTGAAACTATTGCCAGAAAACATTCTCTGTTTACCTAGTTGTAAATGGATATGTAGCCTCTCAAGACAGAAAAATCTAAGGTGGCTAAATGTATTAGCCACAACATTTCCTTGTGAGGTGCTGGCTATAAAAGCATACGAAAACAGCTTATTTCTGATAGTACACTAATACATAATAAGCTGAACATTTTGTGGTTGAAAAAAACAACTTTGCACCATGGTTTAATACAAAATGAGTAAGCATCAGACTGAATGAGGCCATTCCATCATCCTACAAACCATATTTTAAAAGTGAAATATCTTTGGTAATATTTGCCTGGCTATTTCTGCTTCCATATCCATCCAGTGCTGGACAGTATCACCACCTCATTATCCACTTCATTCAACACCAATGTTCCATCATGCTGAAAAGTGAAGATATATTAAAAGAATTTGCAATATTTTAAATTTAAAAGCATCTTTTCAGGATAGCTATTGACATATACTGAAAGTAGCCCTTACACATAAACTGTGACTAGACAAAAACTTTCCAGTAATTTTGCTGAATTACTATATATATATGTGGATGTACATTCACATATATTCTATTCATTAATGTCACAGACATCTTAATGCATATTCTATATGCTAATGACCAGATCTGAATTCCAGTTTGCAATTTCCTAATAAATGTATAATTATTACATTGTAGCCAAATTCTTAAATACAAATAAATATACATAATAACTTGCAAGTGCTTAATTCAGGCTATTTTCCATATGAAACTTTAATGTTGCACAGAGAATGGTGTTCCTGTCCCTAGAAAGTCTTAAAAATTCTTTTAGGCCTTTTGATAAAATCAAGAAAACATGAAAAACTACAGAGTAAAATAAAGAGCATGGGAGAAGGAAATGGAAAGCACAATGGTCAAAAAAATATTATTTAAGATGCAGAAGACTACAGGACAACTTGTTCTATTAGTTTCAGACCAGAATTTCAAGGTTAACAAAGCTACACAGAATTAAGCCAATCATATTGTTGTCCTACTCCCTCTAATTTTCTCTTTTCAGAAGAGCTCTTGGTCAATTTCAAGTGTCAAGTACAATGCCTGAAGGATGCTTACTCGTTCGGTATTAAACCCTGCTTTGTCCTTCTCACTTCTTACGTTCTACTTCACACATCCGCAGCACAAGTGCTATAGGATCTCTTCTAATCCAAAACGTCATGTGCCAGATCTGACTGGGTACGCATCTTTTGATAAGCATATGTGCTGCTGGAAGTCACGTATGAGTGACTGTATGAGTGGGCACTGTATGAGTGGGCACTTAGCTATGTCTCGGCCCACAGGTGCGCATCTCTGTCTGAGGATATTTCAGATCAATTTAAAATCAAATTCTAGCCCAGAGGTGATGGCAGGGTACTAACTTCTATAAATATTTAACCATTTCCACTGCATGTAACAGATGTCAAAAATAAAGTCCAGAAAAAAGCAAAGAACCAACCAACCAATCAATCAAAAACCAAAACTAAAATTACAGGGTTGATGCTAGCGTTGATCCAGATAGGCAGAACATAGACCTAAACCTCCGTTTTGCTTTTTATAAACAAGCATCCTCACCATATGGCTATCAAACTTTCTTTTTGTTTTGACTGCATATTTAGCTTCCATCAAAAAAGTATAACTTTACAGGAAAGTGGGGGACTGAAGAATCTGACAAAACCATCTTGTCAGAAAAATTCTCAATAAGCTTCATTCATATTTCCCCTGGAACATTGTATACGCATACACAGTGAATTCTCCAAACAATTTCATAGTACACCATTAAGTGCACGTGACTTTTTATTTTTATAAAATTAAATATAAAACTGATACATACATTATACAAATACATAACACATACATTACATAAAAATAAAGTATAATATACATTACATTGTATATTTGCATATATAAACAGTGTATATAAATATACGAAAACAAATATAAATATTTATACATTCAAATTACTTTATAAAATTAAATATAGTTATATAATTATATATGTAAATAAATCTCATTCATTGAATTAGAATGTGAGGTCTCCATTAAGAGTTCATAAGGGAATATGGTTCCCTGTTTATAAGGTTTCATTTGAACTCAGTAAGTGTTATAATTATAAAGAAATAGTTTGATAGACTTCTTAATGGAACTGAAGGTAAAGCGTAAGTATTGTCTATCAAGATAGCGTTAGTCAATTAGTGTTTTAGTGGCACCTGTTACCTCATCCACAGAACAGTTTTATATGGTTTGAAAAAAACAATGTTGGAGAGGAACTTAGTAAAAGTGGTTTGAAATGGAAATAGAAAAAGTGGAAGTCATCGCAAAGGCTTTGTGTACTGTCAGGTTAAGGTAAAGGACCAGAATAGAAAATTCAGTCTTATTTTCTTGAAGTGATTTATAAAATTGCACAAAAATTCTAGGTATATATCATAATAATAAAATAACATAAAATATAAAACAGTACTTACACTGTGGTTCTTCCCTAAAAGTTTTACCTCTACTTTTAAAAAACTTATTATTTTTTAACAACTTAGATGATGCCTCCTTACATAGCACAATATGGATAAAAATCTTATGACTAGCATGACATTAAGTACAAAGAATAAATGTCCATTATATCAATAACCTTTACAGAAATTATGTCAATAACCTTGACGGAAATTAAATAGAATATGAGAAACAGGTAAATCAGATACTGAAAAACATGTATTATATTTTTATCAAATTCATTTTTACTATAAACCACACGGATTCATTTAACAGAACACATTACTTTGATAACTTCTTTTTTCAATTAAGAAAAAAAATTGCCCCTTTTATTTATGGATATGAGAATAGGTTGATATGTAAAGGAGAAGGTTATCAAGAGTGGCCAACAAGGATTCACCAAGGGGAAATCATGCTCGACCAATCTGACAGCCTTTTATGCTGGCATGACTGGCTCATGAGAGAGCAGTGGACGTTGTCTATCTTGACTTCAGCAAGGCTTTTGACGCTGTCTCTTGAAACATCCTCACAGGCAAGCTTAGGAAGTGTGGGTTAGATGAGTGGACAGTGAGATGAATTGAGAACTGGCTGAATGGCAGAGCTCGAAGGGTTGTAATCAGTGGCACAGAATCTAGTTGGAGGTGTTGGAGGCCTGTAACTAGCAGTGTTCCCCAGGGGTCAGTACTGGGTCCAGTCTTGTTCAACATATTCATCAATGAATGGATGAGGGGACAGAGCGTACCTTCAGCTATGATGACACTAGACTGGGAGCAGTGGCTGACACACCAGAAGTTTATGCTGCCGTTCAGTGAGATTTGGACAGGCTGAAGAGTTAGGTGGCGAGGAACCTAATGAAGTTCAACAAGGGCATCCTGCACCTAGGGAGGAATAACCCCATGCACCAGTACAAGTTAGGGGTTGACCTGCTGGACAGCAGGTCTGCAGAGAGGGACCAGGCAGTCCTGGTGGACAAGTTGACCATGAGGCACAACGTGCCTTTGTGGCCAAGAAGGCCAATAGTCTCCTTGGATGCATTAAAAAGACGGTGGCCAGCAGGCCAAGGAGGTTATCCTCCCCCTCTACTCTGCCCTGGTGGGGCCACATCTGGAATGCTGTGTCCAGTTCTGGGCTCCCCAGCTCAAGAAAGACAAGGAACTACTGGAAAGAGTCCAGCGGAGGGCTACGAAGATGATCAAGGGGCTGGAGCATCTCTCTTGTGAGGAAAGACTGAGCGACCTGGATCTGTTTAACCTGGAGAAGAGAAGGCTGAGAGAGAATCTCATCAATGGTTATAAATATCTACAGGGCCGGTGTCAAGAGGATGAGGCCAGACTCTTTTCAGTGGTGCTCAGCAACAGGACAAGAAGCAATGGGCATCAACTGGAACACAGAAAGTTCCATCTCAACATGAGGAAAAACATCTTTACTTTGAGGGTGACAGAGCACTGGGACAGGCTGCCCAGAGAGGTTGTGCAGTCTCCTTCTCTGGAGATACTCAAAACCTGCCTGGACGTGATCCTGTGCAACCTGCTTTAGCTGAACCTGCTTTGGCAGGGGTGTTGGACTAGACAATCTCTGAAGGTCCCTTCCCAACCCCTACCATTCTGTGACTCTGTGAATTGTTTTAGCAAATCCTGTCCCACTCACAGTAAAACTATTTTAATTTCCATTTAGGTACCTGCACATGACTTTCTCTCTCATACTCAGCAGCAGTACACTATTGCAGAGATTTCAGGTGCTCAGCCACACAAGGTGGCATAACAGCAGCACTGTGTGAAATCATTCAGCCAGTCTTCTTCACTCACAGTGGAAGCACACATTAAAACTGTCAGTAGCCCAAGCGAAGAATAATCCACTGATACTGGTATCTGAGGATAGGTATTGGCTAAATGCAAGGTAAATCGCAAATTATCAGTGGATACAAAAATACTATTGAACTTGGTAAATTTCCCCACTGCAGAAAAGATCAAAGTGCAAAAAAAGGGAACAGAACTTAGTATCTGCTTTCATTAGAGAAATTTTTGCTTACATACTCTAAATGGCATCAGAGCTACTTCTAATGGTATTGAGACAATAATATTGAACTAATAAATCTGTAAAATCATTACATTCAATAAATATTTATTTTTCATAAACTGTGGCATAAATCAAACACAGTAATACTATCATATTTTCTTGAATGGCATCTGTAAGTTACCAGTTTGATAATTACAAGACAAGTACTATGACATTTGCATATTGGAAATGTGCACACACACTGTGTGTGAAAGGAAGTGAATGAAACAAACCGTTCACCAGCTCAAAGCAAATTAGAGTCTGCACCTTCATTAACAGATTTATATTGACAAAGGACTGATCTGATAGATATCAGATCCAGGTAAACCCTATAACTTAGAACCTTTGTCCACTTGTGAATTCACAATGCTGGGTTTAATCTAACAATTTCACTAATTTAGATGTTCAGCTCACCACTGATTATTCTTAAACTAGCTGTCCAGAGGAAAGCACCAAGTTGAAAGACAAAGCAATTGCACTGCTGCACTCTTTACTCTTTTATTATAATGCCGTTTCACTAAACAAAGCAAATACAATCCCTGACAAATGGCTATTCACCCGAGTATCCGAATAAAAACTAAACACAGTTTTTCCTCTTCTAGACTGCCAAGCTGAGCTGGTCATGTAACTGGACAACATACACGCTTTAACCCCATTACAACTTTCAGTTGATGTTTTCTGTACACTGTAATGACACTATTTGTGAGACGGTAATTACAGTAAATCACTCTAATAAAAATAGTTTCAATAAATCCAGTTTATCATTGCATGGGGCAATATATTCCTCTCCTGGAATGGTATTTTAATGTGCAAAGGTTAACTGGCAGGTGCATATATGGCAGCTGAAAATACTGTTTTCAGTTCATACTCTCTAAAGATAAAGGTGGCTGCCAGTTTCAAACCACAGGCTTGCTAAAAATCATGATGGCACATTTCGAACAACAAGATCCCAGTCCTTCAGTGGGTGATCACACGGAATATTATATATAACTGTATCCTGGGCTGCATCAAAAGAAGCATAACCAGCAGGTCAAGGGAGGTGATTCTCCCCCTCTACTCTGCTCTCTTTTTTGGGGTGACTGAGAAAAGAGAGCCAGTTCAGGAATGTGAGGAAAGAAGAGCAAACTAATAAGCAGGCTAAAGGATGTGGCAGAGGCTTTCAAAACACATCGGATAAAGGCTGTAAGCGTGTGGCAAACTTACTACCGAACAATTACAATGGTTGAGAGAGAGGTAAATGAAGCTGGCTCACAGCTTTCGCAGTCTAGGCTGAAATAGGAGTGGAAATCGGTGATATTTGCAATATTTAAAGATTGTGTTATCTATACAGCAAACAGCACAGATGTCATACAAGTAAAAATACTGTTAAACAGCTGTTTAAAATGTATTTCTAAACCCAAGATTTAAGTTAAACAGGTGAAGACTTATTGAGTCATAAGTTCTACTGATTTATGGTGCATAACTGTAACTTTAATCGTTACAGTACAACCAACCCATTACGGCTTGCTTTGCCATTCTTTGGCAAAAATGTAGTTTTTCCAAAGAAATACGGACCAGGTTCAAGGTTTTGTTCAGGAGAAAATAACTGTGCAGTTATTATCTTCTAAAAATATCCTTGGTGTATATGTCTTCCCAGAATACTCTGTGTATTCCAAATGTCCAACAGCAAAGAAATGCTCTAGCAATCAGTTCCAATAATCAGGGAAAATAGTGTAATTTTCAAAATAGGCCTATTGCTTTGTGAAGTTACAAAGGCCCAGGTGCTGTAGATTCCCAACTAAATTACAGAGTAAGTTGTAGGGATTCAGTTTGGCTGTCTTGGGCATCTTTTAACTGGACAGAATTTAAGATTTAAAGAGGCCTGTTGAGGTAAACTTGTGGATAGAATTTAAAAAATACATGCTCTCCAAATTAAATGCTTAAGGGAGTTACAAAGAAATACAACTTTTGTGGGTATAATTTCTATTATAGAGTATAAAAATAACATAAATTAGACATTTTAAATAATAGACTTCAGGGAACGGGAGCCTTTTCAGAGGGACAAAGCTTTTGTGAAACGGTGACCTCTCTGGAGAGCCATGTGGGTCTGTGGCTCGACTGCTATTCATCCAGCTATTATTTACCTCTCTCTGAGGTGAACAATAACTGAATTTCAGATTCTTCAAGATCATTAAATCCACAATAACAGTTGTTGTCAGAAGTAGAAGACTCCTATAGAGATATAACAACCAAACAGGGAAACTCTTTTCAAGGCTAAAAACACAGGTGCTAGGCACAAATTACACAATGTATCAGCCCGGCAATTTTCATGTCACTTTGTTAACTGTGGCAGTCTGTAACTGTGGAGTACCTTTTATGCCTGCCTTCAGCTGCAGAGCTTACAGGGTTTCTCCGGCTCACCCGTATCTCTCTACTCCCAAATAAAGAATGCCTAAACCATTAATTATTATAGCAGTGTTTATAGTGTACTGTTGCCCTTTGGCTGAGAGCTCCTTGATTTTCAGGCCTCGCAGCAGGTCAGTTTCCGTTCTTGGAAAGGAATCAATGTCAGAGTCGGCTGCCGCGCCACTTATTTGCTTCATGTACATATTTCCATATAGATTATGTACGTGAGCCTTGACATAAACAGCTTCGAAAAACCTCAGCAAGAAGCTGCAAGAAATGTCTTTGTTGCTGTCGCTGCAGTTCTCCAAGTACCACCCCACCTATTATGAAAGCAGGTGACACATCCACTTGAGTAATCACACATTGAGACAGCATTACCAAAATTCATCGTCAACTCATTCAAAATATTTTTCTGACCTGCTACACAACAGCATATTTGTACAAAAATGCACAATAACTGTTATTACACTGGGTTGTAAAAATTTTTTTTTGTTTTTTTTTTTTTTTTTTTTTTTTTTTTTTTTAAAAAAGGGAGAGCTTTGAAAGGGAAAATGGAATGTATAATTTCCAGATCTCAAAGACATTCAAATATGGGACTCCACTTCTTCCTCTGAACAAAGGTTATTTTAACCCTGTTCCAATTCAGGTCTGCTAAGAGTCCTTTATTCCAATAAATTTTTGTGAAAGAACATGGTTATCCCACCGAAGAGGAAGAACAGAAGACCCAGTGATTGACCTGCTGACGTTTTTACAAAAATACAGCAGTTTCACAGTCCCCCTAAGATTTAGGATTTTACTGGTCTCCTAGTTCTCTTGTCTTTCTCCCTGTTATCTAAACAGGAGATACTTAGATTTTCAACAGAAATGAACTGGAAATATTAATTCACATTAGCCACAGAAGTTTGGAACTTGAGTTAGAAAACTTGTGAATGTTGTCTTCTTGATTGAAGACAGCAGCCCATCAGAAAAATACCATCATAAATAAAAAACATGCACTTGTGGGTTAAAGCAGACTGTTGGGCTGTACCAAAACCATGCAAATTCTACCCTAATACTATAAACATACCATAGGTTGAGTAAACGTGTCTGAAACTAGCATTCAAAAGAAAAAAGATAAATCTCAAAATAGACTCAATTGAAACATATCACAATAATCATAGCTGCTTTAAAATAAATATAGATGATGCTTATCCCTGTCCACTCAATAACACTAATTGGCACAAAGAATACACTGTTTCTCTGTGCTGTACTAGCCCCCATTCTGTTCCATTTCAATCTAAATGACACATATGACAATACTAAATAAATGTAACAGTTTGATTGACAATCCACTCTAACTGGCATTATAGAGATGGATGAGTGAGTGGATGGATGGATGGATGGATGGATGGGTGGGTTTTATAAGGCAATCCAGCCCTTGCAGAAAGGGAAACAACGACTGGTAAGTGAAATACTGTTTATTCAACTGCTTGCTTAAGGGACAAATTATATGCAGCCTACATAGTATTGCCAGGGGCAAGAAGTGATGGCAGAAGATAAACTGGAAATTTAGGAGTATTCATTTCTGTGGAATGAATAAAAAATATACCAAAACAAGCTTAATAAAATGCAATGTCTGTTTGAAAATTAATTAGAAATTTCTTCAAAGTGACTCTGAAGTAAAACTATTTCTATTCCTAATAGGAAGAAAAATTGAAAATATTTTCTAAAAAAACACTGACCTGGTTCAAAAGACGAAATTTTAAACTGCTTCAGTGCAGGGTTTCAGTATGAACTTAACACTGCCCTCTTGTGCTTATGCCTTAAAATACATGTTCTTTTACATCACAAGATACATGAAAAACACAAGTCGGTAATCGACAGAAATGCAGTCAGTAAGTGGGTTGGTTTGTTGCTTTTTCTTTATTTATTGATTTATTTTCTTTAAAAAAGGTTCAATGAAATAAGATGAATTTGAACAAAAGTATTTCAGTTGTTTCACAAGTTATCTCAATCTCTAGTATGGCATTTCTATTATACCGTATGTTAAACAATATCGATTACTAGTTTTGTCTCAGTTAAAAATTTCTTATAAATAAGTTCTGCAGATTTTCCTTGCTTTCTTACTCTTAGGACTAAGATTACTTAAATTTTCCATATGTGTCAAGACTAGCATAACAAAACATAACAAATACTATTTGAGTAATAAAATAGGACTTGCATTCAGGTATAGGATAAAATTACAGGCATGAAAGAAATCATGCATGTCATTATTTCCATTTTTTTTTTAACAGGTTTTTCACCATTCTGTAGGTTGCACATTAGCCACACCATAGTGCAAGACATCCTGAAAATCTTAACTTCAGAAATGATTGGCCCCAATCTGCTTTTCGCTTTCATCAATGCTACGAACATCCCAAGTTTAACACAATAAATGAACAGACAGCTGATGGTTTTAAGAGAAAATAGCTTCCTGTAGAATTTGGCCCTGAAACCAGAAGTACTGGCAGAAACTGTCAGAGCATGCTCTTTCCAGTAATGTATCTGTGACAACTGAAATATAACTTTGCAATGCACAAACCAGGTACATTTCCACCTTCATCTTATTTTCCTCCAACTTAAGTCTAAACAAATAAAAACTCCCAAGATTAAAAAAAAGTATTCAAACAACAGTGTAAACTTGATGTCAGTGAACATGTATCTCCTAATATCCTTCTGCAAACTCTTCTCACTGATGTAAAACTTAATGTACCAGTGAAATAACTAAATAACATCCAATACATACAAAATTATACACAGACCAGATGTTCAGTGCTGGGCTGTCTGTTTTCTTCTGCCAAAGTACCCACTACTTAAAAAGAAGACAATTTCAAGTGGTATATTTATTAAAAAAACCGCACAATAACCGATACTATGAAAGATTTTTTTGGTGCGGTTTCAAGTTGGTATTTGATATACTGCAATTCTCCTGTCTTCACATGAATGCAAAATAGGAAGAATCATGGAAGAAGCACGTTAGGCGAGTGACTGCAACACTACCTGGTTCAGAGAACACCTCAGTCCTTGTAAAAAGTCACTGCCAGCGTAATCTAGCCTGTCCAGTCATTTTCTGCCCAATCCATCCCCAAGATTATGGAATTGATAAGGACTGCACAGCCACTGTGATTTGAAACAACATTCTGTATCTGACATGCATAACAATATATATACGTATACTACATATATATTACATAGACACATACGTATGTGCATATATGTACTTATTTAAAAGAAATCTATGTCCTGCAGGTCAGTCTTTGAGGCTGCTTGATATTTGTAACATAGAAGTAACCCCCACGTGAACTCGGGTTGCTGATATAGCAGTAAAAGCTGCAATTAGAATGAAATTTATCCCACAGTTCTTAAAGAGTACTGCATGGTTATCAGTAAAACATATGATATGTAGTTTTATTTGTACGTGTAAACAAATAATGTAAATTTTGCAGTCATTTAGAGGTCTGTAGTGTTGATACATTCAAAACATGCTATATGTGCTTCAGTCTCTTCATTTGATTATGTAGCATTTTATTAAAAGAGTTCCTGGTAATAATATTAACTGTAGACTTACCCTGGCATTGGTCCATTTCCAGAAAGACTATAAACTTGACGAGGATTTAAAAGGTACTGAAATTTTCTATAAATTCTGAAGAGGTAAAAGAGACAAGGAGACAATATTTACTTATTTGTTTGGAATTTTTTTTTAAACCTATCAAATGAAAAAATTAAAGCAGTTAACACATACTGTAATTATTTGAATTGCAGGATCTCATTTATAGAAAAAAAATCAAATATTTGAACATAGCAATTATAATTCATACATACAGTGTATTGGGGGTATAAAATCGAGACAGAAGTGCTACAAGCTATCTGCAAATGCTGTATATAGACAGAAAAAAAAAAGGATAAGGATGACACAAGAAAAGGTGAGTCAAAAAAGCATTCGGAAGAGCCCACTGCTTCCTATTAAATTAATTCCATGGTAAAGGAGAGATTTATTCCTGAAATTTATTGCTAACGCAAAATTACAAGTATAGTTACAAGTGGCAAAAGCAAATTGCCTTTGCCACCCACCAAAAATGTCCCCATAGATTGAACAACGTCCTAAGAAAGCAAACCTATTGTCAGCTACATGTCCTTTGAATTATATTTGAATGGGAAGAAAATGAAGAAGATTCAAACCGATTGTTTTACTTAAATTATACATATTTTTAAACTATCTGAATAATAGGAAGCAATTTATTACAGCATGAAAGTGTTGTCCTACCCCCGAAGGGGATGCCACTCACTGCCCCAGCTCCAGCAAATATTTCTTTAAATGGCAGAATATTTCAAAACCTGTAACTTCATAAATTTGAGGTTACTCATCCTAAATGTATGACATGTAATTTTCTACATTGACTACAACATGGTAGCTGCTTCACTTCTTACATAGAAACAAGTAAGCACATGAAAGATTTGGAGACTTGAATGAATACATATATACCTGGGATCTGTGGCAATAGTTTAAATTATAAACCCCTGTTTCTTGCTTTTAATTTTAATGTTTATGTCCTCAAGCTAATTAATATTTTAATGTTTTTAGGAAAGCTTTTATTTTTCTACTGAAACATCTCTTCCTTTCTTTTTACTGTCTTAAATAAAATAGAAGCATAGAAGGAACTGAATTTTAAGTTAAAATGTTCATGTTTTCAAATTCAGCAAAATAAAACTGTCTAGACACAATCTACGTGCACATTGAGGGATTTTTTTAATTATTTTATCTTCTTAACAGCAATGCATAATTTATCAGGCTAGGTGGAAGACAAGGGTGCAAGAATACTGAATACAAACAAATTTATAATTATCTCTAAAATTGCCAAATTGGAACATTTTCTTAACTTTTCAATTATTTAGCAGTATCAGCTTCTTCGTACACCATTGTATTGAAACACACTCACACAATCTATTCCTGATGCCATTCCTGACAGAAAAAGTCAATGTGAAATGACTGGTTTCACTTTGCAAGCATGCACACATCATTGTCAACGGCTGTAATGATGACTAAATCAGACATTTGATAGTGGATTTACAACACAGTATATTTCCATTTCATTTGCAGCATCCTACCAATGTAAAAGGATCCTATTTTTAATTTTCTAGTTAGTGTGTGTAAGTTGCTTCTCAGTGACGTACAGGATTTAAACTGGTCAAAGATGCTGTTAATTTAATTTGTGTAGCTGACCATAAGAAGTTCATGAACAGTATTGTTACTAAGTCCCAAAGGCTTAAGAGTTATTTGCCTAAAAGTTTGGTGCTACAAAACATACTAGCCATTACCTACACTCACAATACTGTTGTCAGGTATCAGTGAAATGCTATAAAAGCCTTTTTAATAAAGCGGAAGCTAAGTATCTCTAGCCAAAACCCAGAAGTCCACCTGCAATAATGAGAGACTACATTGAATCAAACTTGAGTCAGTGCATACCATTCACAGGTACAGTCAAACATCAATACCAGATGATCACAGCATAATGACTCACTGAAAATGACACATCATGCTTCAAGTTATTATAACATATTTATGTATGCTAGTCTGTGTAAAAATCATAAATTGATGGTTCATTGCCATTCATACACCACCCAAAAAAGAGGAAGAAACTGCCTATAAACATTTACCTTCACACTGAACTGTAACTAGATGTAACAGTGTGACACATTCAAGATGAGAACATGGACAGTACTTTAGCCTTCCAGTTTCTATACCTGCAGTACCAAACAGCCGACTGATACATATGCCTCTGAATGTCTTGCTTCTGCATGCAAGGAAAGAACTGGACATGGTTTCCTTGTGACTGGAGATTGGTGCTGACAAAGCCATGAGGGAGGTAGTGGGTGACGCCTCAAAAGACAGCTTTTTGTGACGGAATGCAATTTCACGAACCAAGCCAGTTCATGAAATTACCACTTGTCACTACCACCTCCAGCTGGCTCTTACCCCATGACAATTTATCAACAAACAGTTATGCTTCTGTAACTGTTTGCAGGTTTATTCTGTGATCTGGAAAACTAAACAGATTCATTTTAAAATACAAATCCTCAGAAAAGTTTCTCCATTGTCAATTTTTCCCCTTCACTTCAATCATGTCTGTGATCTCAAAATAGCTGCACTGACATAACTGAGGAGGCAGAAAATCACAACAGCGGCCAGGAGGGCTGGGATCATCTTTAAACAGCTCTGCTGCTGAAGAAAATGCTCTTGAGCGCACCTTGGGCTGAGTTAGACTGAGCTATCTTCTGAAGTCATAAGATCATTACTTTAGAGAGATAAAAGAAAGACAGTCAGAAACTCATTGGCAATTCAAAACTGGCAGTAAAGTTGACTACATTGGAGAAGAAATTGGTCATAGAAGTGCCTTGCACGAACCGGGGGTTGCACCTTCAGTCACCTGGGGGGTGACTATTCCAGATGTGGTCTTAATTTAACCCTAAAGGCAGAGAGGAAAGAAGCCAAGGACTTCTCCCCAAAAGTAAAAGAATGCTAGCGATCTTCTCTCCTACACATAAGACACTTGAAAAAGATCATTTGGAACTGCTTCTACACTTTGTCTCAACGCTACACGAAAGCTTAGAAAGCCAGATTAACCAGAAGGTAGGAGGGAAAAGCTACTCTGAACCAAAGTTATTTGAAAACAACAAAGGTCAAAGATATCATCAACCTGTGCTGCACAGACACTGAACGTGGAGTCAGCAGGACACGTCAGCGTACGGAAGCTGATCTCCAGTGCATCCAACCGCACATTTGTCAAGGAAACAATTGTTTAAACTCACCTGCTGGTCAGGCAAATAAATTGGAAAATGGGGAAGTGGAAAACAAAGTAATGAGTATGGCAAAACAACAGCGTGATTTAGAAGGACTCTTATGTGAGAAGCATTACCCTTAACAATAACAGTCTTTAGAAGCACTACATGCTCATTGTATATTCTTTCTGTTGAAAGAAACTATTTTGTCAAGGAGGTACTAAATATACACATTCTATTCACAGATTATTGAAAGGTGCTGTCTTGATTGGTCAGATGTTAAACACCGACATACAAGACTCTTAGCTCTAGGATGAAATGGATGTACTGAAATTTTTTACTGATTAAATTAACCACACCTGTCCATTTTATGCACAATCACTGAAAACATGTTACAGTGCAATATAGCCTGAGGAAAACACCTGACTGAGTTTGCTGAACTCCTATACAATCTCATGCTTAATTAAAATCTATTTTTGGTGTGCAAAAGGCTTAAACTCATCAACCTTAATTCTAATTTCCCACTTTGTTCTTAATAAACATTGAATTACATTTTTGTTCTATTTTATTATAAGCATGTGTATTATCCATTGGACTAAACCATTTAAGTCCAAATAACTGTAAATGCATTTGTGCAGGTGACAGGCAATAAATATTAATCTCTCCATTGAGAAGTAAGTATAACTGGGTTATTTTCACAGTTTGTTATCTTGCAATTATATCTGAAAGTCATAGCACTGGCTTTTAGAAGAGAAATCTATTCAAGAATAATATGATACTTATCACTACACATTTTGCAAAACTGGCTTTCTGACAGAACTGAAGTTTTAAAACTTATTGATAAGATAATTAGATATGGTTGTAGAGAAAGTATTTTTGTGTTCTGAATACACTTTTTCTACATATCCATTTGTTTCCCACCACCCCTCTGTTCCAACATTCAAAAACCAAACCTAAAGCACCTAACATTTTTTACCTTAAAGTGATCCTCAGTTCTTTTCCTTTGCATTTGAGAGATTTGACAAAAAAAAATGCAAAATACAAAAGGAAATGACAGAGTATTATTGGGGGAGTGCATTTATTCAACTGGTTGTCAGATGGATGCGTACACTCTCTCCAAGTCTAAGGGCAATGAAATGGGCTGGGTTACCATATGGCAAGGCATAAAATCTCATACGGGGAACTGTGGGAACACTGGAGTCTTGACAGTATCTGCAATAACCTTTCTGTGTTCAATGAAAGTCAATTAGAAATCATAACTTCATTCACCATGATATCTCAAACATAGAAAATCCTAAGTAAAGACTGAAGAATAGCTTTCAGTAAAAAATGACCTTAATATGAATACTCAAGATAATGAAATTCTCATCCACAAAAATTAGTAGGTTTTGGGCTTTTTTTTTTTTTCTCCCCCCTTTTCACTGCTGTGGAAATCTTACTTTTGTTACAGCCTATCCTCTACTCCTAGCCTCTCAATACCTGACCAGATTACAAATTTGCTATAATCATATAGCCTGACTTGGATCACCATAACTGCATTTTGCAAAGCTGTTTGTGTCTTCAAATGTCCTGTGATTTTACTTTTCAGAACATAAAACTGCCACAAAATAGGGGGTGGGGGAAGGGAATATGGGATTCTTCTCTTTCTGGTTACTGCCTGTAGAGCAGCCAGATAAAAACCAGGAAAAGTAAGAAAGTTAAATATTATTGTTCCCTGAAAATGCTTTCATCCCTTAGATTAAATCTTCAAGCTAATATCCACTCTTAACACCCTTATTTTATAATTTTATGATGTTATTGGTATTGACATGAAACATTAACACCTAAAAGGCAGAGGGCAAAACCCTTCTCATTAAATAGTCCATATATGGACTTTTTTTTAACCTTTTTGAACCTAGTTTTAGATCTAATCATGAGATACTATCTCCTACTGGCGAATGACTTGAGATATGTTTACATGACTATACAGTTGACCTTCTGATGTGCTCCTCCTAACACAGAAATATTGAGGGCAACCTTGATACATTAATATGCAATTTAACAATTTATTTTGTGTGGTATCAAAGCTAATTTAAGAAGTTCTCATACTTCACTATACTCATTTGCTCATTTGCCTGCCCTCATCCTATACACTTTTGTGTAATGACACTTGTAGGTAATGGAGTTAGTGCATGAAGCGCGTATAAAACATTCATTTTTTAAATTCAAATCATTCCTATCTGCTTGGCCTCAGTAACAGTTGAATTAACATAAACTGAGAAGTGTCAGACTGCAATACATGAATGGGAATAGGAGCCTGGGAAGGGAATCAGGTTTTAAACTTGTTTTTACCCTGGAGAATATCTAACATTAAATGACATCCCTCGTGCATTAAGCCCATTCAGATAGTAACACTTGAGACCAATTATGAGCTGGGAACTGAAAGCTGTGAAACGGCATTTCATTACACCATTTCTAGGTTGTAACTAACTACGCAAGTGCAGATCTCTAACCTGCCTCTCACCTACATAATTCCGAAATGGATCCCAGATCTATTCACTTCATATTGGTACCATAAAAAAGTCAAGCTGAGTGCTAGTGCATTACCTTCCTCAACGCCCCCGACTGCACAGAAGACCAGGGCTACCTCACATGGCTACCGTGTCTGAACCACAAGTGCTCAGGATGGTTCAGATTGTCTTCTTGTGATTGCAAAGGCACATCCCTGAAGCTGCTTAGAATGAATCCATTAGATCATTAACTGCCTTCGACACAGCTAGCGTTGTTGACATTGCTGATATCTAAGTATACCAGTCCAGGGATTACGTAATCAGCTCCTAAATGATAACTTGTTCTCTAAGAGGTCTTGGAATGCAGTTTTGGCTAAATGTTCTTCAGCTCTGAGAATTCCCCTAACATCTACTCTGCAGGACTTTGTCCCTTCTGTCAGTTTACTTTAAGGGACGCTGTTTGAAAGAAGTGATCTAACGGAGGCAGTGGGGAAGAGGCAGGGAAAGCTGACCCACTTACAGCTTCCTTGCTTGGTTCCAAGCTTTAGAATCACAGTCAATCCCTCCTTTTGTACACACATCACCCAGTATTCACAGGTGTCATCTTTAGCCTGATCTTGGCCAAAAGACCATAACTTTTTCAAGACTTGAAAAATAAATTACAGCACTGACATGGTAAGATAGGCCACAAAAATTTGGGGATATATGTGATTATCAAAAAGGCCCATACTGTTAGCACTTGTGATTCTGAAGTACACTCTGAAGAATCTGCCCAGGGGTTAACTAATTCAGCATTTCTGCCTGAGTTTGATGGACAGATTAGGAGGAGAGAATGCTCCTTACCTCTATTTTATCATGCTTCTGATACACTAATATTTGAACATAAACTTAGGCATTTTGAATTTAAATCAATGTAATTACTGACATATATAAAATTAAGCATGTCTTTAAAGTTTGCGTGATTGGAGTTTAATACTTTAACTGGATTGTTAGAATACTTCCTACCTACAGAAATCAAAAGATTTCTTCACTGTAGGAAATCTTTTGGAGAAGCTGAAGAGTCTACTCACTAAATTTCTGAAAGGCAAGCCATACATTAGAAAATGTAATACTGTTTCCAATTTAAATTATTGGCCTGTGTGCATATTATTACAGAGATTAAAAGAAAACTGTTTTAACTTCAAAGCTGACATGGAAAATATATCAACTCATATCTTCATGCAACTCACGCAAAACTATACACTGAACATAGATACTTCTTCTGATGTGAAATGAAACTGTGGTATAGAACTCATTCTCATTTTTAACTGTAGAATTTATAACTATAGGCTAGTGTGTACCTCTTCTAAACAGGGCAATGGGAAGTTCATATGTGAGACATAACAATATAGAATGTTGGATTCCTTTTCATACACAAACTTTTAATGTACATTTTTAAACATATCACAGGTATCAGAATAAAGAGAGGGAAAAAAAAAATAATCCTTACCTTTCTCCTTGTTTCCCACCACTTTTAGGATTGACAAAAACTAAAAGTGGATGAGTGCCTGGAACTGGAGTGATCTAAAAGAAGGGAATAACACAGCCACTCATTAATGCTGTGTGTTGCATTCATTTTTTCCTATAGTAGACAGAAAACAAAAAGCTTAATGCAAACTCTATGTTATGCTACGTAATCCAGCTGGAAGCAATTCCATAATTTGCAATAATCCTCACTTCATTAATTTGCCACATATTGCAAGTGACTTTTTTTTTTAATGCTAGCTGTCTTGCAGCTGCAATGACATTTTAACCTATAATTGCATTGAAATATTGATATATATAGGTTACATCCATCAATAGAGAAGAAAACGTTAAATGCAAGAAATGCATGACTGATTCTGACAGTACAGTAATTTCCTATGGAAAAAGCTATGAAGAAACTGTATTTTGTAGTGAGAAATGACATATAGTATATAGGTCAAATATAACTATATGAAATGTTAAACTTGATGGAACTTATAAAAAATTTTTTTAAATGACAGAAACCTGCAATATTTGATATGATATGAAATTTCTTAAATCTCTTAAAATGTAACAAACATAACAATAATGAGTTCCTTTAAACACCTTAGAAAGCTGGAAAACTCAAAGTAGAAAAAGGACAAGCCTGAGGAAAAGAATGGAGAGGAGGATATACTGGAGGAAACAATGACTTCTACCATGTGTTTTAATTCTTTCATGCATGGAATGTTTTTCATGTTCACATTAACATTTAGCGTTACAAACTAACACCTTCCTTGAAAGTAATAGTGTTAGTCTGCACTTTCAGATAGTTTAAGACATGAGTGTTCACTGCCTTTGCTCCATAGACTTGAATAACATAAAAAAATTAGATCAGATGATCTCTCTCGAATATCTGTTTTTAAACCATAAAGCTAGAGTATTCATATCTAAAATTATCACTTTTAGACATATATCAATTCTAGAATGTTTAAAAATATATTAAGAGTTCAAAGTCAATATCTCCAAAGTCATGCACTAACAACACCAGAGATGAAGCTTAGACTGTTTCAAAATGATACATTGAAAGCTCTTGCTCCAAATCCTTATTCGTAATTCCTGAAATAACACAATCTTTTCAGCTGAAGATTTTATAAAATGTAATTTCATAGATGTAAGGCAGAACCCAAGAAACATGATAGCTAAGGAGTATTACAGGCATCCTCTAGACACAGGCATATAATCCTATAGGCATCTAAAAGCACCTCTACTAGGAAGTGTTAAGCACTACTGTGTCAACTCCATCCACAACTTCACAAACGATGGATCCAAATCTGTTCCAATACATAGAACAAATAACAAAAAACTCCAGCAAACTCAGTGGAATTAAACATAACATAAAACCAACCCAGTATCACATTACTATAACAACATACTGTGCCAGAAAGTGCTGTATGTTGAAACATATATCAAATTGCAGTATATAGTGAAGTTTGTCATATATTTAATTTTTATCTACTGTTTTAATCAATTTTAGTTATTTAGCCAATTCCCATGATGTTTGTTCCTGTGAACTAAGTGTAAACCAATGGTGCTCATTGTGACAGAGATGGACTACCTACTGAACTCCCTTAGGACGCAGGTTAATTAATGAGACTCATCCTAAGGTTATACATGATCTATTACTTCCTCTAATTAGAAATAATAATCCTGATCATTATGCTGGTTAGCTAGAAAGAAGTAAGATGAATGTGCTTAACTATGATTAATTGTCTTTAAGTCGTGCAGATCTCCACTGCCACTAAGTTATCTGCTCACTGCTGTCTGATGGAAGGAAGGTTTGGTCTTGATACTTTTCTCAACAAAAGCTAAATGATGAACTTATTTCTACTTTAAATCTTTTATTTCTATAAACCATATTTCTAAAATTATATTATTACAAGTACAAGGTTTAGCACCATCAAAAAAAAATCTAATAACCAGTTTGTATTCCTCTCAATTCCAAAATAAGGTCTCTTTGAATTCATTTCTTACAGCTTTTCCAAATTACTTTTCTAGATAATGTAGATCTTTCCATATAATAAACAATACAACTAAAGGTTTAAACTAAACTGGTGAATATTTTCAAGCCTTAATCTAGCATGATTTAAAGGCAATCCCCATAAAGTTACTGGACAAGTGACTTTAAAAAAAACAAACAAAAAAAAGAAGTAGTGGACCAATTATATATAGCTTCTCCCATACTGAAAACAGAGGTTTAAAAGGAGTAGAATGAAGATTTGCTGGATATCTTTGATATCTTATCTTGGGAACTTAAATCATAAACAAATGCAATCAACAAAATGATCCAAGTTTTCTGAATAAAAAACGTTCCAAAAGAAGTAAAAAAAATTATTTTGTTCTTCACTGAAGATCATGTTAAAATGAGACCATGCCAGCAAAATCAGAGTATTAGAATCAGAGTAGCATGTTTTGGCCAGATATGGGAGAATTAGAGTAGTATACTTTGATCAGCTACAGATTTTTTTTCTCCAGACCATCTTTAGGCAAAATACTAACATTAATTACAGTTATATTGATGGAAACTTACATCTTAGTGGAAACAGTTCCAAAATTATAATCTGTGCGTGAAAAAACCCCTAACAATCACTGATGCCAGCCTTTCACTATCGTATCCTTCGAGATCCACTCAGCCTTCACAATGATCAGGTTATCATTATTGATACTGATCAAAAATTTAATAGTTGGTGCTAAGATGGATTCCTGTTACTTGAACCACTATTATGCAACAGATAAAAACAAAACCCACAGTACAATCAGCAAATTAGGGTCACCAATGCAGAGTTATTTCTAATGTTATCACTATGATTACCAGTATTACACTGTGCACTACATTATAGATGCGGCATTACAGAACAATACCAAGCACTTCAGAAAACACCTCAGATCTGTTCAATAATTATTCTACAATCTTAGTCCTCGCTTTTTCTTTCTCTCCTTCTCAAGCAATAATAAACAAAAGTAATGATGAATCCTAGGCTTTGGATTCATCATGGAAAGAGAAAATAGAACATAAGTTTTGGATCATACTAACAAACTTATAGAAAAATCTTATGCCCTAATTATCTGAAAGCAGAAATTTTAATAATTTAAGGTTGTATGTGCAAGAGTCAGTGGCACTAGGAGTTCACTATTTTGAACAGAGCAGGCACTATATCCCAGGCACTGTATCGCATGAGTGGGAAAGAGAGACTTGAAAAATACCTGAAAATATACTGTGAGCATAACCAATCTAATGCTTGGGGTAAAACTAAAATTCATAATGATACATGGCGCTGCTACCGAAAGGAGATACCAAAGATGCTCCTCTATCTAGAGCAGTTGAGGTCACTGGAATTGCACAGTTACCACCCAAAAAGTTAGAAAACTGTGTGCTTTCTTTAGCACTGGTTCATTAGTCACACTGTGATTGATCAGACAGAACTTGTGCTTTCTGTCAATGAATACTCTAGCCTTTTTGCTTCATGCTCTGACACAGAAAATCTGGATAGCAATGCAGCTTGTGAGGATGGTAAATACAGGAACAGAGCCTTGAAACCCATGGATAATGACTACTATAATATCCCACTAGACCATCAATGGAGCAGCCATGTGACTGCATAGGTTTCAAGGTTTGGTAGTTGGGTTTTTTTTCCCCTTTTCTTTGAGTTGTCATAACAAGAATGTTTCACTAATCCAAAAAGATGAAACAATAAAATAAACCTTTCTGTCCTGACACAGTAAGTTGTATCATGAAATAATTATGAGGTATACAGCATTTGATATATGGTAATGGAATCTTTTACGTTTTACTGAACCTCAATTGCAACACATCAAAAGATACAGAGAACAGTCAACTTTGTACGTTAAATGATTATTACATTGTTATCATGATGATCATTTAACTCCTGAGGAAATAAAGAGGCAGAATCACATATGTGAACATTGATTCTATTCAAAAGTACTCATATCTCAAGTGATAGAAGCCAAGCAGTTCAGGCAGAAGTTCTGGCACACCTCTAAGTAACCTCCCTAAAATAACATTAGCTCATCACATACTCATCTTTCAAGTAGAAAAAACTTCCATTTTTATTCTAGATATCGCTATTATGGAAACCACCTTGCTTCTCTCCACTCTTAATTTTGATGTGTCAAATAACCTACTTAGAAATACCTGGAGAAATAACATCCTTGAAGTTTATTCCACCCATCTATTAATTAACAGGTCCAAATGAGAATAGTGAACAGTTATCAAGACATAGACTCAGATTTATAATGTAAATTCACACAATGCCGCATGATAGATACTAAAACAATCGAGTTTAACTTCATCCCACAATATAAGTGTTTTAGAGCTAGTTTTCCTGGACACTTAATAACTTAGAACATCCTACCAATCACGCAAGAAGCAGATTTGCACCGCAGGATTCCTGCACAGATGGAAGAATTTACCTATTGTATTTTTAAATATGTAAAAGAGAAATACTAGAAAAGTGAATGTATAGGAAATAATTCACTTTAAAAATTGCTCATTCTATCATTGTCTTTATACCTACAAGTGTCACCTTAAAATTAAAATAACAATAATCACACCTGAAGACCTTGTCCATCTACGGTGACGGAATTTGCTCTTTGCATTTTGTTCCGTTCTCCCAGTTTGTTCATTTGCTGGGGGACACTCTTTTCTTTTTTCACCGTTGCCTGTCTTTCCTTAAAAAAAGAAGAGAAAAGGAGAAAATTGAATGTTTTAACACATTATATAATGTCACAGAACTGTAACTGAGACTGTGCCTCCACAAAGTTGTTTTGTGACTAGAGAATAATGGTAATGTCAGATCCTGCTTTAATGAAAATGAGATCTTAGTCAAGGTATTACACAATGTCTGGCCACTTCACATAACATCTATCTATGTGCCTGGACATTCCATAATGACTAGGCAATAGATGGATGGAAAATGTGCAGTCACAACACAAATTAATGCAATGATGTGAAAAGATAATCTGACATTGCCAGGATGGCACTCTGAAACCTGAAAGCCAATCATACCAAATACTTGATTGTTTTGTAAGTACATTGATAAGAGATCAGCAATTTATCAGAATGTCATCCTAACTGCTAGCAAAGGTTGGATGCTTTAACCACTTTGGCAAAATATACCTGTTCTAAACGTACCATAATCAATTGGCTGAGTGGCTTTTTATAAAATTTGTATTTTGTATCAGAAAGAAACCAAAGTCCACATCAGATTGTAAGACATTGGCAACTTTTGATGCTGATACACAGCACAATCAGATGGTTATTTGAAAGAGGAAAGCTCAGAAGTATGTTGCTGTAATCATATTTTCAACTCTTGTCAGGTCATTTCAGAGAACTCTGAGGGGGGGGAAAAAAAAAGTCCTTGCTCTTTGTATCTCATTTATCCTATTTATAAACTGCACCCAGCATGTCCTTCTAGGTTGTCCAAAAATGCACCATAAATTAAGGCAGCAGATGTTTATAAAACAGAATCAGTGTCCCCAGTCCCGACTGCACCCCCGTCACTCTCCTCACTTCACAAGTACAAGGAGGCTTTAAACTAGTCAGGGGAATGGGCTGGCACAAACCTGCTGCGCTAGAAGGGAGCATGAAGGACACTGTTGCACCTCCTGCAACTGCACTCAGTAAGCAGTTCATTAAATGTTACCATTTACGTTCAGTACCAGGCCAAACACATCTCTGTGCTACCTCTGATAAAGCCTCAGGGATTGCATTAGCAATTAATCCATGCCTCTCTTTCTGGAGCAGTTTAAAATGTTAAGAAACATTGACACAGATTCCCTGGCAGGAAGGGAATAACTCCCAGCTTAATACAGTACCTTCTAATGCAGATGTGGACCATCACTGTTTTTATAGCGTCTTTAGTTTCCTTAAATTTGGAGACTGATACAGCCTCAATCTAGTCCCGATGCAAACAGTGGTCCAAGACATCCCAGGCTGCTTTGGGTAGCCAAGTGCTTTGGGGAACTGTGGCAATCTGATCACATTTCCTATAAAAGGACTGACAAACCTACACCACAGGAAAAAAAAAGGGGGAGCGGGGGGAGGGAGCCTGCACTATTTCCCGTATGCAGCTAGATTCCTAAGAGGTTAGTTAACTGAGCTCTTGGATGCTTTGAGTAACTCGATCAGTTCAAGAGGAGGTCCCAGAGTCTAGACTACAACATCATTGCTTTAAACAGAAAACAGTAAAAGCAATTAGAGCTATTCATCTCAGCTTTAACCTTCAAAACACACATAATCACCGTCCATATCACTGCCTAAGAAATCACTGACTCTGCACTTCACTATTTGATGACTTTTTAGAAACTAGAACTAGGATGAGGCATCCAAACAGAATAAAATTTGTGAACTAACACAAAACATCAACACAGAATGGTATTGATTAGTGCTAAGGATAGACAGCAAGAAACTTTAGTGTGAAGGATGCTTCACACTTTATTACATATATAGGAAGCAGCTTTTGTGTTTTAAATAATTTTGTGAATAACTACCCTTAAAAGTCACTACATTTTATAAAAAGTAAGCATACCATGTTAAACAGGATTTTATATTACAGACAAATCTGGCTCTTGGATATTGCAACATCTTCAAAGACTCAGATGTCAGTAATGCAGACACACAGCTTGTAAAAACCCCTGATTTATAACAAAAATCAGAGATGGAGAGCAAATTTTAAAAAGTCTAGAAAAACGTTAAGCTAAACAACATATTTGTGATAGTTCAAAGAAAAAGGTAACAGAAAGGAACAGATCCAGTACATTGAGTATGTGCATTTAGAGAGGTTAAAAAAAACACTGTTCAAAAGAGGCCTACTTATAAAGTGTGGCAATAAAAATCTTCTTGCATGTATCATGCTATTAGAGGAAAAGCATTTATACACTGCTGAGAACTGTCTTTACATAAAGGATGCTTGCTACAGTACCCAAACCTGCTGTTATCAATCACTCACAAGCAAAATGCAGTAACAATTACCTCAAGCAAAGTTGTGGATATTGGGTTTTTTTTTTCATTCCAGCATGATACAGATAGCAGCAAATACCTTCAGCTGGCCTTGGCCCCGTGACTGCTGCATTAGCAACATTGCTTCTCCAATTTATATTACCTGTCCCATGAGCAAAACAATTGCTTGACTCACAGACAAAGGCAGCTTCTCCTAAGCAGTGACTACACAAGATTAGGCCACACACCTCACACAATATAAAGGAAAAAAAAATATATTCATGATACAGAATTGTCTAGAGTGTTATTAAAAAAAAGAAAATATGCACACCTGACCTCATTATCATTGAAGGTCTGCTTCCTGCAATGATAATTTTTGAAGAAAGTACAAATAAAGTATTTCGTACCACACATCTTATATGCATACAAGACATGTCACTACATGTACCAATAGTGCTTTCTGAAACACTTCTGAACAAGCTGATAGGAGATCCTAGAGTTATATATCCTATAATTTTTAGATATGCGTCATACTAGTGAGCATCTGACTTAGAGTTTGTATAAAATAATACAGTGATGTGTATCTTAATTCTACTGAATAAATCTTTTAATTGCACAAAAAAAATGTACCATTTCATTAAAAAAAAATAATCTTTTAAATGCTCTTGCACAAATACTTTGGTTTATATATGAAATAGAAAGCTGGCTTTTTAATCCAGTTGTACATGACTGTTTGAATAACTTTCTGTTATGAAATATAACATTGCTATGCTATCTGAAAGTGTCAGGAACTAAACAGTGTAATTTTTTAATGAGATAATAACAGTTTAATAAAATCATCTGTCGATAATAGACTAGAAATTCTAGCAATGTTAAGACAAATTTGACATGCATTAAATAAATGGTTTTACAAAATGAAAAAAATTCTTTTTCAACATAAGAAACATTTCTACAACAGTTGTGCTGTATTTAATATCTTGTTAATTCAAGCATAGAAAATGACAAATGTACCTGTGAACCATTTGGTTTAGTGGCCATGCATGAAGTTGATAGAGATACTGAATACAGCATTAAAAAAGCTATTGTACATTTTGATGGCTCAAAGAATCAAGCTTCTCTGTTCTTTTGGTATGTGTCAGAGCACATACCTTTCAAAATAGTCCTTAACACAACAAATTTTTTTCCCACCCATTTTTTCACCTCTCATGCCTTTTTTCTCCCCTTGAACTCCCACTTTGAAGTCAATATCCATTCGCTGGAGCTTCTCCCATTCAGTATTGCTCCAGAGGGATCACTGTCAGATAAGAACTATTCATTTCGATCTACCCCTCAGCCATCCAAATAAGAAAGAAGAATGGATAAATAAGACAGGACATTTCAAATGACAACACAGAATACCACGTCTGGATTTTTAGTTCAGCCCCAAAATGCACTTTTATAACAAGAAGAATGTACAATATTATGATCTGTTAGTACTCGTGCGTACATGGATGCCTCCCGTTACGCACCTCAGGGAGCAAACCTCCTAAAGTGGGTAGCGTCTGTTGGAAAAAGAGAACGTTAGGCTGCAACACCGAACAGCTGGGATGGCAAGGGGCATGGAGAGAACGCTCATGAGGAACATTACCTTGCAGCAGTTGTACTTAACAACAAACATACACAGCACTTTTTTACACATTTTCACAACCGTGCTCCCCCAGTGGTTTGCCTGTCATATTATATAATTCATATTCTGGGAAGTATGTGTGGGATCATTTTATCGCCAGCTAAAAATATTCGAAAACCTGAGGACTATATTCTTTTGAATAGTAAAAAGAGCTGCTTGGTACCTGGGGAGTATTCTTTTTATTTTATCTTCCAAGTCCAAAGCAAGGAATCTTATTTAAAAAGCTTTATTCTACTACAATTGACAAGCTATACAACATTCCGCCTCAAAAAGTATTTCTGGTCTTTCTTTATATAGAGGTAAAGTCTTTTCCTTTACACAAAACACTCACAATGAGAAATACCATACTGTATCACAGCTGTTATAAGAAAACAGATGAAGTAACTAATGGCTTACTAAATAGTTACCTATTTACGTTTTAACTGCTAACACAGAATCCACTGCCAGTGCAGCAAAAATTGCTTTTTCTAACCTTGTCTCTTAATCAATAAGTGCAAATTTATTTTTCCGGATTATTTCTTACATAGCTGAGATTATTTAAATCCATTTCTTTCATACATTAAACAACAATTTATTTATACATTAAATAGGACTGTAAAGCCATTAATGAATGGTTAATACCACTACACAGTTTGTTGAGTAACCAGTGAAAACTTGAGATTCCTTTTGTATGATAATTACTTCTTTTATACTATATGCCTTCAGACGCTGCACCCCTAGCTTGGGGGTGGAAGTGCATAAGGAGAGAACCAAATCCTATGTTAATTTTTATAACTGTTTCAGTTTATGCATAATATCTTATTTTAGAAATCTGAAACTTCAAAGATATTGATTAGGGGAATCTGGCCATGGAAGAACAGATGGAATGCATGGAATACGGTCTAAAGGTATCCTCAGATGTTTGCAGAATTAAGGCCATGGAAGTTTAAAGATGTGACTTGAACATCAAGCTGATACTTGGAGGAAGGTTGCTTCATGATTCCTTAGAGCTATTTTGTTTAATGACATGGGATCTCCAAGGGATGCAAAAATTGTGCTTTAATATGCAATGAAATATTAGAATAGGTACTCCTGGACTGTCATTTTGTAAATCTATGTGGTATTCAAGAACCTTGCTTACAAAAATTGCATTCCATGCAATTTCTGTCCATAGTTACAGAATAACCAAAGAGAATCAAAGATTCTGACACCGTGAAAACAGCAAAAACCCCACCACCACTACCCCAAACCCCTGGGGAGCAATCTACCTATAATATCTATTGGATATCACATTCAACTAACTATGATTTAGACGTGTCAAAATATCTTGAAAATTTACTTTATAAAATTTTCTCCATGGTTCCAGCTCTAACCCTATGTACATACTAATCAGAAAGACCAATATTAGGATTAGGCATCATGCTGCCTTGAAACCTCATAGAGCTGTAGCAAAATACCCAGTTCTACATCCACGGCCTGAAGATAAAAATCATCCTGTGGACAAGATTAGTGACAAATTCACTAGCAAAAATACTGTCCAGTGAGCTGCACATGCCCATACTATAAAGGAAAGGTAAGGCTTCTCATTATGTCACCCCTCGCATTCAAAAGGAGGCATTTTGTCACCCATCTTACTAGTAGCTAAAATACATGGAAAAAGACAAGGCTGGAATGGAGATGATGTCATTTGAGAACACCTTCCAAAATAGCTGACAGCAAGACTGTTCTGAACAAGGAATTGCTACATGATAACTTTATAAATATACTTTGTGTTGATTGTTTAATATGTTTTAATAAAGATGTAAAGAATTACACATCAAAATCACAATCATGTATTTCTCCATTTAGCATGTCAACCTCAGTTCATTTAGTTGGCTGAAGATAACTTGCCTTACATCTTGCAACATTCTATATGTGCATCAACACACACTAAGTGTAGGGCCCAAGACTTTTAATTTTATTTGCAACCTAAAGTCAACTTGGGCTATAGAACGCAATTATACATCATCCAAGAAAGACAAAGAGTTGGAAAAGAATTTTGAAAATAACCCCATGTTAAACTACAATGGAAGAGGATGTAAGGAATAAACTTAGGGACAGACAGTAGTGATGAGTTGTGGGCAGGCAACTAGATATAACTTAAAATGATTGAATGGCTGCCATTTCAGTTTATCAGCATCTTATTATTTTAACATTGAACTGTGTTTGCCGAACAGATAATTAGTTAGGAAGATACATTTTCCTCCAGGGCAATTATTAATTTCCTTCTGACTTCAAAGAAATGAAAAAGCTCTTAGTGTAGATAAGCACACCATTATATTTCAAGTCTGTTTAAGATTCTCAGAGAACTGAATCTGCAATATGATACACAATTGAAAAAAGTGTTTGTTTTGTTTTTTTAAATCTGTTTCAATTGCTATGTCATTACCTAATAGCCAACAACCAGATTTAAATTTCCCTCTCCATAGAAGAATATATATTCTAATAACTCTTTTTTTTTGTAGTATCTTTGTCCAGAAACTCAGAATAAGGCTAGCCCTCAACTTCAAAGGATTGAGTTGCTCATAAAGATGCTTACATACTGCACTGACTTTCTGCGCTCCACGTTGAGCTCAGATTCAACCAAGTTAAAATCGATCTCTACTATAATAAAAACAGAAGAATCATTTTAGGATTAAAAACTGGAAAAGGGATTAAGAAAACTCATTCTTCAACCAACAACTGCTAATTCCCTTTTTCTCTCTCTACATCTCTGCTTTCCTATGTAACGTTTACCTACCTCACAGGAAAATAATATTACTGAAACATGTTATCAGACATGTAAAAATATCTATTGAACTATGCTACAATTATAATGCAGCCATTAACTATTCTATCTAGTCTCTCTAAATACTGAGAGCCAAAGAAAATTCTTGTACAATACTTTCGGTTTTAATTCTGTATTACTTTTTGCCAGCATCTCATCACACCTGCTATATTTACACAAAAGTTTGAAGCTACAGATCATAATGTATATTGTTTAGTTGCACGAGGCACACTGCTTAGCTAAAACATTTTTAATCTGCTATGTACATTGTTTTACGTGCCTAAATAGAATTAGCTATTAACAAAAGACTTTTGAACATTTATGATCTTGTACAATAAAATGCCAAACCAACTCAAACCCAACCCAAATCAGATACATCTGTTTCCTCCACCAAAATAAACAGCCATTTATTTTTTAAAATGAAGTCAAGTGAATTCCACTTATGATCAAATTTTATATTAGATGTATATAAACACATTTACTCTATGATGTATAAAAATTCTATATATATTATGTATACAAAATTCTCTCTATATATATAGAGAGAATTCTATATTTATATGAATAGAATTTATGCTTAAATGATTTTGTCCTAAAAAGTTATAAAAGTCTTCACTAGACAAAAGAAGAGGCAAATTTATTCAGAAAGGAAAAGATATAAAAAGTGAGTTGTTCCAAACTTTTTATGATGATGACCAATTTGTCCCAGAATGCTGAACAATGAAGTTGAAAATTGAACACAAGGGAAGGTATCCAATTTTAAATTTTATTTCTTTCACTTCTTGTCTTCAATATTTCACCAGACCCTCCCACTTTGAAATAAACTGGTTACTATGGAGACAATGATAACTGCCATATATTAATGTTCACAGTGTAATCACGGTACCTTATGTTTTACAATTTATTCAATAATTTTCTTTTTATTCCACAATTAACAGTTTTAATTACAGTTTTCAAAACCAATGTTAGAAATCAAGTAAAAAATAATTCACTGTAAATCTCACATAGACAAGAGGAGACTGAAAATCATCATACATTATGAAATAAATATCTATTTATTAAACAGTAGGCTTTTATTGGTTGATTTGTCATTATCCAAGGCTATATGTATTTTGGTTGGAAATAGAAAAATCTAATTACTTTTCTACAAACTTAAATATGAATTAGAACATCCTATGTGTTCATCAATAAATGGAGCAAAGTAAAGGAAGGCATGAAATGAAGAAGCCAAAATGGATGTTAGCATTTTTCTCTTTCTCCCTCATAAAGGGGCGGGAGGAGAGAAGCTGTACCATAAAGAGAGACCAATCTCTTCTCTTCACTACTCACTCATCTCATTGCAATATCCAGTCTTTAACCTGGTTATGATCTAATTCTGTACTCTTGGTAGGCTAGGATTCAATTGAGTTAAAGATTTTTAAACTCACTGCCAGTCAACCTTATCATGAACTTTCATTATGTGTATGTAATTAATTGGGTCCAATGAACAATATCAGCACTGAGTTATAGACTTTTTCCCCCCACCATGTAATTAGGATATAATTACCCACAGGATATCAGAATGATGCAAAACCTTTCCTCTAAATGTGCCCTCATTAGGAAACAAGTCTCAATGTACATTTATTCAATCAGTATGAATTAATTAAAACGTTACCGAAATAAAAGAGAGTAACATTAAAGTGTATCTGACATCTATTAAAAGACTATCACTTGAGATCTGCACACACAGTTTATAACAAAACTCATTTAACTTGAACAAAAAACTTCACCATACAATAAGCCTTATATACAGCAAACAGAAAAGTAAAAAGGACTAGTTTTAAAGTTGACAGACTACGTTTTACTAAAACATTTAAAAGTATTGAAGTGAGATATGAAAAACCCTCATATGGCATTGAATCTAGGCAGTTATGTGATTCTTTCATGATATGCACGCTATCAACTGTGTGAGTTTCCCCATGGTTTCTTTCTCAGCTGAGAACGTAGCTTATCATATTTAGTAATAAGGTTTGGTAAGTTCCACTTTGTACAGTTTTGAAGATAGGAGCCCTCTTATTTAAGTTAGACCAACCACCTAACTTTCAGATGACCAGGCATTTAGGTTCTCTCTCCAGCCATTAAGAAAAGGGACGGTATGAGAGGATCATGCCAGTCACTCCATTTTAGAGGAATCTCTCTTGTGTCTAAAGAGACCCTAAATAAGTAATTTAGAACAGTCCCCTGAGCCGAAATGACTATGTTTAAGGGGAAAAGAAATGTCACCCTTTGTGATATTACAACCAGGAAGGGTAGCTTTTTTATTTATTCTTCACATTTGCAGCAGTGATTTTGGATGTCAATGCATACCTAGGAAATAGAAAAACTGAGAGGATATGGACCTGAACAAAAAAATACTGCTGAGAGATGAGTTTGGTAGCTCTGGTATAATACATGGTGCTGTGAAATGCAATTTCTGAAAAAACGCTCTTCATCTCTGTGGAAAGAGTCGAAGACGGACTTCACAAGAACTCAAGAAATAAGACATGCTGGATGAGAAAGGTAAAAATATGAATGTCCTTAGTTCCACAAAAGAGAAAAGATGAGAAGGGATTTAGCCTGTACTCTTGAAGGAAAACTTATAAGAAGGTATCTGAGATGAACTCTGACAGTTTTCTGGAAGAAGCCTGGACTTCCAAAGCCACAGATGGAAAGGAGGGCCAAAACTTTTGGGAGATCAAAGGTACAAGATTTTCAACTTGCTATTTTCCCATAACTCCTATAAATTACTCTACAGGATAATTCTTCTCTGGTGCCTCAAAATACTCAAGGATAAACCAGATACAGAAGGCATTGTGGTTATCTGCTTTTCTTTACCTTCCACATATATGTAGCATTGCAAGAATATTATTCTCAGCTGATCATTGAAGCTAAAGGTGTGTCCTAGGTGAAAGACCCTTTCGCTGTCAGGTATATCTGATACATCTGAACATAACATTTCTGTTAACAGACACGCTTAATATTGTATCTTTAGACAATTTTGACATATTCACTGGTTTTGCTGTCGTTATTGAGAGTGCTGGTTTCACGTACATTGAAGTATTACATTTCTCAAAAGGAATCCCCGTAACAGGAAATGGGAGAAACTAATTAAAAAAATTACTAAGATAAATATGTACACTGTAATCAATCATTTCTAGGAGGAATTCCTATTAGCTAGGTCACTGATGTATTATTTGTAATGTAAGTATACTCAGGATTTTAATGCATTTTTGGAAGAACTACTAGATGAGCAAATATACTACGAAATTATAAAGTTGCCATTAAATCACAGTAAAATATATTTTCCACTCCTAACAATATACATTGTGCTGAAATACATTTTTTATATTACATTATTAGTATGTAATACTGAAACATGATTCTAATACAGGAAAACATATTTACTTCTGCTTATGCCTTCAAAATTTGCAGATAAAACAAACCTATTCAAGGATGATTTGACTCGAGTGGTTTTATATGTCCTCTAAACAACTTAACTAAACTCCAATTGTGGAATGAAAATCTTAATTCCTCTATCCCTCTTCCTCTCCTGAAAAGAAAATGGAGTTACGCAAATATAATTGAAGATGAAATTTCATGCTGAGGCTTTATTCAGTTTATAAGAATGGCAAACAATAAATAACAATAAAACAAAAACAGTCCAATAACAAAATCATAATGTCTACATGTTAACTTCTAAAGTATGACCTAAAATCCCCAAAATTAAATAATGTAATGCAGAATGTAATCATCCAACAAACTTAAAATAACATTTTTGCATTTATTATTCAGAACTTGTCCAAGTAATATAAAATACTGTTACAGTCAAATTACAAAACTACTCTTACGACTTTTCAAAAATATGAAAAAATATGTCATAAATATTAAAGCCAGCTTTCCATTGCTTTACCTTCCTTGATAGCAATGGAATAGTCCCAGTTTACTCAAGTAGAGGGCCAAAGTCTAGCATCCATCCCTTAGCAGGTTTATAAACAAACAGCCAAAAGGATTAATCAGAAAAAGAGTAATTTACAATAGGCATGAATGTTATTCGTAATGATCAGAAACAGGCTGAAGAGCAGAAGGTATATTTTCCTGGTTTTCCTCCCTGCAATAAATAATTCTTTCTTAAGTTCAACCATTTAATACTCTTATTTTGAAATATATTTAAAGTAAGAGGACCACATATCTGTTCTGTTGTGAATATGATGATGCTATGACTTTCATCAGCATAAAACACCCAATTTAATATATGAATACATAAGTTAATTCCGAAGTTTTTCTTTTTCATGATAAACTGGTCAGCTCTTTTCTATACAATCTACACACAGCATGCATTTTTATTTTCATAGAATTGAGTTATTGTTTTTGTGGACAGAGAAATTTACTGTCCATGACTGCAGAATAAAATATACCATAATGTTGATGCATAGCTTACTGCAAGACCAGTGTCATCATTCTAGGTAACCTCCGGCTTAGATCAGAGACCTCAGCACTGCAGATATACAATATGCATCCCAAGCAAAAACTGTCCATAAGAATAACTTCATTATTCTGGGAAGTTGGATCTATAAAAGATGTAAAATGTAGAAGTGTTCTGCCTATACAGTTTCTGGTAAGTACAGTCTGAGTAAAGTGATAAAACCTGAGTCAGCTTCAGTTATAATATGCCCTACAGAAAGTTCATTCTCACATGAAGGAAAATGCAATATGCAGAGCTTAAAGCACACTTGTGCCTATAAACTCATCAGCCAGGATTACACATTGTGTTTAAGGTTCACACAGTTCCGTGAATTTAACAAATACTCTGGCAGTCAGTCCCAGCATCATTATAGCTGTTACCTATGACAGAAGATTACACTTGAAATAAACACACGGACAACTCACCAATACTACTGGGCAGATTGATGTCGGTGGTAAAATATGGTCCTTCAAAGGTCCACAGTCACATTCAGGTTTTAGATGCGAAGCACATTTGTTATGCAACTACAGGAAGACAGAAAATGAAGATTCAACTTAGTCATTTTAATACTAAAGTCTAAGAATCCTAGAATGGGGTGAATTTAATTAATCTAATTATTACTAGAGTACTACAAGGAAAATAAAACAGACAGCAGTGGAAAGCCTCTCAGGGCTAACAAAACCAATGAATTTCTATTGAAGCAAAGAACAGTGGATCAAAATGTTTTCCAGTTTGGAAATTGCACATGCGGTCCAGCACACAAAATGAGAACATTGCATAGCAGTACAGTAACATCAGCACAGTGTTATTAGTGATCAAAACTTTCATTTCAGAAGACAGCTCCTTGCACTGAGCTAGGAGTTCTGTTCTACAACTAGTGGGCAATTCGGGGTAATTCAGGGCAACCTTTGGCATTATTGGTATAACTCTGCTTCCTACCTGAAGTTGATAAAGTCACTACTGATTCAGTTGTGATGCTGCAATATCTATGAAAATATATATGAAATTTAAGAGAATAATGTAGGAATATCTAAGAGCTTTAAGCTATATTGGGGAAAAATTTGGTCTTGATTGAATCAGTGTTCAGGCTTCCATTGACTGCTGAGGGACCTGAATTCCTCTCCTTTTTCTACTTTATTCTTAGCATTCATCTGATTTTCCTGCAAGCAATGAGAAGAGTTCTACACTGAAAACAAGGAATGAATATCTTCAGGTCTGCTGACTGAAAGAGTATCGGCTTACTTCTGTATTGTTCAAAAGATGGAAGGGAAAAATGTGTATATAACATGAACATAAAATGCCAGCAAATACTGATATATTTATTGAAATATTTTGCATTAGCAATGAAGAGTTCTTGTTGATATTTTAGGATTTAATGCAATTTAAATGTCTCTAAATAGAATATTTCTACATATGTATCCAGCCACACAGTACAAAGGCACAGTTGTGCACCTGGATCATGCAAAGCATTTGCATTTTATTGGTATACTTCAAAATATTATTAGAGACAGCCACAATAAAGTACAACTTCATATTGTGAAATTTGGTGAAAGTTTATTATTTTGATCTTAAAGGTCTTATCCAGCCTAAATGATTCTATGATTCCATTTCTGCATTGATACAATAAACTGAGTTAAGTTCTTCAAGTAAACATGCAATCCCCATAGAGATTAATATTTTATTTTTGAGAAGATATGTGTATTTGCATTAAAGAAAAATAGTCAGGAGAATAAATATCAGAAATTTTGAAGTCAAAATCTTATTTAACAAGTGATTTAACAAGTATAATAGGTAGCATACAGGATTAGTTCAACAGGTTCAATAGCTGTTATAAAATCTGCAGTTCAATGTCTGTATCTATAAATCACATTTTTCCAATGACTGATTCATTTTCCCTTAGATGATTTAACTATGTCAGTATGAACTCTATTAAAGTTACAATAAAATTGTACCAGTTGCTCACGTATATAAGCTTTACCAATAATATGGTCTCCGTGAAGTTATCTGGTACAGTTAATGTTGACACAACATTTCTGAATTTTGAACTGAATGACACCTAATATTAGCCTTGTCCGTATTCATTTGTACTGCAAAGTTACCTTTTCAGGCAGTTACTTAGCAACAGAAAATAAAAGTCTAACGAGTTTCGATTGTGAGGGTATTTTGGTACCCCTGTAATCTAAATCATTTGTCATGCTAATTCTCTGCCTCAGTGGTAAGGCTACTTGTACCATAATTAATGCACACCAGGCCATGTTACATCAAATAAAAGTATCTTCACACATTCAGTGGTAATTAGCAGCTTTGCTACTCAGTGGCATGCAAACTTATCTAAGAAAAAATAGCTTAATCTTCTTATTAGTCTCTGCTGATCTTTGACAACAGAATTGGCGCAGAGCAGACAACAGAAGTGGTAGAAGATACGTAGGGTTAATGAAAATAACTCTTTGAGACACTGCAATAAAATAATACGCATCTCTTCTCAAAAAAGTATTTTAGCAGATTTTAAATACATTTCCCCAAAATTCCCTTACCCCAAACCTAGCTCCTTTAGATTATTACCTCCCTCACAACCAGATACCTGCAAAGTAGGAAAAAACATATTTGCTGGAGAGAAAATGATGAAAAAAAACATTTACAAGACCATAGTAGAGAAGTACCACTACTACTGGAAGCGGGAATCATGGGCCTGGCTAAGAAGTCAGTATAACAAGCCTCCTAAAGTTCAGGATTTGATTCAGTTATTTGACGTTAGAAGTGACCGTATTAAGTTGTAAGAAGGAGAGATATTTAAAATGCATGAGAGAGGCTCAGAATTAGTTGTGTAATAACCAGCATCCTCTTACATTACAAAAATATGTCAGCTACAAGCTCTAAATGTGTTGTTCAGCTCTAAAGGAGTTGAAAACGGCTGAAGAATGTGATGATAATTATATAACTTCAGAATATCCATTCAAAATCATGCATCTGTTAGAATTTTAAAGCACCATTTTTTTCAGTAATAAAGTTATTACTGTTAACAAAAAAAGTTATTGCAATAGAATATATAGAATACACAGAATTGCCAGAAAAGTGAACAGGAGATTGAAAAACATATAATTTAAATATTTTTCAAACTTTAGAAATACTCATTTTTCACTTATCTGTCTAATTTACACCTGAAGCCATAAAAACTGAATGCAAATATTAATAAAGTTATTTTGAAAATACAACATTACTTTTACAGAAAATAAAAATCTTTAAATTACTGATGGAAATACAATTGCAAAATTGTAAACCTCAGTGCCACCATTTTCAATTTTGTCTGTCAAAAAACATAGGCCCATTTTTAATTGGAATTTTGATATTTAAGTATTTAAATATGCACACAAGGCCCTAAATTATTTTCAAAATAATTTCTCTTCCTTCTTCACAGTGATTTTAATGATAAACCATTCCTTGGAATTTACTCCGTGAATATCTGTTCTTATGGAAGTCCTCTAAATCTTGGTGTGTATCTTTGAGAAGTAAAAGGCCTTTACAAGTCTGGTTACAATTCACATGAAATAATGGGAAAATAATTTTTCCGAGGAGCTACAGAATCTGCAACTTCCTTCTACTTTAAGAGGGAGCCTTACATAATACGTATTTCTTGAATAACACACATATATTATACAGATGTAAAACCTTCTATATCTAGAGTGGAATACTCTTATTTATCTATCTAAACACAGATAGCCATTGCCTACACTTAATTATCTGCATGTGAAAATTTTGGATTGGGTGTTTTACTCTCTACATAAATTATGCAAATTTTGACAGCAATCTGGACTACATATTTGCTTTCTTCTAAAATACTGTTTTTTAAGTAATCATGACAGCTTATCACTGAAAGTATCCTGGATCTATTTTCTTTGATGATGTTTTATATTTTGTATTCTTGTGTTAAGAAAATATGTCATAAAACATGCAAACTTGTATGGTGAAAACAAACATTCACTAATGCCTCAGTCTCACATTACTATTTAAAACACTGAGCAAACAACTGCTGTTCCATAACAATAACAATAATAATATCAGCAAAAAAATCAAAAACCCAAAAAGAAGGCTGAATCTCTCCCCAATTAGATTTAAATCCTGCCCTAGCTAGGAACAGAAACACTGGCATTGCTCCTTCTAGCATGAAGATCTCACTTATAAGGGCAGTGTTCCTTGAATGTCATTAGTTTCAGTTATTGGTTCATGCTGAATAAGGAGCACACAAAAGTTGTATATATTAGACTTGGTGCACGGATTAGTATATTACCAAGATGTCTCTGCTATTATTTCCAGACACCTGAAATCACTGTATCCTACAAGATGTCCTCAATTTTATTTGCCTGTCAGTACACCACAAATTAGGATTTTGCCCTAGTGTCACAGTGACCTTGACTTCCCCCAGTACTGAAAACTCTTTTATAATCTCTCTGTAGTGTAGATTGGGAATTCTGCTCTTTAGAATGGCATATTATTTCCATTTGTATATTGCCTTGAAGCAGAGTGGACCTTTAAGCGTATTTGCCTGCAACAATTAAGGACTCCTATGAATATTCTGCATATGCCATTTCTTAAATGCACACTATCCATTCCTGATGACAAAACCTAATGAGACCTTTTGAATTATGAGGCGATAAAAGAAAAAGACAGATTTTTGTCTCTCTAACCTGTACTAAAGGTTATACTATAGTATACTCACTGTGATCTGACACCAAACACAGTGAAGTCCAGTCAAGCCTTGGTAACATTTTATAGTTTTGTGACACTTATCACATTTTGTTGGACAATTTCCTTCTACCCAGAAATGGTGCATTACCTGCAAAAGAAAAATGTGGATATACATAGAGTTACTAAATTAAAAGGTACATGGCAAAATTAATGCTACCCCAAACTTACATCAGTATTCTTTTTGGACTTCACATATGTTTTGATGCAAGATGCGGGAGCTCTTGAGACACAGCGCTCATGGACTGTATACTTGCAAACTGAAAAAAGAAAACATATTAATAGAAGTCGAGACAATGGTGTTTCTGACTACATTTTTATGAAACAAAAAACATTACCAGCATGCCATCTCTATATAATCAATCCAATCAGTCAATGAAAACTAAAACTAGACTGCTTTTTCCATGGAATACAAAAGGCCAATTAGAACAGGAAATATTATGCAAGTGAGAAATCCAAGAATGCACTATCATTGCATAACAGGAAATGCTTAATTAAATCAGAGCTCACTAAATTTTTCACAATAATTCCCAAATGACAAAAAATATTAAAGACAAACTGATGACTGCCAAATGGTTTGGTGTCATTTGCTGGTAGAAAGAAATCTATATTTTACAAACTATAGGCATGAGAGCAGCTGGCAAGCACAAAAATAAAAGCCAATGAATTTATGTTGTTCCTTCTATTGATTTATAAATCTTAAATGGCTGATTAGTCCATTTTCAGATAGCAATTGTTTTCATGCATTCCATGTAATCATCCCAACTTTAACTCTTACTTTCCCAAATACCGACTCCTGAGAAGCTTTCCTTTCCTAGCCCCTCCACACCAGTTTTAGGTAACTACTATTGTTGATCAGGTCTGTAAAGATCACACTAGCCGCATTTGGAAAACATACAAATGTCAGGGTACAATGCAAAGCTCTCCTGACTTCAACTATACAACCGTGCCTAGATGAGGAAATAATGCTACAGCCTATACCTGCATTCAATAGAGTCAACTATTAAAAACTGAGAATGAATTTCTCCCTGCATGGTATATGTCTCACGCTTTTGACCTCGAGAGCAATTAAGCACAAAGTACTTCTAAACACCTTGCTTGCACCTATTACACAAACCCAGTGGGAGGTGCAGCCATTAATCAGACAAACTGCAGGGAGTAACATTGTTGATTGGACCATGGAGGGATGGTGAAGCCCCCTGCAGTTTCCTTTTTTTTTTTTTCCTCCCACACTATCTAAAATGCAAATAATGAAATCTATAGCAATGCTTTGAAAATATAGTGAAGAAGCTCAGCGAGATAAGGAAATAGTCTAAGAGTTTTGTAAGTAGACTCATGCCCCTTGCTGCATGAAGTAACTGGAAAGAGCATGTGGATGTTCTTCAGATACTCTGGGATCATCGTTCTCACCAAGTAAATGCCAAGCACAGCAACAAATAAATTTTCAAGAGGTACACTGCAGCAGAGAAAATTACAGCTCTTGTAAGGCTGGTCTTTTTGGGGCAGTTTACTTTATATAACTCATCTATACATTTCTGAATACTATTGAAGAAGATGACCTACATTATTTGCTCAATGGAATTCTCTCTTTCAAACATATGCTGGGCTTATATTTCTTCACAAGGATTAAGTTTACATCCGTCTGACATAGAAGAATATTAAAGAATGTAACATATCAAGATCTAATAGTCAATTCAGCGTTATATATATTCCTGCAACTGTCATCAGCATTTTTTAATCTAAAGTTATGCAATTTCTATTTGTTTGAATTTTAATAAACATTCCATAGTATTGTGAATGAAATTATACAATGTGAAAAACCATACGTGAAAGATTTACAGCTGAATTATGTTTTAAAGAGATCTGTGGCCCTCCGAGGAGAGAGTAACGGCCAATTCCAAATCCTTGTTCATTCAGGCTAATCTCAAATTAAGTCAATAGAACTGTAGAGGCAGAAAGGTCCTGATCAGCTGTGATGGGCTATCTTTCATACCAAAAACAGAGAAAGTAAGTTACACTAAGAAACTGACTAATTTATCAAAAAGAACAATGAAAGGTGACTTGATATCATCATGAGAAGAATACAGTGGGTACTAAAGATCTCATTAATCTAATGGAGTAGGGCATAACATGAACCAATCACTGCAACCGTCTACCAGATATATTCAAATCAGAAAATAGGTCTTTGTTAAAAAAAGATGATCAATCATTGGAACACACCACAAAAGAAAGATATGGATCATCCATCTCTTGAAACATTCAAACAGAGACAAGGTGTCTTTCGGCAAGATTTGGTTTCTCAAGATAAAGGTTATGAGCTGGTCAAACATGGATTATTAGGAGATACATGGGTATAACAAAAGGAATTGAACTGTAGAAACTGCATCTAAGAGTCTAATGAAGGTCAAATTAGATGCAGAAGTTTTTCTGCATTCCTTTACCTTAAAATCTATAATCAGGTAATGCGTGAAAGGGTGGCAAGACTGAAATTCATGCTTACAAACCAAGTAAACATACAAAACTTTAGGAGCGTTACAGAAACTTGATTTCTGGGAAACTGGGATTTTTACCTTCACAATTAACAAACCAAGAATTCTGTGCAAAATTTGAATAAACAAGTATGGGACTTAGATGCTAGTCAAGCTAAAACCTATAAAAGAATATGAATAATTATTACTAAATAAATAAGCATGATACTTACTAAGAGAAAAGAAAAAGAAAAAAAAAAAAAAAAAGAAAAAATGACAGACTCCAAAGGGAACCGAGAGCTATTATAATAAAGAAAAATCCCTCAAACAACAGCTTTGAAAGCCCAATATCCTGAAAAATTAAAAATAGAACATTGAGCGCTCAAGCATAGAAGAAAAAGGGGGAGACACCACTGTGCTGGCAATGGGTTTGTATTGGGAAGCTACTAGTTCTTTGTTATACGGTGAGTGCAACATTTCTGGGAATAGACATGTATGCAAATGGACACTGAAATGCGTATACTCACAAGAACAGCAGAGACCTTGCTTGCCTACTCCGATTAGCATGTTCAAACAAAGATTACAGTAGGCAGGCTTGTTAAAGTGTTTCAGTCTCCATACATGCTGCCCATCATCTTTCACATTCTGCACAGGACATAAAAGAAACAGATTTCACTTAATAAAATAAACAATGAAATATATAAGTGCCAATAAAAATTGGAGATTGACTCGAGAACGTAAAAGACAAGCTGTTACTTCGTTTAATACTATGCACCAGATCACAGTATAATCATTCTAAATACAGAGGCAATGATACAATAAAAAATTCTTGAGAAGCTCATGGATGGCCATGTGTTTCAAAAACGACTCAGAAAAACACCAGGCTGCTGTCACCACTGCAACACAATGCTAGCAATAGGCTGATATTAAATTACAACTAGTAATAAGACTTACCGAAATTTGTTCTAGGGTAATTCTAAAAATAAAGGTGCTGCAGATTAGATGGTAAGACTTCCCCAAATGAACAACAGAAAGGATTTAAAAAAGACTATAGAGATATTTTTAATGACCCTTAGAATTAGGGACATGTGTCAACATATGTGAAGTGGGAAATCTAACCACACTACAATAATACCTATTGCCAGCTTTAATTTATGTTAAACTACTGCCAGTAGTCTATCAAAATGCAAGTATTTAAGGGCGAGGTTTACATCCTGGATCTCTTCTCTAAAAATTGAATTCCTTACATTTAAGTCCACATTTTTCAGTTAGCTACAGCACTATAATCAAATCTTGCATGAATAGATTGATCAACTGATCGGCATTTACAACCCAGGGGCTCCCTGTAACTAATGTGCGCAACTAAAATATTATCAAAACATTTATGTTTGTGAAAGTAAGCTTTCAGTTGCATCATTCTTCTCTTCCTTCTCAACAGACTCACTCTGAGACCTCACTGTTATTAGAAGGTTTTTAACATGATGTGCACTTGGTACAGATGTTAAATTAATTCTGTAAATTCCAGGTTTCTTGGCAAGTGTGGTCATCAGGCTTTTTCTTTTTGCAATCATCAGAGGTTATGGAATTTTTTAAAAATTAGATTAATCTAATGTAATATCATTGGATTTGTTTTATTTTTTCTTTTATTTTTAACAAATATAACATCCAATGGAACAAAGGCAGTTAATGTCTATCAGCTGGAAATGGGCTGCGGTTCTTCGTTGTGTATTACTGAAACACTATGGTCATCTTGGTTATTTCATTACCGAAAAGAAATTTTCACATAGCTAAAAGAAGCCACATCAACAGCTGGTTCTCATCCAGTTTCTGATTTCTCACATCAAACTATAAAAATATTTGTAATCATGTTTATACAATATTCCTGACTTGATCTTCAATAATATGATGGTTTTCGCTGATAAGGACAGTCAATGTAAATCAGTGGACATAAATGTTAATAACAATTCAGTTTTCTCCTATAGTAGCATATACTGCATGAGTTATGTCCTTAAAAATCAGTATTGCTCTATTCTAAGAGTTAGCCATTAATGACAAGTCAAAGATGATGAAGACTACTTCATCCTTGTGGGAAAAAATCCTGAAGGAAAATTAGCACTCCAAGAAATGAAGCATGTTTGCTCCAAAGCCAGGTCCTAGCCAGAACACAACTTTGAATAATTCCTACAAATTCCCTAGAAATAAAAAGAACCAAAATCAGCTGGAATATTTCTTATTTGTTGAGACATCAGGATCAGAGCCTAAGTGGAGTTTCCCCAATATTATCAGCAGGAGATCAAATGCCATCTCTGACAGCTGGGCAATGTCAGGGTCCCCTTTCTACAGAAAGAGCAGAGCAGATGCCTAATGTGGGATTCTTGGGCTGGCAAAGAGTGTGGAAGTTTTCCAATTTCCCCTGAAGATGCAGAAATAGATTCTGCAGCTGTGGAGCACTAGAAGGCTGTCAAGCTCCTTCATGACTGGCAGGAGAAGAGGATGTATTTCATTAAATGGAGCTCTGTAACTTCTATTTTGCTTTCCATCTTACCCACATTCCACACATTTTTAAAGTATTGTTTAACTACAAGACAGTATGTGAGTTTCAAGTCTTCTGAAAGTAGACAATTATTCACTAAAGACCACGTAAATCCTTCCAAGTAAAAACAGTAAACAACGTACACTTTCATTTTAACATTACTCAGGTCATCAACAGATACAGTCATAAACCACAAGGCACTTAAAATGCAAGGTGACCAGCTTTCCTTAGAAAAATATTTGCTATTTATGAAAATTAATAAAAATTCATAATTATGCATAAGCTTGACCCTCTTCGACATTAGTTTTGTGTTACTTTTTAATTTTAATTTTAATTTTATTTTTAAAGAATGGCCATTACAAGTGAATATGTTGCTTCTTATTTGAACAGAACATATGGACTAACTTAGCTGGCATTTTCCTTATCAGAAAAACAAACAAGTCTTGATGTGGGTGTTCTGCCAATTAAAACACTTAACTGTGTTACAGACTGCAACTGATGCAAATCCATTACATAAACACAATGCACTTTTGGAAAATAGCAAATTAAATTTTTGCTCTTGTGCACTGCCAAAAATAAGCAATAAAGTGTTGCATATGATTATGCATGCACATAACTTTTTAAAACACTGCCAAGGAAAAAAAAAAAAGACATAATGTGAAACAAAGCCCCCTCAATGCAAGTCTTTAAGTATGAATAAAATCCACAATTCTGACACATCAGTGCATTTACTGACATTCACTCATTTTGCTTCCATATCCTGAGAAAGAGTTTAAAAACAAACAGTCATTAAGAAGATCTCAAAGCAGAGCAGGTACAGTAAAAATCTCTTCCTCACTTCATTATACATCACTGAAAATTAAGCCTCCATATGCCATACACAGACTTTAGCATATAAAGACAATAGTAACATTTATTTTGTTAACAATGGTTCTCTTAACTTACGGTTCTGACCCTTCTACCATGGATTTGATTATCAGAAAGATCTGACATTAAAAAGCAAGTCAACCATGGAAGAGCCAGCCTTAGAATTAGTGGAAAATTTTATGCCATCACAGAATTTAGTTAGACATCCCTAATCTTGTTTAATATTCACTTACTTCAGCTTTTTAGAGATTTGTCAATAAAGGTAGCCAAAGAGATCTTCAGATGTCAAGCAGAAATCTCAAGATTCTGAGACTTAACAAGGTAATTTTCATCCTAGTAAGCATCCCCTCTTACAATAGCTGCAGATTGTCTGGAACACCGGCATGCTCAGTCTTTTCTATGAGAATAGTCAGTAACAAGCAACCAAGGGAAAATCTTGGATGTTAGCAAGTCTGCTAAGTTATTCTTTCACTGTCTACTGTTATTTTGCTTTGATTTATTTTTAAAAATATTTGCATGACTTTAAGACATTTCTATGACTGATCTTTGGGTATTGTTCAGTCAGTGGGAAGGTGAGAAGGATATCCATTAAACCAAAGAGCACTTCCTTTTAATACAAACGCAGTTAAGTTCTTTGCTGATCTCAGCAAAGAATTCACATCAGTTTTTGTTTTATCATCGAATCATGGAATGGTTACAGTTGGAAGGAACCTTGAAGATCATGTACTTCCACTCCCCCTGGCATGGGCAGGGACATCTTCCACTGGATTAGGTGGCTCAACGCCCCATTCAACCTGGCCTTGAACACTTCCAGGGATGGGCACCTACAATTTCTCTGAGCAACCTGTTCCAGGGTTTTACAACCCTCAGAGTAAAGAATTTCTTCCTAATATCTAAACTGAGTTTGGGCTGGGGAGAGGGGATTCTATGTCTCTTGTGGCTCAACTGCAGAGTGAGTAACTTCATTCAAGAGACGCGCTACTTGGTAGGGCTCCTCAAACTTCTGAGATATTTTGTGTGTGTCCCCAATGTGTGCTGGAGAATGGAAAAAGAAAATTACTTCCCCAGCCTTCGTTCACATATCCAGTGTGCTATCCTGATCACCCAGAAATGCTTAAGCATTAACATGCACATGAGAAAATGACAGCACAGAAAAGAGAGCACAGGAGGGGAAATAAATTTGTTTAAACAAGCTTCATAATTAGCCACACTACCATGTTTCCCTGTCCCTAAACTGTTAGTCACCTGTCATCTGCAGGGATTGAAATGCCACAGAAATTACATTTTAAATAATGATAAACTTGTATACCTCGTGAAATACCATTTATTTTACATGTTATACACAGAACAGGTTAGAGTTACCTCTGATTTCTCCAGGGCTTTTACCAACCTATGAGCAAAAGCAAAGGATGGACCGTAGCAAGGAAAGGCATTTGCAAACTTCCTGCAGCGAAGTGCGAGAGAGCACAGCATAAAAGCAGACAGTGCTGTCAAGAAAAGATGTGTACTTTTTTAGCAGCTCCCGCTATGGAGTCTCGCAAAGAATTAACATTACGCCCTCTGCTGGCAATGCCATGAAATGATACTGGTAAAATAGCTCCGGTTGTCACTTAGGGTGACTGCTTCCCAGCTGGTAAGGAGCTGGCACAACGAGGGCAAGCTCCAGCTTCTTCTAGCAGGGGCTTGGGTTTGCCCTCTGTACATATGGAAATAGCATATGGCTCATCGGCACTTCAGCCTTCTAGAAAACTCACCCGCCAAACTTCAGAAAGGACTTATAACAATATCACTGGAGAAAATAAAAGGCCAGATCACCCTCATTCCTGGCTGAACGAAAGAAATACAACTCTACCAAACTGCTTAGGTATTAAACAGTCATTTCGGACTTCAGCCTGAGAGGGACTCCTCATGGTGCAGCAAACCCCACACCAGACTTGCAAATGTTTGCAAGTTCCCAGTTTGGTTCCACTTTCACATACTCAGAGCTCAAAAAGTAAGCCAACAATAACATAATATACAATGTAAGAAGCAGTATTTCCCAAGTATGGATTCACACTTGAATATTACATCCCATATTTAATCAACATGGTTAAAAAAGAGTTACCTATTAAATTCTTTGAGTGTAATAGCATAATATTTACTGCTCGAGGATCCAAAATAAAATTGTAAGAGTATTTCCTTCTGATTTAATTGAAGCATAGTCACACTTCAACACAAATGTGTTTGTCTCGTTGAGATTTACCTTGATTTAAAAGATGAAATGGATTGAAAATTACAATCGGTGATTTAAAAGACAGGCACAGTCACCTGGTTTCAGATTATTGATGACTTTACTAAGCATTTACTGTTGTTACAATCTCTCTCTCATCCTAGGGCAGCTTTTCAGCAACTGTACAGTACCAGATACAGTGCAACCATGACATCTAGTGGCCAGTGAAGAGGGAATAAAATACTTTCCACTCCTCAAATGCAGGATTTTTTTAAAACTAGCACTTACAAACTTACAGTTTATACCTACCTTTTGTACAATCACCGACAGAGGTGACAGTAATGATTCGTTACAAAAGAAGTGAGACCAAAACATCTGGCATGGAAATACTTTAGAAGAGAAATCAAGTGCTTTTACTAGAACAGGGTGGAATAATATTGTGCAGGTGAGGAACTTCTAACAAAGAGCAGAGTACAATGTTCATGGATGACAAAACCCCTTAGGAGTAAACTGTCATTAACTGGCTTTTTGTGCCCAGATTACAAAGGACTTTTTAAACAATGCTAGGAGAGTCAATGGAGTAACTCTCAAACTTCACTGACAATTTTGATCTACTTTAATTAACACAGAATGGAATAAAAAGCTCAGAAATTTTGAAGGCTGCTACTGTGGAGGAGTAGAATAAATAGCCTCATGGTCACTAGTATGCAATAGGCCACTTCCCAAAAGTGTAATTATCAACCAGGAGTCATGCAGGAACTCTTCTGTCCAATCTGTGTTTTGATGGGAGTCAAGCAAACTATTGCCTTAAGAAGCAATAATAAATTTGGAAAGTTGATGAGGATGGTAAAAAATTGCAGACTGAAGTGTGACACTCAGCAAAACTCTCTACCTCATACATTTATTAAAAATTGTGCCACATAAATAACAATTTCCTCTATAGTTACCTTTTTTTTTTTTTTCTTCATTAAATTCTCGCTTTTCATGAGAAAATTTCTTGGAACAACTTCCATGAAACTGGTACAACGAAATACCTCAGAAGAACTATGGGTCTTAAAGATAAAGGTTTCAGTAGGTGTGGTACAGAACATACTCAGCCACTGCTAAGTGGAAAAAGTGTAGCCATCCAAGTACAAATGGATTATATACATAAACAATTTCATGGTCTTTTCTCACAAAAGAAATTTCCAAACAGTATGTGTATCACAGTACCCCTATAGAATAAGAACCAATTAAGTTCTTACTTAAATTCCTTCTCTTTTACTGAAATTGTTTGTTTAGCACACCAATTGCCTTGAAAAGCACCAAAATAAGAATACATTGTTTCTATCCTGGAATACTCCCAGAGATAAACCTCTGTATTTCTAAATCCGCTCTTCACAGCAACTCTAAACACAAGTTTTAGGAGGAAATAGAAAGCATAAAACCCAGTAAGATAACATAAACTGGATATTTAGATTGATTTCCTAGAGAAAAGAGATTTTTTTATGCTCTTTGTCCCTTTATGTCCATGACTAAACTGCTCCAGCAACTTTTACATTAATTCAGTAATCCCAACTAAGTTGGAGAGGGCACTACAAGTTTCATGAAAGTCTAGAAAAAGGGCAGGGGGAAGCAGGGCAGAGAGAGAAATATCAGAAGGAAAGTCAGGCAGATTTCCTTGGTTTCTTTTTTTAATTTGGCAATAGTTGTCTGGCTAATATTTCTAGCAACATCCTAATACTCCTGTCTTTCAGAAGGAGCTAACTGATGAAGTCAGAGGTCAAAGACGACAAACCTGTGAGACATTAGGCTATCTCAACCCCATTGTTTAAAAACACTAACTAGTTTATTCTTTCATTTTCATATAATATAGTTCCATATTTCACTTAAATGCTACTCTGAATTTTCTTTTGGATTATTGTAACTAAAGCTTCTAATATAGTATGTAATAAAAACTGATTGAAAGGCTTTAAATTTAATATAAAACTTTTATATTATATCTGACATTTTATATGGTTCTTGAAGGAAACTAAAGATTAAATACAAACAATGTAGTTGAATTCTGAAGGTACTATGGCAAACCTTCAGCTGAAATAAATTATTGCAGCTTCACTGATATTAGCATAACAAATTACACCAACTGAGAATCTTGTGTTGTTTGTACAAGGTCTATACAAGGGTTGAATATATCACAGTGAGTTAATGAACCAACCCTATCCCCCAACCCAAAACAAATTAAAGACTTCACTGGTATCATAATTTATTTTTTTTAAATAAACTACACTGACAATTCCTTGTCATTATCATACTGGACAGGCTATGAAATTGATCTCTTGGATTTAAAATTTTATCATTGTCAGAGTTCAGTATAAAGCCAAAGCGTAGTTGGCTAAAGTCAAAAGAAGGTGAGAGAATTGTTTGGTTGTTTGGCGTGGGGGGGTTGGCTTTTTCAACATGTTAAGACTACCTGGACATGTCTAAGCAGCATAAGCCAGTAGGTTATGGCCTTTATTTTCACATACTAATCAGCCTGTGGAAAACTTTAAGATATCAGAACTTTATTATTTTAGTCCAAAAGACTCTTATTTTTATCTTAGTTTTCATTATCATAACTAAAAGGAGAGAGAAAGCCAGCCAGAAAGCAGAGACCTGAGAAGCTAGGTTTTTAGAATCCAACAACAGCATGTGAAAACAAATAACAGCGTGCCATTAATGGGAACGATGCACTGGAATGAAGAGCTTGGGTAACACATTAGATGCTGTAAAAACATCAAAATCATGCTATCAGTTTACACAAATAACAATGGACAGGTATTAAAGAGTTTTAACTTTCTTGATTTAACTTTTCAATGTCCTAAAATTTACTTAGATTTGATCACTCATAACTGTACAAACAGTAGCAGCAACTTTTTTGCTGGTTTGATGGAAAATATAAGATCTGGCTTTTCTCTACATATTGCATGAATGGTTTAAGAAATCAAGAGCACCTTTAAACATTAAAAGAAAAATGGGAGCCCTTTTAGAGGATGGCATCATTTCCTAGTAAATCATTAGCAAATGAGTAGTAGTTCAGCTTGCACAGTTCTGTAGGTAATGGACTTCATTCACAATAAAGTAAAATATTAAAAAAGCATTAAAAGCCACCCCATCCATTTTACTCCAACTTTCAACTCATAAAACTATGCCTATTGATCAAAAAGATATTTTGCATACCATTATAATTTTTCACAACTTTACGTATATGTCTCTTCAACAGAAGAAACACACGTTTCTTGATGAGAGAAACACTGATGCATGCTGATAGCAGACTACAGAATTTCAATCAGTTTATCGTATTTTTATTATTTCCACAGTAAAGCTATGCACAGCAAGATAAATTATCTAATAAGTATTAAAATACTCGAAAGGATAAAATGTCTGACAACATGTATTTACATAGCTTATTTCTAATTACACAGCTTTTGCTTTAATATGAAAATAAATCTCTACAGAAGGATCTGCATTAATTTATCATGGAATTTATTTTTAAATTTAGAAAGAAGGAAGTGTAGACACTGAAAAATGCTCCCAGAACAGCTACACTACCTGTCACTAAAGAAAAATCTGTACTGAAAATGACTACCAGTTATCTGCTATACTGATTACTTGAGAGTATTTGCTGCCCTTTGTTTAGAGTAATTCTGTGGAATACAACCTGATGAAGATTTTTTGTTTGATGACAGGGAAGTAATTTAACATTTTTGTTACTCAGTCACACATATAGAATTAGGGAATTAGCACTTACAGTGATCTAAATGTACTGAAGGTCATCCTCAATTCAGATATTTAGCTGATAATTTGATTAATAAGATTTTGCAAGAATTTTAGATCTTCTGCTAAAAGCACTGTTTTGTTGCGTATTTCCCTATGAAAGATCTCAATCTGACCATTCTTTGAGAAAATAAAATACCATAGAGCAACTACAGAAGTCTAAGTTTAGTTCAGGCTGTAGCAGTATATGGGGAAAGTAAATATTATCTATTATTTCACCTCAGCATCTGAAAAAGACTTCAGAAAAAAATTTAATAAAAATGTTTTCTATCAAATAACAGAAAAGCATTTGAAACATATGCTAAGATACATGTGCTCAAAATTAGCTCAGATACAGGACAGCAGGTGGCACTGGCAACACGCCAGTGTTAAAACAGCTGTGTTGAACTGGTATTAAATGAATCATATTACATCTGTCTTATCTTTAATGTGAAGTTGTAAATGTACAGAGCATAAGCTCTTCTTTCATAACATTCTATCCTTTGGTGTAAGTGTTCTCTTTGATACTGCTATTTAGTAGTTTATTCAGGTAGTTTGAGAGACGGAAGAACTATCTTCACAGGGATTTATCATGACAGGACAAGAGCCAACTGGCAATAAATGCTGCAGAAGAAATTCCATCTGCACCTAAGAAAAAAGCTCTTTCCCTTGAGAACAACTAACACTGAGGGAGGTTGGCCGCAGACCTGGTAGAATCCACCTCACTGGAATTATTCAGGACTGGGCTTGACAGGGCCCTGGATAACTCAATCTGCAGCCCTGCCTTTAATAAGAGGCTGGACCAGGTGATCTCCAGAAGTTCTTTCCAACCTAGATTGTTCTAGGACTCCATATGGTTATGCCACACAACACAGCACCATGCTGAGAAGCCTAGACACTGCTCCAAGCCAGCTGTAACATACATATGGGCAGTAAAACGTTCTTAACAGATAGCACCGTAGCTAGGAATTAACAATATGCTGTTAATAGGACAAATTATTCAGCTTTTCACAACTTCCCGCTCCACAGCTGGCTCCTTTGGTGTTGCTTAAAACATGCTAATGTACCTCTGACTTTGAAGACACACTTATGTTCTCCGCATGTCATTCTGCCATAGTACAAAAAAAAAGAAAAGTAATTCTTTATATAGGCAACAGAGAAACTAACTGAGGGCCACAGCTGACATGCAAGCAGAAACTTGACATTTTTGTGTTAATACTTACATTCTCTAACCCAAGGAGGACCAAGAGTGGGATTGTTGTCATTCCTCCCTGGATCCACTCTTCTAGAGAAACAGTGCCATCATGATCATAGTCAATTTCTTCCATCATTTCATGAAGGATCTATACAGTTTAACAAAAAAATCTCATAAATTCCATATTCTAATAATGCACAAAGGTATGTGCAGATCTCCAATTCCATCATCGACATGTACAAAGCAAGGAAAATATTATTTGTATGGCACTTGTATTAAAATGAGTACTGATAGTTCAGAAAATGAAGTGTCATATTCCTGTTTACATTTTATTATCACCTAAAGGTCCCAAACCAAATTGTGTCCCCTTGTGTACTTAATATATACAATACAAATAAGAGGTAGTTACTTTTCAGAAATTTTCAGAGACAAAGCAGTTGTGTTATAAAAGTTACTTACAACATATACTGAAGAAAAGCCTTAAACTGCAGCAAGAATGTTTCGCAGATCAGATTTAATCAGAAAAAGACTCATACAAGTGCTAATTAACAGTGTCACAGGAGAGCACAGACTATTATTATTTCTATCTTACTAATATATAGAATCACATGCTGACATGAACTATCACAACATGATTAAACGCCATCTCTAGCAACATTAAAAACTTGTGATGAAATGGAAGCTTACTGGACTCAGTTCAGTAACATCCCATTCAAGGTATTCTGCAACATGCATCATTTGAGCAATGATATTTTCCAGCTCCTACAGATGAAAGAAAAAGAACGATAATATTTAATGAAACATTATAAAGACAAATTCTGCTGCAAGTAATTTATAATTCAAACATATTGCATTCAGTGACATTGTTTCATCAATGTTCCTAATGAAATGTCCTTTACGCTGGAAGTTGTGCACTCTTAGGTGAATCCGCTTCACTAGCAAAACATCAAGCATGGACCGCAAAGCATGCAGGGAGGTGAAATGCAGCCCCACAGTTAAAGGACAGCCTCTGGGTTGAAAGCAGTAATAGATTCTTCTTTCCTAGTTGTTCATTCAACCATTGGTTTCATGATCTGAAGTCTGCCCTGCGATATAATGATGTAAGGTCCTTTAAATTCCAGCACCCTAACAAACTACTTTTTTGACAGCAATTGTATAATTAACAACTTTCTAATGGAAATAAGGCATAAAGTGGGCAGTATAAACTAATACAGACATATTTCCTTACCATTACAGTGCTGTTATTTTCCTCGATCGCATATCACTAGTGCTTTTCCATATTCATATATACAATATGGTTTGTAAACACACTCAAATGCTTATCTAGAACCATTCTGAATTCTCATGTGCATTTATTATGCGTTAATTATCTAATTAATATTTTGTATTGCCTAAAACAATGATACAGTATTTACTTTATACTGTTATGTAATTTAGCTTCTCTATTCCCCTATCACTTATGGGAATCACTTCCTCTTCTTTACCAATTCACTCTATGCTGTCTTACTTCAGTGAGATACAAAAGAAGAAGGAAAAAAAAAAAAAGAGAAAAAAAGAAAAAAAACAAGCTGTCAATAAAATACTTAGTTCTGTTAGCTAACATTTACAAGAAAAAAAAACTTACATTTTTAAAAATGATTGCTATATTATGTTTTTTCTTCAAATGTTTGGTTGGGCTATTCCTCAAAACTTTGTTTTTAATATTGGTCCTCCATTCTTAATAACAACATGGAAGTTCTGACATCTCTCCACATATATCCACTGTGTGACTCTCACACTTTCCCCTTTTAATGAAATTTTTACAAATGGTGCTTTCATACACATTGCTCAGCAGCATATTAGAATTTTAGGAATCATATTAATGTGTACAGTACATATAAGTACAGTCATACAGTAATATGATTAAAAATCAGAAGACTATAGAATAGAACTCCACAACAGCAGTGCCAGCATTTGAAAATTTACACAGTTCTAGAAGCAGCAGTTTAAAGGAAAAGAAATCTCAAGAGTTAGTTTCAAAATGGGTTAATTTTTATTGACTATAGTTTATACTGCTTCTGTTAATTAAGGATAAATATAAACTTGATTTGGATTAATGTAGTTTTGTATAGCTTTTCCATTATGACATACTCTTACAATGTATTAAAATACATAAACAACATTACCGAACTATCCAGGTATCCATTCCCATCTGTATCATATAAGCGAAACATAACTATAAAGGAAACAAAAAGAGAAGGAAACTCAGTTAGAAAACATAGTAACAACATTATTTCATTAAAAAAACAAGCAAACCTAACCACAAAACAATAAACCTGAGTTTCAAAGAAAGGACAAACATAAACATTTTCCTTTAACAATCACACTAACTGTAGACCCACCAAACACTTCGTATTATGTGAGAGGTTCACTCAGCGACTACCCTGCCACAATGCCGCCAACGCAACATATTAGCGGGACAGTGCAATTGCACCTTTTCCACATAATCACTCCAACAGCTAATTTGGCCTGTAAAAAATTCTGATTCCTCCTAGAAATGATCTGTATTCATGGTACCCCCAAAAGGCCTTTCTCTGTCATCTCACCAGACATAGGATAACACACAATTAGTCGGGCAAATGTTGGTAAGCCTGCTAAAGTTACAACGCTATCCTACTCCTTTGGTTGCAGGTATTGCTATTCAATAGTGATACTGCTTTAGAAATGCTTTCTGACCAACTAAATGAAACAGAGGATTATTATTTGAAGTACCTAATCAGCCAAATCAAACAATAAACATTCCTCACAGACTCCCAGCATGACTTCTCCCAGGACCAGACTTGCTTCATCGATTTGAAAACGTATTCCCAACATTTTGGAGAGCTACCCAGACAAGAATAGCTGCATTTTGATAACATCCAGAAAGAACATACACCTTCAAGTTTGTATCATCACTTGATTCCAGCCACAAGAGTGGCTATGTCCACCATTATCAAGATATTTCAAAGCAGCTTAAGTCTACTGACCATATACTGCATTAGATTGCAAAGCAGAAGGAAGCCTGAAGCTCTGGCAGGAATATTGGTAAACTGCTACAGATGAAAACCAGAAGCCCATGAATACCTCACTCTTTATCTCTACTTTCTGGGACAGTTTGTCAGAGCTCTGAAATCTAAACACCATCCCCTTCAAAAGTACTCTTTTTCCCCCCCTAGATCTATTTTCTAAGGAGATAGAAGAGAGCCCATATACAGGTGCTTCCAGGACACTGTAATGCCTTCACTGACAGCAAAAAACCAAGCAATCTGCTTACAAACTGTCTTATCAGATATCTTTGGAAACATAACATATGACCTATTCATATGACCGTATGACACAGTGCTTAGTGACATGGTTTAGTGGTGGTTTTGGCAGTGTTAGGTTAATGGTTGAACTTGATGACCTCAAAGGTCCCTTTCAACCTAGACAATTCTATGATTCGATTCAGCAGTGAACAATCCCACCACATTGGATCCACAGCAAATGCTGTTACAGTCCAATTCTGCAAGCAAAGCTTATCACGGTTTTCAGGAAACAATATAATGAGAAATGAGAGGAAATCCTTAGCAATTAGAAAGTAAAGTTCAGAAAGAATTTGATTACTTTTTACTTACAGCAAAACATATTTAACTGTTATATAGATTGGTTTGCTTCTCTTACATCCCCTATCTTATTCCCAAGTTGATCACCTAACTGTGGGGAAAACTGGTAAGTACTATACCACTTCAGCAGTTTTTGCCACTACATCGCACTGCTCTTAAGAGCTGTAATATTAGATTGAAGATATTTACTGTAGTACATTGTTTCAAGCTACAAAGGTCCATTATTCATTAGTTATAGGCTAAGAAAACCTATAAAAATATCTTTATTTGCCTGTGAATTACATATCAGAAATGTTTCAGTGTAAAACAACAGTTAATGCTAAAAGCCACCAGAGATTGCTACTGCCCCTGCTTGTACGCCTTCTACCAAAGCTGCTCAGAACACGACAGCTAATATTAACTGGCAAAGGTACCAGTAAGCATTTACTGTTTCCATAGGGATGAATCACTAAATCACTCCGTGATAAAGTTCAAATCATTTGGTTCTCCTGCCTCCTCCTCTGCAATTGTAATACACTGGCTGAAAGAATGTTCTACAGTTATCGTGAAAGCAAGTTTTAGCATCTCCTTGATCTTTACCCACTCCTGAGAAGTAGTGCTTACAAGTTTTTTTCTCTTTTAGCATGAATCAGTAGTTCTAATCGGTCATTTAAAAAACAGACATTAGCATAATTATAACTGTTTCACCTTGGTAGCAAACAAAGTCTCTCCGATTACATATGTGTTGGTTAGTGAAAAGGCTCAATCTGTGCTCTTGGCTAGACTCTGAAAAACTATGTTACTGATGTGGCATGCAATCTCTTTTCTATTCATATCCTGCTAAATATTCATGTTCTTGCTGATTTACATACTCAAGGAGAAAAAAAACAACAAGAAAATTAGAAAAAAACTGAACAAAAGTTGTGACGCAGACTACAGAGCCCAAGTCAATCTTTTATATTTCTTTTCCCACCCTCTTATCTGATAGCACTGATTGGCCACTCAATTTCTATTACTAGAATGCGTACCTTTTGTAAACAATTGGCCACTCAATTTCTATTACTAGAATGCATACCTTTTGTAAACAAAAATGTATTAAAATGAATTAACAAGATGAGATCAGTTGCTGCACTGCTGTACTTTCACCTGCAACCTCTAGACTTCTAATCTTGCCTATGACAAAAGCGGAATCCCAGAAATTCCAAAAGTTCAAAATTATGCCCTTTTGAGAAGAAACTGGGGAATTCATTCTCAGAAATACATGCACAAACAAGAGCTGAATGCACTTTCTATTTTCACCAGTGCAAGCACTTTGAAAACTGTAAGGCTTGTCACTCTCCACAGAAGCCTGAGTGTCCAAGAGCTGTATAGCATCACAAAAAGACAGACTATACCTAATCATATTACTGCAAAAATACAAAAGAACAGTGTGGCATTCTTGAAGCTTCTGTTGGCATGGAAAGAACAGAAACATAACCTGGAGATAAGATCCTGATAAGATAAACTGGCAAAAGAAAACCCCACAGCTCCTAATTCTTGAAGCTTTTGTTCATAATAGTGGAGAGAAGTTTGAGTACTGGTAAGCATCTTATGTTCGTAAAGCTATGGTACCTGTGGAGGTCATATACTTCCTCCACACCATTTATGTCTGATGCCCTTCATACTGCCTCCTGGCATTTCTCTGAACAGTTTCACAAGAGATACATGTCTGGTGTCCATGGTTATACTGATAAAAAACACATACAAGTTGAGGAATGGGTTGTGCTGATAAAGCCTCATGTGAATGCGAGCTAATAACTTTTGCTGTTGAGGTCATTAAAGGAAGAAAAGTTGAGCTATGAAACACCACTGTTCAATTCTTAGGAAGCACCCTGCATATTTACAAGGGGTCTTTCTTACACATTGAAGAATCATAGCGTGGACACCAGCAAGCAAAGCCTGGTACATGTGAAAACAACACGGAAAGCCGAACAGGGTTTCTATGGATCAAGTCTACAGGTTGAGCCAAAGAGCATAAAGGTATTTAATAATATAGATACTCCTTGAACTATTTGCAATATGACCTTAAAAAGAGAACTTAAATTCTTCCAATGTATCTCTGCTAGGAAAGTTTGGGATATTCTTTATATTCAGGTCACATATAGTTTATGACTAATAGATATTGTGAGCATGTCAAACAGGTAAGGATCGCAGTGCTTAAGACCTCTACAAATCCTCTGTTAATAGGTTAGAGAATCCATTCAGCTGCTGGAATATTTGTAAATCTATGAAAATCCGTAGAACATACATATCCAAAACCTAAACACTATTTTGTCTTAGTGTACTTCATCTTAAAACATCCTCCAGCTTTTATCACGTTTTATTTGAAAAAACTGCTTCCATGTTCTGCTTGTCATGAATCAAGTTTCCAAACACAGCTATGATACAGTCTTTCCATTTCTTGTCAACAGAAAAAAAATATTTTGAGATTAGTATTAATGTTAATGTTGGCAACTCTGAAATAAGCTATCCTTTCTTCTTCCACTCCACTGCTACTAATTTATAATTTATCTTACAGTCACAGGACATACTGCTATAAAATTATTTCAGACAAAGGGTTAAATTATACTGTTAATTTTTAAAGACAATTCAGTTAAAATCACCAGGGAATTCTGCACACTAATGGAACAAAACAAGACAAAATTTTGACACAAAAAAGCAACAGTATGTGGTGTATTTCAACTCTGTATGACAAAGTAGGAAAATAAAACTACGTAATAACGATGTCCTTAATTATATGTAGTAAGTGCAAATGATCTTGAATATATAAAACATGTAGGCACCATACATTTATCAGATCAGGCTCTCTCACTCCTAAATCATATAGATCAGTCTTTTGCCTGTGCCAAAGTTCCTTGCAGGAAGTTCAAGGAACGTCTCCTACACTCAAACCATCATCTGCTCCTCTGGCTTTCCCCCTTTTCAATGCACCATTTCCTGACACCAGGGCAGGCAACTGAGCACCGTTTCATGCTATGGTTTGTGCATAGAGGTCTTCACAGCTCTGATAAGCCTTGCATGACTTGCTACCACGAACCAGCTATTATATTCTAAGTTGAATTCAAATCTAGGATCTTAGTTTTCCCCTGCTTGTGTTCTGAATGCACATTCATGCATACATTCTTATATTTTAATCACATGATACCAAACTGGTATTACCAAATTTGGGGACAGCTTCTTATAAGCTTTGCTGAGGCAAAAGTATTGGTGACCTTACAGTACACAGTTGTCATTGTAAGCTAATTACGGGTAATGAAACATCGAGATACTTCAACAACAGGCAGTCACGTAACCTTGTAATGAATTTCTCATTCCGGTTGAAGCAGGCTACTGTTTGCATTTCCTATCATATTGAGTATTTCCTTCCCATACAGTATTACAGCCTTCATCCCACAGCTCTTTTATAGACAGACCAGCTATGTATATCAAAGTATATTCAGTGTCAATAAGGACTATATGATTGGATGGACTGTTTATCTAACTGGAAAACCGGCTTCTACAATTCCATAATAGGGAAACACACATTTTCCTTCTTTTTTTTTCCTGATTTGCAGATCAAACTCTCAGTTATTTTTTGAACAGGCAGAGGTGTTGGGCTTTAATGAACCAGGCCCTTAATTAAAAAGAACAAGTAATTTCTAACTATCAGTGTCAAACACTCATATGTGTAATTTGAACCAGGCCCTTAATTAAAAAGAACAAGTAATTTCTAACTACCGGTGTCAAACACTCATATCTGCAATAATGGTCACCTAGAAACATGTTTTTGTAATGCACCTACTAAAAACTGAGTCTTAAACTCAGAAAATTTAGAAACAGAATTTTTGATGTCTTGTTGAAATAAATATATAAAATTAACTTAAAAGAACATACATTCTAGCTTGTCTTCAGGTCTTCCTCTTTCTAGCAGTGACAAATAGCAAACGATATCTTTCAGCTGGATCATGTCTGGCAAATGTAAGTTGGCAGGAGTAGGAGGTCGGGATGTAGAGGTACCTTTGTTAAGTCTCAGACCTGGAAATAACACACAGTATTTGTTACTCTTCACATATGATGTAAGCAGAAAATGAAAACATAACTCTTGCATACGTGCACCTACATTTTATGTGAATCTCAGATGACTTCTTAATTTAAATACAAATGTGAAGTTTTAAATAATTCATGTTCATAATTTATCCAGCAAACACAGAATTAAATTGTTAGTGAGGTTTTAAAATATCATGCAGGTAAAGCAAACTGCTGCAAAAACAAAAAAAAATCAACTATGGGAATGGCATAACCCTTTTCTGTGTTGTCAGAGCAACACTTATTTAAAACATGGAAGCCTCAGCCACTGAATACTATGGAAATACACATATAATTTAAATAATAGTCATAATAATTGCTCAAACATTGTGATCAAGTGCAGTTCCAGTGTACCACTTGGAATACACGTTTCAATACTGCCAAACTTTTTGTTTCAAGAGAACATCAATATGATCAGTCCTGACGCTACTACTAGAATCTGCAGGACCAATAAATACAGGGGAAAAAACGGGCAAGCACAGGAGAACACACAGAAAGCAGTAATAAAGCTTTCTTTAAAAGTATGTTACATTTCTCACTGACTTTAGTGATGTTAAAGATGAAAATTTACAAAAGGATTTACTGTTCTTAAATATTTTCTTTAACTAATTCAGAACAGATTTGTCATTGCACACATAACCTGCATATATAATTTCTCTCATCCACTTGTCTTGGACAAGTTAATAACTGTAGCAAATGGAAACAGAATTCTAGGGGGTATTTCCCTCCCTATTTTTTATCTTGGAAAACTTCATTACAATCTGAAGACGTTTTCAAAGGTCTACTGATGTACACACATTAAAAAAAATAACTTCAGTAAATAAGAGCAAATTTGCATGCAGAAAATATATCTTTGAATCAAGATCGTGTTCATGATTTCAGACAGATAATAAACATTGAAAGTAAATATTTAAATGAATAAGATTTAATAGGGAAATATTCTACTAAATGAGCTTGCTTGTCAGTTAAGTGTCCTTAAAATTAAGACATTATAAAATATTAATCAATTAAGATGCTTGCTTTAATCACACAATTTACACAAATCATTCACATTCCAGTTTTAAGTGAATCTCATGCACAGAATAAAAAGTGTTATAAAGCTTGGAATAACTCATCTCAAAAATGCGTAGTCCTGAAATCCACATGGAAAGGCATACAAATTTTAAGGTATCTTTTAGCTTACCATCAGTTGCAAGGCACACGTTAAAAGTATTACTTCTTAATCAGAGGTTTAAGAGGGGTGGCTGCAATGTGCTGACTTACAGATGACTTACAGTGCTGCTGCTTACCTGGCATCTGTTTCCATCTCTCTTCAGAAACCTTAACTGAAAATAGAATTTATAATCAGACATGAGTGGACAAAGAGACACTAAGTAAAAAATGGACACATACTAGAGAGATTTATGAACCCTGCTACTTTCCTTGTGATCGTCTCTAGGTCTCATGTACCTTTCCACTTTCCAGAAGAATGTCAAATGTTTCTGACAAATTTATTTCCCAGTATGATCAGTTTTTTTCACTATTGGTAATATTTAAAAATTACTAGGGAGCCTAAAACAAAGGTTTCCGTAATTTTCATTTGCACATCAAAATATACCAGCGCACACTTTTTCCCTTTAAATGCTACATATTATAAAGATGTAACACCTAGTTTAAATGTCATGCAATTGAATTACAATACGAACACTATATTTTCAAACACAAATAACTCTTGCATGAGGTGAACAGAATTGGCTCTCTGAACATGCTTTGGATATAACAATTTCTCAAACAGCCCTTCTGGTATTACACTAAATACATATGGAAGACAACTAATCTGGTCTCACATTATATTATTTCTAAAATCTAAACAAAAAGATGAAAATTAACTAAAAGCTGGGAAAAGTGAGTGAAAGAGAAAAGACTTTTAGGAGGTAGCATTAAAGTAAGAAACAGCATACAGTTTAAACAACAATGATAACAATAACAACTATAATAATGATTTATTTTTTTTTACCGCAACTAAGAATAAAATCTATCAGAAAGAATTATAGTGAAAGTGAAGAAAGCTGAGTATGGCCTATACTGGGCAGAATTTAGATGTAAATCTGGCAATGACCTAAAAATAGCTTTATCATTTCTACATATGAAGTGTCAAAAACCATACAAATGTAACACCAGAATGATAAAAGACGATTAAATAGTAGTACTCAGACAACATATGTAAAAGCACAGCATAATAAATAAATATGCACTACTAAATGGCAGCTGCTATCGCAGGCTGGCAAAAAGTGTTAAGCGTAAAAGTTTACGAATTTTGGTGGCTGGTACAGTGCATGTTTATTGCTGATGCTACTCATTGATGAGAACAATGAAAACTTCAATGAAAAATTAAAAGTAACAAAAGCAGAAATGAAATTGTGCTACTGAGACTTTATAGGCAACAGAATCTATATCCATAGTTGAAAAAAATGCAATGCTGAATATTTATGACATCCAAAGTATACCCTGCAGCATACAATAAAGAATACACTTAGACACGTCCATAGAGATTCTGTTGCAAAGAACCTTTAAGGGCAAAGGACTGAATATCAAAAACCCATGAGAAAGTCATCAGAGCTGTAATTAGCAGCGGGTTTTGAATAGTCCACACAACTGATTACACCATAGTCTAATAAGCCTACTGCTCTGCATGTGGAACCCGTCTAGATAACAAACAAAAAAAGCCTAAGAAGTTGGAAATGTACTGTCTACACAGCAGGTATTTGTGGAAGGAGATGTGTCCAAGGCTGTTCTGATTAGAAAAGATAAAACAAGTTACCTGAAGAATTAAATTCAAATAAAAAAAATAATTTATATGAAGAATCATACCCTCGATGTGGTAAGCAAGTTTTGCTATCAGAAAATTTACTTTTCGGTTAAGTCTAATTAGAGTTAATGAGCATTATATATATACATTATAATATAATTGATGACAATAATGTAATATTTTTGTTTGTTTGTTGTTTTTTTCCAGGAAATATAAAGCTAAGAAGTGGAAATGACAGGTACTGTGAACTTAAATAAAGAAAACTAACTGGAACCCATCTATTTAACAGAGTTGAGAACAGCATGCACTAAAACGAAAAAGCAGGTCAGACTCAATGGGTGATATCTGAAAGCCTACAACTAGTATTGTACACTGAGGCATCTATGGAAATCTAATGCTCGGTATCTGCAAGAAAAGCCTACATTTCAGCTAGTAGCACTTGTATCAAACTCACAACTTCTGGATGAGTTGTAATATGAAGACCCCTAATCTTCATATAAAGAATTCAAGTGATTAAGTACCCATCAAACCATTTGGTAACTTGCTCTAAGCACTTGATTATCCCACCTGTTCGAAATATGCAATTTATTTCATTAAATTAGTCTAGCTTCCACTTTTAGCTACTGGATTTTGATAGAGTTCACAAACTGCTAAAGTGCTAAACCAAGTATTCAAATTTAGGAAGGTAACCTTAAATTTCTTCTGCAAATTTTCTTTAAAAGTTTTATAAATTTTTGTAAGCTGTCAGTTTTTAACACTATTTTGCATGGAAGTATTTTAACATGTTAAGTCCTCTGAACTCAAAATCACTTTTAATAAAAATGTTCAGTTTATCATGAAAATTTCAAACTGCATAAAAGAACATCCTTACATTGGGAAAAGAAATACTGCTAACACTTATAGGACATTTAAAATATCAGTAGCTGATAAGTATGTAGGATTACTAATAGCAATATCACACCTAGACAATCAAGAGAAGCAGCAGTAACGGCACAGAAACTGTAGAGCACCAGCAGGAGCCTCCTGCATGAAGCTCTGAAGGTTTCTAAGTGCTTATACAGTAGAGTAGGCAAAAAGATTGTGTAACCATAGCAATCTGATTAGCATTAACATGACAAAGACTGTCCACTTGGTGTCTCAGCTGCATCATTATTGTGAATTGAAAAGACGAAGCCATTTAGTTTCCACTTCTTTTCACAGTGTTCATTGTTCACGATTGAGTTAGTTTCTTCAATTTCACAAATATCAGAACAAAAAAAGAAATCCATATAGTTTAGAATTCCATATATTTATAGCTATTAGAAGTAAAATAGCAGGGAGAAGGAACCTTCACCTCTTATATTAGTGATTTATTATTATTTATTACTATTTATTTTTTTTACTATTATATTACTATTTATTATTATTTATTACTTACCTCCAGAAAGGTGCTGGGGTTTGTTTTTTATTAACGGGCTGCAGTGGGAGATTTTGTTGCTAAATGATGTAAAAAGATGCTCAACAAAATCATCTGGTAACTCTGCCTCTAGAAAAGTCTTCATGAACAGCTTGAACCCCTCTAAATCAATTGTCTAGAGTGAAAAAAAAAAGAGAAAGAGAAAAAAAGTATTTTGAATTGTTCATTTTGCAAAAACTTGCATACTAATCCATCAAATAATATTCTGTTAACAAAAACTTTGGACTGTCTTTGAAAATATTGATATCTGAAGATACAGCCTGGCATACCCATTCTTGAAAGTGACTGATTATTGAATTGAGTGTTACTTTGAAAACTCACAGTATTGCTACAACAGCCCAGAGTCAATTCAGATCACTTGTATCAGGATCCCGAAACTTAGTTCCATGCTCTCTAGTTTCTTGATTAGAAAACGGCTAAACAGCACATACAAAAGCACAACCAAAGGCACCTATGGAGCTCACAGGGATGGACACAGCGAGTCTTAGCTTTTCCCGTAATTGGGCAGACAACAAGCAGGGGAGTCTTGGATGCATAATTCACAGAATTGAAGGCCTCCTGTCTTTTCCTAGGTGGCAACACGTTTTGTTGTTATTTGTCAAAGAGAAACTAACCACTCTGTCTTAAATAGGTTCTAACAGTCAAATAAGAGAACTGAGACACGCAACATAACTTACAGGGGAAAAAAAAGTTGTTGATTTGAAACATTTGCCATTTAGTTTAATTTGGGTTTGCTTTTGCCAGCAAGATAAGAGCTGGCTGAACAATTAAACTTCATTGATGATTTTTCCTGGTAAGACAGCATCGTCTGTTTTGAGCAATAAAATGAATCATAGAATATCTAAAGTTGGAAGGGAACCATAAGGATTGAGTCCAACTCCCTGATCCTCACAGGCCTACGTAAAAATAAACCATACAACTAAGAGCATCATCCAGATGCTCCTTGAACTCTGACAGGCTTGGTGCCATGAACCCTTCCCTGGGGAGCCTGTTCCAGTGACTGGCCACCCCCTCAGTGAAGAAACTTTTCCTAATGTCCCATCTGAACTTCCCTGACGCAGCTTCATTCCATTTCCTCGTACCCTATCGCTGGTCACCAGAGAGAGGAGATCAGCACCTCCTCCTCCGCTGCCCCCCTTGAGGAACGTGTAGACTGCAATGAGGTCACAGCAATGTAAAGCATTATGATCCCATTTTATCCTGCTAATATACAACTATTAATGGTAAAGTTGTCCTGAAACATATCAAGAGAGCTTAAGACAATTTCAGTTTATCTCAAAAATAACTATGACACAACTGCATACTTATCAATTATGCTACTCTGTTACATATTGTGATTTTAAAACAGTTTATCAGTCATTAATCTGAAAAACAGAGGGTTACTGTCTTTGTTTCTAGATCAAACAGGACAGCAACTTTTCACCATTAAATAATTAAGGGATAAAGCCACATTATATCACAAAAGTGAATTGGAGATATTTCCCCACACCTCAGGAAGACTCCATTTCTCCATAAAAAATGCTAGTGCAACTCCTTTAGTTCAGCACAGTGAATGCAGCACTAGGAAGGAAAAGACTAGAAAGAAATCAGCTTGAAACCATGCCGGAAAAAGAAAATTGAAACTAAATTTTCAAAGTGCCTCAGTGACTTTGGAATGTGAGTCACAGTATAAATAATTTTTACAATGACTTTAATATCATTTCAACACTTCAGAGCTGGGATTTCTTTATTCCTGGCTTTTTTTTTTTTTTTTTTTTTTTTTTAAATATTTAGGAGATGTAGAAATTTTATGTCCACATGAAATAAGGTGTTTCCCATTAAGGTCAAGACCCAGCTGCCTCAGGGTAAAGTTTTAAATGCGTATCACTGTCCTCACAAGGGACCAAAGTCACAGATTGCAAAATTTGACTGATCTTGTACAAATCGTTATTATTAGGAATGCAAACTTGGCAAGAGGGTATCTACGCTGAGCTTCTAATCCAGAACACCTCATTTGAGAAAGAAGGTCAGTGAAACCAATAAAACACTTACCTACTGAACACCAAAATATCAGACTGAAAAAAAATTGCCTCCACAAGGCTCAAACTGGGTGTAAAATGGAAATAATCAACTTGGACATGGACTCACTATCTTTATCTCATTACAGGGTTTCAGTCACTCAGCTTTGGCAAATCATACAGTTTCACCCATGCTACAACCGTTATGTTTTTTCTCACTATTTAAGTCACCGACATCTAATTCACTGTTTATAAACTATGAAACCACAATGGCAAAAGGATTAGTATCAGCATCCAAGTAAATCGGTCATTACTTTACACTATACAAATGTATTTTTTATCTGCAAGCATAACAAATACATTAATCACTAAATCAACTGTCTTTAACAATGTGAAATTGCTTTGTTAGATTGTTCGTTAATGCAACGTGTCTTAGCTATTTCACTAAACTACATACAAGAGGAATAACCAAGTGAAAAAGGAAAACAGGAAAACAAATTATAATCCCATTTAAGTTAAGGTTTATGAATGAACATGTAAAATATCTCTGTATTACATAAAGCTTTTCTTTGTTTACCTTGTCTGTGGATTTTATGTATATACTGCTAAAAATATTCCCTGAGTTTAGAGCTTAGGTTTTTAAACTGCTGCCTGAGAGACATTGGTCCACCAAGCTGCCAGCAATAACTAAATCCCTATTGCTACATTTTTCCCATTTATGGGCTCATAATTATGTCTGGGTAGAGATTTGGATTAATAAATAAGGTTAAAATTACATGTGTCCTTCTTCCTGAAGACTCTTTTTCTCAAAGATGTTCAAACTTTTAAATATTTTTCTTTTAAATATTATTATTTTAAATTATTTTAAATATTTTTAAATATTTGTCAGACTATCATCTACCACAGTGTCCTCCAAAGCAAGTGTTCCAAACTGCCCTATATTTTCTGGCCAGGAGAGACAACAGATATCAAAATAACACATGAATTGGCTGCCATGTCCATTTACTGTACTTGAAACCCTGACTGCCATTGATTAGGGTGCTCAGCAAAGGAAAAAAGAAAGTGGGTGCTTGTTCTATAAGGTTGTTCTACAGTCAGATTTCTTCAGCTGGAAGTGCTTTATCTTCTGCTTTAACGTCCTCTGTGAGCTCTATTCCCCAAGGGAAGAAGCAACATTCATATAACCCGAGTTCAGATGTTGCACATCCAGAAGCTTCTAAATGATGCTGAAAGTTAGTTAGGAGCTGGTAAGTGACTTGAATATGGATTGGAAATGTTTATAATAGCCCAAAATGCAGATGCAAAACCACATGCTGTATCAAAAGAATGTGCAACAACAGTCCTGCCTCTAAAGGATATCCATACATAAAGCTTTGTGATTAGATTCTTACTTATATGAAAAAAAACCCCACAAAATACATGATTCTAATAATCCCATAGCTGAAAAACATTTTCTAGAGGACCTAACATACTTATCCCATAGCTGAAAAACATTTTCTAGACCTAGGTGTAGATTATCCTATTAGAACTGAGCTCTAAAGTAATGCAGTCGTTTCTGGAAATTTGTTTTTGTAAATGTATATACAGTAAATAACAGAACTGAGCTAGACTACAGCCTACCTAGGCATAGTTTAGATTATTCATCTAGCTTTCCAATGAAAAAGGGGTGAGCTTTCAAAAAAAGACTCACTTCAAATTACTTTCCGTGCTTTGTCATCTCTTTCTCATTGTAATATACATAAGCCATCACGTAACTGCAGAAAAATTGAATAATTTCTTGAAAGAAATACTGTGAGGACCACTATAAAAGACTTATGAGTATTATCACCAAGTAGAGGTTTTAGTATTGAGTATGGTTCATTTAGAACAGAACACTTAAAGATGTAAAACATTTGCTCAGCCTAATTTAAAATAACTTTCACAGAAGAGAGAACAACACACAGTATTATGAGCATTTCTGCAATTATACAGTATTTTTCTTTTTTCCTCATGGAACTTTACCCTTCTAAAATACCAAAAATGCTTCAGTAAGTAACTACCCTTCCTCTAATTACTAACATTTCCCCCTAGCCCCAGCTACTTTTCAAGTGAAACACACAACATTTCGGTAACCAAAAAGACAAAAAAAAGAAAGCAGAGGACATTAATTTTCCACATTAACATGGATCATGCTCCGTCTGCTATGTAAACCAAAATATCTTCCTTTTAAATCTCACTGTCATACCAGAATTTCTCAGATAAAAAGTTCAATACATTTTGGTATGGTTTGAAAATAATTTATTTCTGTTAATGAATTCACAAGCATTAATTAAACAGTTCAGATCAATAATATCAGAATAATATATAAGCCATAATGGTCGATGTTGTTTTCTTAAGCATGCAGGCTAATTGCTTAATTTTCAACAGTTGCTTGGCTTCCAGAGGCTCCCCTTGAATTCAAATGAACCTGAGAAAGAAGGATTTAGCATTTCAGAAGGCATTTTCCATGATGTTTCCCAAGTGAGGGGATGAGAGTGTGAGAGGATGTATCAGACTGACTACAATTAACCTGGCATATGAATTAATTCAGTCCATTTCACAAGAGATTATGAAGTCATAGGGAGATTATGATCACAAGTGCAGGGATCTCAGGGAAAATTTTCAATAGGGAGATATATAAGGACATAGTGGAAGCAGTCAATAGTGATTCAGAGGAACATGAAAGAACTTTCAAATCATTTGGCCTAAATCTTCTGAAGAGGGGCAGGGGAAAAGAATAAAAATCTGTGCTGTTTTAGCTTTGATTCATATAAAAAAGGTACCAAAAGCCTTGCCTGTAGGTCGCAGAAAGGTTAAGTGTTCTTATATTAATCATATGTGACTGGATTCCTCTTGTCCTCCAGTTGTTAAACAACTGATTCACCAAGTTTACTGGAGCTCCTTTTCTTATGTGTTACAAAAATAAACTTGACAAAATAAGACATTATAAACCTTCATAATCTTCTATATTATTGGCTAATAAAACTTCATTTAGTAATGAAAAATGTTGATATAAGCCCAGAGAAGTACACATTTAAAAACACCATCGTGTTTTAGCTAATTTATACCATAAAATCCATATAAAAATAATTTTAGTACTATTTTTAAAAGCAGTTCTTCTTATTATAATTTCCCATTTATTGATTTTATCAATGTTTCCAGTTACCTGAAATTAAAAAAATGGTATATAGCCACCCTGGAGAAAAGGAAAGGAGAAAGAACAGAAGGCAGAAGCAAAACTGCAGTTTTAACTTTTAAATTCTTTTTAACAAATAAAATGTGTCAACCATTAAACATTTTTTAGTTTTTCTGAAAGCAAACATGAAAGTGGACTCACTGCAGAGGAAAATTAAAAATATGCATTTTTTTTTAACATCATAAGTTGTCAGGGAAAAATCCATAACATTTAATTGACCATCCACAAAATTTCAGAATTAGTCTCAGCATTGAACTGCCAACAAGAACTTAATCCATAAGTATTGTTTTCCAGTAAGCTCCCCCAAAGAGATCCATAAAATAAACTGAAAAAGAAGAAACAGACCAAAGTTTATAATAGTTCTAAATCACTGAATGACTACAAAAAGAAGGGTCTGGATTTACCCCACTGCATCCAACTATGTAACACAACAGATTTAGAGAAAGGCATTCTAAGGTGTCTCTCATGCCTTTATTAACTGTGCCCATTCATTAATACGCTGTGACAAGGCATGACTTTTACTTCACAATGTTGTGCAAACTAAAAAACCTCTGATTCGATTTCATAACTGTAAAACCAAGCAGCTAATTACTGTCTAATGAGAACAATATGGGTCAGTTCAAAAAAGGAACAAAGATGCCTAAAGCTGGACATCGGTATTATATTGATGCCCATAATCATACTGGGATCTTGAAGGACTCTCTCAAGTGCTGTTAATCCATAAAGCACATATACTTAGATTTTTTACTTTAGCTTCCTAAGGTGTCCACAGACTTGTTTCTGAACATGAACAAAATATTATGGTCTTCACTGGATTGAAGATTTCATCATTTGCCTCACACCTAATAAAATTAGGGTATATAAATCTGTGTTATCAGGTCTCACCATACATGTTCACAAAAAAGAAACCCCATCTAAAAAAGAGAGACTGTGCACCAAGTGCAATAGAGACTACCATTTCCTTTTGAAAGCACAGAAATTGTGACAGATTTTCCCACCTTTTGGAAAAAAAGAATAAATCTCCTGGTAAAGACACCTCCCCAGTGGGGGCTACCTTGGCTGAAGTCCCTTGTTTGCTTTGGGAAATTCAAACTTGTATCTCTTTTTCAAAAGAGTATCCAAATATCAGAAAAGAGCTGAAGATTCCCTGAGGTAAAAAGATGTTTCTGTATGTCTACGCCAAAAAAAAAAAAGATTAAATATTTACTTGTAACTGAATGTTACTGAACAAATTACTGAAATAGTCCCTTGAATGAGGAGGTGATCTGAACATGTTTAAAAGATCATGCCGGTCAGGGACATGTATCAAAACAGATACCAAAATGTTTCAGCTGTTAAGGTAGCACTTCTGGACTCATGGAATTTAAAGTGCTTAGGTAAATTTTATAGAAAATGGCTGAGCGAACTTTTTTAATTTCTTTTCTTTGTTAAATCGCCATACCAGAGTTGGGTGCTAACTTCACTCAGAATGAGAATAACCCATTTTGGATCTAAGCTTATGCTATAAGATACAGAAGAAATTTAAGTATTGCATACATATAAATAAATATTCATGTATACATACTATTATATAAAATATTATTTATTAAACGAAGCAGCAAACAGCAATTACAGATTGTTCAGAGAGATCATTCGGTGCCTCTGGAACTACAACATGTCATCTCACATGCCGCATATATTTTACAATTCCTTTTTGGCAAATATGCATTAGCTCAAAAGACTACAGTTTTTTCTTTAATGTCAATGCCATGAACAGGTTACCAACAAAAAGTTCCATCAGTACAAACAACTCATTACTACTTTGTTATGTTTAAGAATAGCAGAAGTGGTTTTTATAACAGTGAAGTAAGACAGACTAATCTGTCTTACTTCCAGGTACTATGAGAACGTTCCTGTTGTGATGTCTTACTAAGCAAATATAAACAGATTTGTCCAGATCTTCAGTTTCATACAAATTCATTTTATTAAAGAACCCATACCCAACCAATGTGTTGTGGTGGAAATTTTTCTGAAGCTTACGGCATCCTTCACTTTACAAGTAAGCTACAAACACAATTAGGAATTGCTCTGCCAACGCCCATTGCTTTGAAGAAAATTCTTCCCCTCAAACAGCCCTTTAAGAACCAGGATAAAACAAATAATCACACCAAGAATTAGTCTCACAATAATATTCTTGGAATAAGTTAATAAAAACTCAAGGAACTCAGTTACAATGTCTTGTAAATATTGTAATATAAATATTGTAAAATATAAGAATATAAAACTAAACCATCACTAGCTATATGGATACACAAAGTGGCAGCTGCAAAAGGTAATACCATATAGCACCTATTTTGTCTAAACTAAAAATCTGAAGAGACATGATGCCATTTCTGCACAGACTGGAGCCAGGCAGGCACAGGGGGAAAGAGCAGTAACAATCCTTCTTCCAAATTTTTTTGCACCTCTGTCTCCACTGCATCTCTGCTCCTTAATTCTTTTCCTCCATACTGGCAGCAGCCAAGGAGGCATCACGGGGTAATTCTGTACGGGGTGGGGAAGAAGCCTGGAAATGAGCTACAGACCCCAGATTTGGACTCTTGAGAGACTTCAACCACATATAAAGGCAATCTACTTGCAGCAGCTGCCAGACACTATTAAGGAAAATGGTGACGGAGAAGACAAGAGGAGGGTTTTTTCTGAGTTCTAAGAAATAATCTGCACTCAGTGGAAGAACTGAGGTAAGATCTAAAAGGAAGTCCCTCCATGGAACATTGTTATTTCCCTCTTCCCCAGCTGCTAAAAGCTCCAGGGAAACTCACTAATGGCTTTGACCAAGCATTCTGAGGTGTCTTCCTATTTTTCTATCGCAACACATTTAAAAGGCCAATTCTGTAGAAAATTCTTTAGCCTGGGCTTTTCTTCTTCTTCACCTAAGGAATCCAATCACTAGTGTATCCCAGTCAACATAGCACAGGAAATCCTATGACAGAACAGTAAGTACACATAAAAAGACACATACAAACAAATGACAGTCATTGAACTAGAAAAAAATGTTACTAAGGAATCATGACTGCAAAAAGTTTAAAATCACCAAGAGATTAAAGTCCTGGCAACTGACAAGATAAATAAAGTTTTCAGAATAAACTACATTTTCCAGGAGAGTTTCCAGGATGACACTGATTACATTGACTAAAGAATTCTCAACTCTGAAGAAATAAAAATATTAAAATCAGTTTCAGATTTTTATAGGTATTAAAAATTTCATTTTATTCACAGTTAAAGTTGTCCAGAATTTTAAGCTCCTGTTACTGCACAGAATACTACAGAATTGACAATAAAGCAACCACTACTTTCCATAGTGCTATCATGACCATACGCACATTTCTTTGCAGTCACTCCGTGTATCTCATAGATACGTAAGAAGGTTTTACTCTACACCAGTGGCATAAAGCAGAGCTCTTACTTCCCACTCTTCATTTTCTTTTGAATCCCAGATTCCCAGAATATATGGGACTCCAAGGAAAAAGAAACAGAGGTAAGTCTATGCTTAATATGCCTAAAAAAATTCTTCAATTACTATGATAAGAGTTCTGTTTCTTTTCAAGCACTTACTGATAAGTACATTACACTAATTTAGTGCTAGTTCATAAAGGCTGAGTCTTTAAATCTCAGGAAAACCAGAAATTGAAGGACTGGTTTCCAAGTAGCAGCTATGACTATCCTTGGTAAATAACAGAAAATTTCAGGCATCTTCCAATTTTGTATCAGACATATACAGACCAATACTCAACTAGAAACACAGGGCCTGCTCAGGTCTTTGATCTTCTGATTATGGCTGCAGCAGGTTATGGAGCTGCCTTAAAATACCTGATTCCGTCCAGACAGCGGAATGGCTTCTAATGGCTTGTATGCCAGAGAGAAAGACGATGAACTCCATTTGCATTGCCAGGTTAGCAAGTTGTGAAATCTGCCTGAAAGGATCTATCGTGGCTAACTGAAAGCATAGGATCACCGCTATGAATTCCAGTGTCTCTGCAGGAAAAGAAACCACAATTTATCTGTTTTGTCGTGAAAATCTACATTGGAGGGAGCTGAGGAATCATACGCATGAGACCCATAGGAATCATAAGCAAGAACACACAGTAGGCCAACAATTTGACACGCTGTCAGTAATTTTTCACTGGCCTCTTACTGCTTACAAGATATGAAGCATTCATACAGCTATTGGATCCCCCACACCAATTAAGCTTCACCCACCCCTGTGGTAAGCAGAAGTTAATATTCCTTAAATTCTGCATTTCAGGCTGCAATATCCCTAACTATGAATGTGATTATAGGTAAGGCAAGCCAGCTGTGGGAACTCATCCCTTGTTCCTCTATCTCACAGAGCAGAACGGACACATGGGGCAGGCGGGAGAAGCGGGGAACTAGTGGAAAAAAAGGAAATATTATATTGTATTTGACCTTTTTCCTTTCTCCTACTACAGTCAACCTATGCAATTTTATCATTTGCTCTTCTGCTTTACTGATGGTACACAGAAACGTAAGATCAAGAAAAACCCAAGTGTGTATATTGTGAAGATTTATGCATTTATGTGTTCGTTCTGTGTCAACATACACAGAACTCTACATGGTACAGACAACACAACTCTGTATATCCTGATACTGAGAACACACATAAAATATGGTTTCTCAGTGAAAAACAGGATATATACAAGTAAAGGAAATCTTGCATCCTTTATTGTATCATAAAGGAAATTATTCAGAGGTTTTAACTATGCTATGTAATATTTTAACTCCCACCATATTAAGACATTTGAAGAAAACAAATAATTCAGTCAGAAAAAATTGACAGCTTTTGACTCAAGATCTACCCTAACACCAAATGCAATAGAAGTGGTTCAACTGCCTCCTATATTTTCCTAGCTGGTGTAAATGCAACAACCAGTTCTGCTGGACAACACACAGAAGGACGAAGGAGAAGCTGCATCACTCCACTTTCTTTCTCCTCACAAGACGCAAAAAACCAACTTATTAATAGTCTCCTGACAAAAGAGTTGCCATTGTGGATGGTTCAGAGCAGGGAGGGATAGAATAATAACTTCTTTTTATTCCTCCCCACACATAAATGGGAACAAGACACGATCTAGTGTTTGGAATTAATCTCCACCCATAAATTCTTTTAAAACACCACAGTCTCTTTGGTCTTTTTCTTCTTTTGAATTTGTACAAAATATTTCAACATAAGCCACTGTTTTCATCATCCTGAAAAACAGAAGGGGCGGGGAGGAAGAGAAATTGTTCATTCCAGCAGACTTCCATGAAATATGGTTTTGTAGTAAAATTGACATGAACTAGTAAAATGGAATGTAAAATGTAATTGAAGCAATCAAGGAAACCTGCTGCTGCTCAAGTCCTCTATACTGCCCCAACCCTATTTAATTATTTATCTACGATTCATGATTTATCTACGATTCAATTAAGGAACTAACAACCAGACAATGTAGTATTGTTGATAAGCAGGGTATTCCTGTCAAGAGAGTGATGAACTGTAGGCCTGGCCAGCAAACCAAGAAAACTACTTGGAACTCCTAAGATCAGAGGAGAAGTAGGCAAAAGGTAATTCCAGCAGGGGGAGATCACGACCACCATCTCATTGACCACCTACCCAAATGATATCACCTACTCAAAAGAGAACAATGGAAGAAGAAGATAGAGTCTGCGTACTAATTTATATGGGAAGCAAAGAAATCTTGACCAATCATTAAAAAGAATAACAATGAATATGTATTAATTGTTTGAATATGTATAACCAAATATGCTGAACCTAAGGTGTGCTCCCGTTTTGGAATGAGCACACAATTTCTGTGCATGAATGGAATAAACCTGGAAATGCCACTGCTCTGCGTGTTATTGGCTTGCACACCAGGTAAAGAACCCAGATTTGGGACAACAATGGTTTTCACTTATCAAAGAGAATATTTCAGAGATAATGTAAAGAAAATTATGTTGAAATGTAATTTTCAATTAAATAGTTTTGGGTTATTTTTTTAAACTACATTGCCTGATCTGCTAATGTTGTCAAAAATGTAGAGTATAATCAGCTTTAATCTATTGACAGTAATAGCTCTGGGTTATTTTTGTTTGTGGGTAGGTCCCCTTAACTGATTATTTCTTTTTTAACAATTTATATTGACCCAATATCTGAAAAATGAGCTCTTGAAGAAGAAGTAGATGTTGCAGGGCCTGGATTCACACATGATGCTATGACAACAATCACGCACATTAATGCTAGTCCCTTAGTGACTATTACATGATTAGCTGTGAAAAGTGAAAGCATCCCCAGTAATAGTCCAAGTTTGGAAGACTTCATTGATTCTGACAATGTTTCAAAATCTGACTTTTCCCAAAATATGTGGAAAAAAAAAAAGCAGAGACCATATGGAGAGGGTTAATAAACTAGAAAATATGAATTACAGGAGAATGCATAAGTTTTTGGTGTTTAAAATGTATTTCTAACATTCAGATGGCAGAAATTAAAATTAAATTTGGAATTCCTCATAGAGATTGCCTTTGTGCACCAGGGTAAAGTTTGCTTTAAATTGAAAGTCCTTCGCATTTTCTGATCCAACCATTTGATTTAATATTTTTTTTAAATTTTTTTAATTCAGTTTGAAAGTTCAAGTAACCAAATAAAATTATTTCTTAGATAAAGCAGCAGCCAAATTCTCATCTACTGAGGTGAAAGTTTACAGAAAAAAAAATTTTTAAAAAAAACAAATATGCTTTCACAGGTTCCTCCTACCAAATACCCAATACAGCCAAATAATATTTGTATATTATCAATCCTACAGACATATGTAACTGCCAAAATTTTCCCTCAGCTAGCATGTATCTTCAAAGAAGTAAATTCAACAAAACACCCAAAATAGAAATGGGAACACTCAATTTTTATGCAATGACTAGATTTTTAAGCATAACCTTGTACTCCATACTCATGTTATTAAAATAAATTTATGCTAATTCTTAAAATAAATCTGGAACGTATTCACCAACCACTGCAGTCTCATCCCAGTCTCATATCTGGATAAGAAGAAATAACACTTTACTACCAGCAGGTTTTCTTTAGTACATGATTATGTATGTGTGTAAGTTTGTATATCCATAAGTACTACACACATAAATACCTATATTTAATATGTAAATTTACTAAATGTGCCATAATTACTATACAAAGGTGGGGTTTCTTTTAAGAAGAAAGAGTGCTAAGGCACATACTTTTCGAAGAATCTTGTAGCAGATTAATCACTCAGGGTTTATTTTACAAGCATTACCAATAAAGAATGTTAGAAGAAATATCCAGAAATCATAACATACTAAACAAAGTGAAGAGCAGATAGCTTGCATCCTGTCCCAGCAGAATTGGTCATCTGAAAAGTACAATTACTACAGAAGTTAGGAAAAATGGGGTAGGTGGCATGCTTCAGACTAAAACCAAATAAAATAGCAAAATGAAAGAATCCCTGAAAAAGTCAGTTATGACAAAAAGTTCTAGTTGAATCAAAAAATTTATCTACTTGTGAAGATTGTGCAAAAAACTACTTACAGACAAACGTGGCTGAATTATCATTTTCATAATGTGGCTACAATTAAGAATTATTTTTTTATACACATTCTGTATCAGTAGCATTCTCACATATTTTAACTATAATGTACTTCTCGCTCCATTGCAAAATTTGTGGAGGTTATTTCAGCTACATTTATTAAAAATATTTGCTACAGCACTTTTAGTAAGAAAAATATGTGAAGATGCGATGTGAACACTCACTGTTCTTCCCCTCACTCCCTTAAAAGCTTTGAAGCCTACAAATGAACAAACTTTTATAAGTGTTTCAATTCATGAATGAACTCTGCTGAGATTTAACACAATCTGATCCCAACTAACTGGGTCTTTCACTTGGAATAGTCACTTACATCAATAGAAGAAGGTTTAAAATGTGCTGTTCCACTTGGCAACGATTTACATCCACTTTGCACTGAGTAAATTTACAGTCTTTAGGAAAGTGGAGCTGTGCCAATTGAACTAAGTTTGAGTTTGTCCTCACCAGAATTTAAAAATATAGCTTGGAAAGTGATAAAAAGATATGAGCAGTGTCACCTGCTCAATTATATATGCTTACAGGCCAATGCTAGTAATGGTACCTATATTACACAAGAGGACTTCAAGCCATTTCCATTTGTTGACTAATTCTTGCAACAAATTATGATTAAAAGTATTTTTTCTACATTTTGTTTCTCCATGCAGTTTCATAAACAGTATCTAGATGCCACCATGCAGGTGAATCAATTGTAACTGCAGCCAGCATCATAAAACCAAACCACAATATTTTGTTCTTCAGAACGCAAACCAAAAAAGAAAATAAAAACCAGTCATAATTAAATACTCTAGGCAAAGCACTTTAACCTAATTCAGCCTGAGTAAACCTAGGGTAAGTTAAATGTGTTTAGAGATATAAACCAGAAACTAATGACGATTAGGCTGTTCTAGAGCCTCGTCATTGCCTGCAATTTCTAGACAATATCCTTTGTACGTAAATAAAATAGAGCTGCCCTGTGTCTGAGCAAGTAACACAAACACCTGTACAACTGTTTACAAGGACCACATAGTCCTTTATTACCCAACTGTTACAAATAGGATGCAAACCAAAAAACAGTGTAGCACCAACACAGCACTCATTTGATGGCTTCAGAATTCTCACTGCTACAAATGAAACAGAATTTCAACATTAAATGCTGTTCTCTTAAGAAAATGTCTTTTTTTTTTTTGTGTGTTTTGCATTAGCCAAATACCTCTCCCCTGCTATTTCTTTTGCAGCATTAATTCAGATATGTAGTGATCAAATGAAGGCACAGGGCAATACGATTAAAATTACAATCATTTAACAACACAGAAGGATACTTTTTCCATTGACATTAAGTGCATCTCAGTACTTAAATGTTATGAAATCTATCACCAATGACTAGTAGAAAAAAGTTGTAACTCATAATTTTGCATAAACATTGCACCATTGCATGTACACTTGAGTTGAAATACATCAATTTAAATATTCATTAATGGCAACACAAAACTCAAGAAATACACTAAATGTACCCTTCCTAAATGAGTTTAATTCAGTGTTTATTTCATTTTAAGAAAAGAGCAACTTAGCTAATATTTCAAATTAATACAAAAATACAAGAATAGCATTTTTCATACTTTGTAACTCAGTACCATAATTGGTACCATACTTACACTGTTTTCATGCTGTTAGAGAAGCTGAAATGCTGTCAGAGTAGTCTGTCACTCTTCAAACAAAATATGTTAAAAATAAAAGACATCAGTGTGACCATCCACTTTTTGTTTGTTTGTTTTTCTTTAAAGATGCTGTAGCTTTAAGCTGCATATTCTTTGAAATAGAATGGTCCCTCTGGCCAGAATATCAAGACAGCTTAAAATTCTCTATCAACTTCTGTCTAAATACTGATGTTGGTACCCTAATAAACCACAAAATAAACTCTTTCTTTTAAAATACTTTGAAACAGTACCTAGTGCACATCAGAAGCGGAAAATAGTCCTTGAGTTAGCCATTTAACAAACTATGAAAATCAAACAGGTAACGTGTAAATGAAAGCAGTAGGAGGCTCATGAAGCTTAAACATAAGGTACTGTGCAATGCACAAAAGTAGAGAAAAAAGGATAAGAACAGGATCTTAAGGTAGAGAGGGAAAGTATCAAAAGGGAAGGAAGATATCAAGAAGGGAGAGATGTAAGCACAGACGGAGGAAAGGAGACAGAGGGACCACTAAAGAGCATAAAACATGTCCAAAACTGAACAGTTTTGCAGCAGAAATTGACTATCTGAAACACTTTACACCTCAGCGCCCTCAACGCTTTCCACAGAAAGCAGACTCACAGCCATACTGCCAGTGTCTCTGCCTGGCAGGCTTCCCAACTCTCTAGGTATCCAGGAAGCTGTTTCCCTAGAAATTCTGCTCTGAGACGCAGAAAAACACTGAGCACCCAGTGTCTAAAGGGTAGAGTTTTCTGCTGGTGATACTCACAAGTTGCTAAATTCTTCTCTTTTGTAGCTAGAAAGATACAATATCCTTTCTTAGTCCTCAGGGACAGGCTTCTACATAATAGATACGTTATAATTCTCCACATCCTACTAATCCTTCTGTAAATTAGTCCAAATTTGAGTTCACTTTGTCCCATCATTTGATCAACAGCAGAAAGATGTGGTTTCTGCAGTACCTTTTTATACAAAATTAAATCTTCATATCTGTAGTAGAAATACTTCACTTTATACATTGTAATAATATTATAACTTTTACAGTAAATTAGTATCTTCTGCCAGATCAAAGAATGCAGCCGAGGGAAACTATAAAAAATAATTCTTTCAATCCATAGTTCTGTGTGCTTGAAATTTTAACTAGTTTTTCACTCATGTCAATGGGCCTAAGAACTACTTTTCTTACAAGTCTTATCTTGTTCTCAGACCACCATGGCCACAGTAATAGCATTACAATGATCCAGCAATATATTTCTCTGCTTCACAACCAAACCACAATGATGCTTTGCAATCATCTTGTAATCAACTACCACACACAGCAATTTATCTAACCATGCCACTAGTCCCAGGGTACACCACACTGTACTCTATACTGGTGCATTTCACTCCATTTCCATTTACTACAGTCTAACGTCATCAAGCTTTTCCAGTAAAATATTCATATTTTTCTCCATTTTAGCAACAATTCCCAAACTTGGTTTAGTGAGTTGATTCTATTAGTATTCATTTACTACTTTTGGCAAGGTTATTAGCAAAAATACTAATGAGATTAGCCTCCAGACTGGTCCTAGACCCACTGCTCTAACCTGAACACCTTTTCCTTCAGGACCCATTGCAGTCACTCTGTTAGCTTAGTAAAAAAGTGATGTTGATCATCTGAAGAAAAATGAGCTCTATTGTTAACAGGGAGTACTGCTCTCAGTAACACACCTCCAAAAGCTCAACTGGCCTTTGACCCCAGAAAGTGAGGGGTTCCTACAAAATTAATCCTTTCAGTCTCTTGACTTTTTCATTGTTCTCATGTTCCGGCTGTCTCTTCCCAGAACAGCAGAGCAGGGGCTTTTTAACTCCTCTGTGCTACAAAGGAAGAATAACTAGGTCATTTAAAAAAAAATAGTTCATTTGATTAGTCTTTCTTCCCTAGCTTTTTTTTTTTTTTTCATTGCATTTTTATACCTGCTTTTAGGCTACTGAAGCTTCTCAGGAGTAGAGCCTTGGGTTGATGATCAGCTCTTTAACCATTTCCTCTTGCAATTACTGTAAAGTCACAATCGCTTAAAGCACACTATAAGCCTTATTCAAATTAAAAAATCTGCAATTTTAAGCCTGCTGTATATAAATGGTATTATATGGTTATAGACAGTATTTAATAATTTTTATGTGATGTGTCATTGTCATTGCAGAATAATACAAACCATTATGAGATCTCACTAGTAAGCACAAATTTCTGTGACAAGTATGGAACAAGTTAATTACTTGCTCTTAACTTATTTTTCATATTCCTCTCAATTAATGTTAGCAAAATTATTTACTGTGAATGACAAAAATGAAATTCACCTAGTGGAAAAGTCTGCCAGGAGAAAAAGAACGCACTTTGCTCTCAGATTTAAATATTTGTCTATTATCTGACAGAATAGCCATGTGCAGTATTTATTAATGTGTCATCTCAATGGAAGCCTACAAAATAAAAGATACTGCCCCTATGCATAAGAAAAGGAAAAACAAATCAAATTAAGATTACTTACTTGATTAAGTATATCTTGTTTCTGTAACGCATGCAAGGAAAGAAAGAACACACATATTAGTGCAGTGTTGTAACACTCAGGCTGCTTTTATAATAGAACTATTTTTGTTGCGAGGTTAGTGATGTAGATGAACAGCTTTAAGACATTCAATAGAATATCCCATTTTCTTGCATTAGCACGTATGTCAAGAAAATGGTTCTAAGTCAGCATCCTAGTCTTGATTAGAGAGTGCAAGCAATTTATTTTTAACCATGCAATGACAGATAACAAAAAAAAGTAAATACGTCTGCCTCTCATCCCTGTGAACTTTAAAAAAAAATAAATTAAAGTTTACTTGTTGCCAAGAATAGTTGCTAACAACACAACTTAATCAGAAGTGAATACAATGATAAATTCCATAAATACATTAACAACAAAAGGAGGGCTAAGCAGAATCTCCATGCTTTATTGGATGCGGGGGAAACATAGTCACCCAGGATGAGGAAAAGGCTGAGATACTTAATGACTTCTTTGCCTCAGTCTTTAATAGTAAGTGCAGTTGTTCTTGGGCTACTCAGCCAGCTGAGCTGGTAGACAGAGACAGCCCCCATAATCCATGGGGAAATGGTGAGTGACCTGCTACACAACTTAGACACACAAAAATCTATAGAGCCAGATAAGATCCACCAAAGGCTACCAAGGGAGCTGGTGGACGTGCTCACCAAACCAATTTCCATCATTTATCAGCAGTCCTGGCTAACCAGGGAGGTCCCAGTTGACTGGAGGTTAGCAAATGTGACGCCCATCCACAGGAAGGGCAGGCAGGAGGATCCCAGGAATTACAGCCCTGTCAGTCTGACCTTGGTGCTGTTGATAGTTATGGAGCAGATCATCTTGAACGCCATCACACAGCATATACAGGACAACTAGGTGATCAGGATCAAGCCCAGTCAGCATGGGTTTGTGAAAGGCAGGTCCTGCTTGACTAACTCGATCTCTTTCTATGACAAGATGACCTGCTTAATGGATGAGGAAAAGGCTGTGGATATTGTTTACCTGGGCTTTAGTAAAGCCTTCAACACTGCATTCTCCTGGAGAAACTGGGTGCTCATGGCTTGGATGGGTGTACTCTTCACTGGGAAAAAACTGGCTGGTGGGCTGGGCCCCAAGAGTTGTGGTGAATGGAGTCAAATCCAGTTGGTAGTCAGTCACAAGTGGTGTTCCCCAGGGCTCAGTACTGAGGCCAGTTCTGTTTAATATCTTTACCAATGATCTGGACGAGGGGATCGAGTGCACCCTCGGTAAGTTTGCAGATGACACCAAGTTGGGCATGAGTGCGCATTGGGCACTGAGGTGCTGGAGGGTGTCCAAAGAAGGGCAATGAAGCTGGTGAAGGGTCTAGAGTGCAAGTCTTATAAGGAGCAGCTGAGGGAACTGAGATTGTTTAGCCTGGAGAACAGGAGGCTGAGGAGAGACCTTACTGCACTCCACAATTACCTGAAAGGAGGTTGCAGCAAGGTAAAGATTGGTCTCTTCTCCCAAGTAACAAGTGATAGGACCAGAGGAAATGGCCTCAAGATAATCCAGGCTAGGTTTAGTTTTGATACTAGGAAAAACTTCTTCACTGAAAAGGGTTGTCAAACATTGGAATAGGCTG